>NC_056661.1:74090225-74414183 GCF_018350195.1 Panthera tigris
TCCTTTTCCTAACAGGTGATAAATTAGTTTCCCATGTTGAATGAAAGAGGAGGTGAAGCTATGGCTTCATGATGTAAAAGATAAGGTGGGGATGTTCCAGGCAGATTGTTGTAAATAATAGAATTCTCCTAGTGGTAAATTTATTATACAATAGACTCATTGTGAACCTGACATTTTGCCTGTGAACTTCCAGCATCTTATTTAATCTTCACTGCTGTCCAAGAGTAGGTCATATTGCTCTGCTTGTTTTATAAATGAGGAAACTGAGGCTCAGTGGGGTTAATTTTCCAGGGTCTAATGTCTAAGTGTCTCATTCCTAATTACTACATTACACTGTTGCCTTACATTCAACAAGTGTCTAGAGAAGCACCACCACCTATATTAATACCAAAATATTACAGACCCCAATATCTGTAATACACACAAAAACACCCACTAGCTAAGACAGACTTTGCATGGCACTCATGCCACTCAGTCTCCATGTGGAAACATCTCTTTACAGGCCCCCATGTTTGCATACATCTCTCTGGAAATCTCATAATATTTCTCATGGGTAGTCCTTAGTCAGGGCACACAATCCCGAGAAACCTGGAATTACATGGAGGAGATCAACATGCATACATTTAACTGCACCTCACCCAGGAGTGTTATATAGAGAGTGTTACAAAGCGATATGAGCAGTTTATGAGAGCTAGGAAGATGGGAGATTAATTCCAATTGGGAAAACTGAGAAATTCACAGAAGAGGTGATAGTTGAGCTGGGCATGAAAATGACATGAGCTTTTAATCTATATGTTATGTTTATTAATGTCCATTTTTGTGGTAATTAATTAGAAAATTTGAAAAACTAAAAGATTGTATAACTATAAAAAAATCTACAAGCCCATCATCCCAGAAGTAATCACTACCAACAATTAGATATATTTTTCTCTATGATATTTTGCATGTATGCATATTGATTAAGGGTGGGATTATACAGTGAATATAGTTTTGAATCCTGGTTTTTCACTTAATATATTTGGGTTATTCAAATCACATTTTTTGATAGTTTCAAAATAGTCCATTTTTATGGCAGGGTCATAATTTATTGCCATGTTCTTTGTTGCAGGTCATTGAAGTTGTTTTGAGTTTCAATGTTACTTCTGACTCTGTTTCAAGGAACACCTCCAGTCTCAATTGATCTGCACCTCTAACTACTCATTTCTATGAGTCTTTGAGGAAAAATCATTGGGTGAAAGACTTTTTATTCTTATATTTAAAATTGCATATTTTAAAAGCATATGAAAATTGGTTTCTTAAAAAGTTTGTTCCACATGTGGGAAAAAGGGAACCCTTGTGCTCTGTTGGTAGGAATGCAAATTGGTGCAGTCACTATGGAAAACAGTATGGAAGTTCCTCAAAAACTCAAAAATAAAATTACTATATGATCCAGTAACACTAATCCTGGGTTTTTACCCAAAGAATACAAAACACTAATTTGGAAAGATACATGCACCCCTATCTTTATTGTAGCATTATTTACAATAGACAAGATATGGAAGCAACTGAATTGTCCAACAATAGATAAATGTACAAATAAGATGTGGTGTACACACACACATACACACACATATGCACCCCCCCCACACACACACACACAGAGGAATATTACTCAGCTATAAAAAAGAATGGGATTTTGCCATGTATGGACCTGGAGGATATGATACTAAATGAAATAAGTCAGACAGAGAAAGACAAACACCATATGATTTCACTTATATGTGGCATGTAAAAAACAAAACAGAAGAATAAAACATCAGAATCAGATCTATAAACACAGAGAACAAACTGATGGCTGCCAGGGGGAAGGGGTGGGGGGTGGACAAAATGGATGAAGGGGAGTGGGGGATAGAGGCTTCCAGTTATGGAATGAATAAGTCATGGGGGTAAAAGGTACGTCACAGGGAATATAGTCAGTGGTACTGTAATAGCTTTGTATAGTGACAGATGGTAGGTACACTTGTGGTGAGCACAGCATAACATACAGACTTGTATGTAACATTATGTGTCAACTATACTTCAGTGAAAAAAATGTCTTTTTCCAATATGTACTAAACTTATTTACACCCCAGAATCATCAGGCTTAAGTTCTTCAACATGTTGACCCCTTTCTACCCCAGGACTTCGGCACATGCTATTTCATTCGCACTGCCTGGAACATTCACATAACCTAGCATCTGTCTCAGAAGTATCTGTAACTGTTCTTTGATTTGACCCTTAATTCTAGGTATACTACCTATAGGTAGTGTGTTTGTACTATTATAACACATTTTAGTATTTAGTTCCAGGCAAATCCTACTCCGTTCACTCCATCATTTACTTTTCAATTTTTTCTTGGAATTTTTAAATTTTTTATTCTTCTACATTTAGGCTTTGTGAAACCAACTAGATAATCCTGTATCAATTTCATTTGGAATTATATGAAAACTTAATTAGGGGAAAAGTAAGATCTTTTTATTTTACAATATTTCCGTCTAAGAAGCAATATGTACTTCCACTTATTCAAATCTCCTTTTATATTGCTCAATAAAATTGTGTAGCTTTCTTCACATAGGTGTCACACATTCTTTGATAATTCATGGCTTTAGTTGCCATTATATCTTCTAACATGTTTATTGCTGTTCTATAGAAATGTCACTGTTTCTTGTATATTTATCCTGCAGTCACTCACTTTTGATGAACTTGCCTATTAATTCAAAACATTATTTAGCTGTTGCCCTGGATTTCCTAGGTGTGTCTAATCATACTGTCATCATATAACCATAATTTTGTCTCCCCCTTCTACAGTTACTCTTATTATTTTCATGGCTTATTGTATTTGCCTGAACTTTCAGACAATGCTAAATAACAACAGTGACAGTAAGAATTCATCTCTGGTTTCTAGTTTAAATGGAAATGCCTCCACTCTCTCACCATGAAGTATGATGTTGGCTCTTGGCTTCGGATATCCTTTATCAGGTTAAGGAAATATCCTCCTTACTGTTTCAAGATACAATAAATATTTAATTTTATTGAATACCTTTTTGCATCTACGGAGGTCAACATTCTTAAAATTAGTGGACTTATTGATTTGATGCATTGTGTTAATGTATTTGCTAATACTAAACCATCATAATCCTGGGCTGAGTATGGATGAGTGTTCTTTTGATGTACTGTTGAATGTAGCATCCTAGTCTTTACTTACATTTCCCATCTTTATGTATGGTTGGTCTATTGACCTCTGTGTGTGGGTTATTGGAGTTTAACACTCCAATTCATAAAAAGCAAACTCCACAGGGTTGGGATTTTTGTCTGTTTTGTTCATATCACTGTGCTCAGGGCAGTGCCTGGTACACAGCAATGATAATTGTTTGTTCAGTTAAGAGGCTGTGATTGGTATTTTTTAAAAGCTCTTGAGCCAGTGTTCATAATGGCTTTCTCAAAAAATTATCTATTTCATCTTTTTCAAATTTGTTGGCATATAGTTTTTCATGTATTTATCAGAGGCTTGTGTCTTAGTTTCTTCAAGATCCATGGCCTGGATTTCTTTTTCCTTTCTATTTGTTGTTTGCTTTCTAATGTACTGAATTCTCTTGTCTTCATTTTTATGTGAGTCTATAAATTTTCTTTTATTGTTCTCTTCCTAACTTCTTAAGATCGTTGCCTCTTTTGTTTATTTTTATTCATTGTTTTTATTATGAAGGATCATGATATTATGAACCTGCCTTTGACTATAACCTTGCCCACATCCTGAAAGTTGGTAGTTTGGTGCAACTGTATATCAGAATTATCTGTGAAGCTATTTTAAAAGGTGGGGCTCATCTGGGACCTATGGAATCAGAATCTCTGGAAGAGGGAGGGCCCAGCCATTTCTATCTTTTGAGAGCTCCATGGGTGATTCTGACACACAGCCAGGGTTGAGATAAGCAGTTCTATTGTGCCTGGAGCTTACACACAGGGTTCAGGCTGGGACACAGGAGGATGGCTCATGTCCCTCAAAGATGGCAAGTGGCTCTAAGCACTATATGAAAGGATTTGGACCTCGTGCTACAGACACAAGGGGTGATCAAAAGTTTTCAGCAGGATTAAAGTTTACATTAGATCAGTTCTTTGGGATAATAACTTTAGAGTTCCAGTGTGAAAGACAGAATGGAGAAGGACAAAGAAGAATTGTCATTTTCATCACTTCTCATCCATCACCATTATCGTAATCATTACCTGTGGGCCTTACACCAGTGGTTCTCAAACTGTGGTCCCAGACCAGCAGCATTAGCATCACCTGGGAAACTGTTAAAATGTAAATTCTTGAGTCTCACTTCAGATCTCCTGTATCAGGGACCCTGGGAGTGACGCTCAGCAATTTGTATCTTTAAAGGCCTTTAGATGACTCTCATGCATGCTGGGGAACCACTGTCCTTATAGATATTCATTATTCGGCAAAAAAGAAGGGTATTTTATTTGTCCACAGTAACCTAAGAAAAAATCCATTCATTCATTTCAAAGATATTTATTATCTACTGTGTTCTAGCTCCTCGGGGCTGTCATGAAGAATTTATACAGATGGTACATTATAGTCTATATGAACAGCCTCCTCTCCCAGAGTTGTGCAGTGAACAGCACAATCTACCAAACCACAGGCTGTTGCTCTGCTCCTGGCTCTGCGTTAGGGTGATGTTATGGAGAACAAGACAGACAATGTTATTGTACTCATGGAGTGTGCATTCTGCCAGGGGAGACACACATTAAACTGGTAAACAATTAAATGCATAAGATAAATCTAAACTCTGAGGGGGCTCTGAAGGAACTCAACAGACTACGTAACAGAGAGAGATATTTCATAGTCTAATCCTTGAATACACTCATCAATGCACCTACGACCATTTTGGAACCAAGTAAGGAAAGGGATTTCCCCCCTTTCCACCATATCCCATGTCTTGACTTTATTCATTGCAGAGATGTGACACTGACACAGCCCTGCTCCCTCTTACACAGCACTTCAGAAATCAGAGCAATTGATGTGGGTGCTCTTGACTCAAAACGTACACTCAGGCTACACACAGCAGCTGACTCTCGGAGGGGGACCTTCTTTTATTAGTCATATGCCTAAGGATGCTTAAGGCAGATGGAGTCCCAGAAACAGCTGACCGCAAGGTCCGGAAGCACCACGGGGAATGACACGGTCTGGCTCTTCTGGCCACAGGTGTTTGCAATATTATTTGAGTGCATGCAAATGACGGAGAATACTTTCAGAAATTATATTTAGCTCTCTGTTCATAGGAAGAGATATGGGATATAATCTAATGTGATGTTTTATGAATTGGGCTGACTTGTTTCCTTGTCCACAGGAATCTATAGGGTTCTGTCAGAGAAGTAATTTCACACACCAGCAAGATGTTCCTTAAGTGCAATATCATCTCTAAACTTTTAGAGAGAGCTACTTCTAGTTCCTTCTTCTATTCCACCAACGGAGAAAGAGTCAAGATCCTGAAAGTGTGTTCCACGGTGATGTACAGCGACTAGAGCAAACAAAAATCAGGTTTTAAGTAGATAGAGCAAAACAGTGCTCGTTCCTCTGCCCCCTTCCCCATAAATACAGAGTCTAAAGGCTTCAGGCTACTTTTACCCTGAACTCTGTTTTTGTCAGATCGATGGCAAGTCACGTTAACAGCAGTGTTTAATTCTATCAATATGTGACCAATTGTGTTAGATTGTTTGGCCATTGATTTTACTTAGTGCTACAGTTGAGTCTGAAAGGAAGTGCTTTTCCTTGCAATGCCTCACACAGTGACAAATGCTGAGTGCTGACTTTCTGTCTGCCTTGTAGGTACCGATTCCACCTGAAGAACGGTCAGCTCACACATCAAAGCCCAACCACATGACACAAATAGTATTTCTGAAATCACAGGGTCATCACTTTCCCCCTTGATTAGCCTTGAGAGAGAGCATGGCCCAAAATGAACAAGTGAAAAGATAAAAAATCAAGAGGTATCAGAGCATGGCCCAAAATGAACAAGTGGAAAGATGAGAAATCAAGAGGTATCAGAATTAAGCCGCCGAAAAAAACTTTGATATCCCAGCTGGTCACAGAAAACAGGGTTACGAACAACTCTGAATTCAGATGGTTGGATTTTGATGCTCTTCTACTGCTTTAGTCGTCTCAACAGCTTTCCAAAATGGCCAGGCAAATTATTTTTGACCTGGAAATATGGTTATGATTCACCACTCCCACCAGTTGTCACACACTCACGCACACTCTTGCACACGGTGGCACACCTCTCCTTTACTGCCAAGATGGCTGTCACTCACACGAAGGCGAGCGAATGGCTCTCCAGCCAAAGGGGCCTTTCCATTGTGTAGGTGGAAGATCAGAAGAAAAAGCAAAATAAAGTTAGTAATCTCCTAAACACCACCCCACAATCTCCTAGTTGGTACAGTTCTCGAAATGGCTTACGATGGCACTTTAACCACCCATTCCACACACAGGACGTGGACAATGTCCTTCAGGAAACAGGAGGTCCCAGTCATTCAAGGTGACCTTAGGTTGAGTCTTGGCCCTTCTGACTCCACTGAGCCACCAGGGCTCTTCCAAAGGCTGGCAGCTCGGGGCAGCGTAGGTGGCCACAAAGAACACGGACTCCCCTGAACACAGCCGGGCCCCAGCAGCAGCAGGCCACCGCCAAAGTCCTCAGCCCTCGTTCGCCGTTACAGCACTCAGCTTATCAATTTACTTGCAAATGGCTCCCTGAAGTATTAACCCAGGTTAATTATTCGTCAAATATGATTATGCAATGGTAATGTAAAAAATCGGAAATGCGGGATGGAATTTTTCACTCCAGCGGTTTGGCGATTGTGGCAGCTGGTGGAGGAGCCGGAGTAATTACCAGGCCATTCCAGCTGGTGGATCAGCACTCTGGCGCAGGAGGGGAAGGGGGGAAAAAAGCAATAAAGAACTAGAGGAGCGGGAATATGAGCCGTGCCAATCGACGTGGGGAAAATTTCACAGCTGCTGGTGGTGATAAATGAGAAACGGTAGCCCTACTTCTAATCAATACATGTAAATGCTACTCATTACAGCCTTTATACACACTTCTCAATTAGCCTTTCCTCCCACTGGTAACAGGGAATGTCATGCTTTCTGGACTGTGAAAGTGGTTCAGTACCAGGTTCACCTGCATCCGGGAGCCACAGTGACAAGTCTCGCGGTGCGCGGGCCGGCAGGTGGGAGCGCTTGCAGGTCCAAATGCCTCCCGGACCGGACGGACGCGAAGAAACCAAATCCCAAATCCCAAGTGCGCCCTTGCAATTAGATAGTCTCTTTTAAGGCGCCTCTTGTTCATTTTGGGTGACTGACAGTCCCACCCAAGCCCTACTGAGCATCCAGAAATTCGGAAATATTTGAGGACACGGTCCAGAGGAGATTGTTTTAAGCAAATCACTTTCTTCCTCTTTGGGAAAAAAAAAAAAAATGATCTTTTTGTCGATGTGCTTCTGAGTAGTAAACTTCACTGTGATTTAGTGCCTTTTCCACATAGAATTACAAAACTGCTTTGTAAAACACAATCTATGAAGGATTCCCTAATTTGTTGTATGTAGCTTCATTTTTGTTTTGTGTAGGGAGATAAGGAAACGCTTTAAATCAGGAAATTCCAAGCCCTAGCAGCTGAGCTCAGCATGTTGCTTGTACCTATATAACTTCTCTTACATGAATTTTTTATAGCTATGATACAGTTCCATAGGCTGTCAACAAAGTCAAATAGGGTGGCCTACGTGTGTCTAAATGGGGAATCCTATTTTTAAAGAGTAAAATGCTTTTTCTTTTTTTTTTAAGTTTATTTATTTTGAGAGAGAGAGTGAGCAGGGGAGGGGCAGAGAGAGAGGGAGAGAGAGAATCCCAAGCAGGCTCCACGCTGTAAGCACAGAGCCCAAAGTGAGGCTCGAATAGAGTAAAATTCTTAAGGAAAAATGTAAGTCTCCTATCCTGTAGGTAGAGTTTCCCTGCCCTTCAGGTAATGGGAAGTTACTTTAATTTGATTACCTTCCTTGGTTTTGTTTTGTCCGATAAGAAATATAATTTTTCCCAGTTAATAAAGATGATACACACATGCCTTTCTTTAATTTTTTAAATATTTTACCTGAGTCTGTGTTATGAAAAAATTTTGAATAATTGTAATAATGCTAGAGCCAAAAGTTTGATTGTCTGTCATCTATCTATTATCTATCTAACCTTCCATCTATCTATCATTTATCTGTCTATCATGGACATGTTACCAGTTTGAGTATGATATCACAATTGACAAACGGACTTGAAGGATGGCCCATTACTCCAAAGTCAAATTACATATGAGCCCACGATCAATTGAAGTGAGGATGGGGATACGGGAAAGGGGAATCAGTTGTAATTTTAAAGGTTTTCTTGGGGCCTCTGAGTGGCTGAGTCGGTTGAGAGTCTGACTTAGGCTCAGGTCATGATCTCGCAGTTCGTGGGTTCGAGCCCCGCGTGGGCTGTGCACTGACAGCTCAGAGCCTGGAGCCTGCTTCAGATTCTGTGTCTCCCTCTCTCTCTGACCCTCCCTGCTCCAACTCTCTATTTCTCTCTCTCTCTCAAAAATAAATAGACATTAAAAAAATTTTTTTTAAGAAATAAAGTCTTTCCTAAAGAATATTTTGTATTTAAGTCAACTGAGGTCAAATTTCCTCTCACTGGTATTTATAGAGCAGCTATTGTATGCTAAGTGCCCTTTCAGACAATAAAAATGCTATGGTGGACAAGACAGGCACAATTTCTGCTCTCCTGGAGCTGGGGGTAGTAACAGACTCCTTTGGAATTACTAAATCCTGAGATTTCCAAGGAGAAAGCTGTTCTTGTAAGAAAGCACAGATATGATGGCCAGGCACAACTTAAAAACAATTTTTCTGACCACACTAAGAAATGACCAATTACCAAGATAAAGAGTCTCCCCTTTGAATCCTTCATTGGCCTTTTATTCAGTCTGAACTCCTGAGGGGCATTCATGTCTTTTCAGATATGTTTATTTTTACCATGATATTCCAAAAGCAATATCCACTCTTATCCTGATCTTGGATTTCATCCTAACCGCATTTAGAGAGCCTTTTACTAAATAAGGATGTCGGCAAGAGATTTGTTCTTAGAGTCCAATATACTCCCACAGAATTTCAGCTGAATTCCTTTTCAGAGGTAAATGTACTTTCCTCACTCTGCAGAAAACTTAAATCAGAGAGCAGGAATAACTTATGATTCTAATAGGAGATAAGAAATGGCTTATATCTGGCTGCCAGGCTGCCTGAGAAAACATGGCGATCGTAGATCCAAGTAACTGGATACCTTTGGTTTTCTTTCTTGTTTCCTAGCAATACACATGGAATAAGAATAAAATACTACCAATTTCACCCTGTGCACATTCATCACAGATGATAATAGGAATTTTGTGTAAAGACTGACACTAGACCAGAGTTCCACATTTACACACCAAAAAGTCAGAACATACAGTCTTTTGTGGGAATATTTCCCCATGAATATCCATCAAATTAAGATACACATCTACTATAACCCATTTTTTATGTATAATCCACACATCCCAATTGTTGCTAATGTCCAGATGAGGTGCCTAATCTATGCACCAGCCCAAACATGCAAGTTCTGTCCGGGACTCAGCTCCTCTATACTTGAGAGAAAGATCTCACCATTAGTTGCTTCATTAATAATAGCATTATTTGAATATTTGCCTCATCCTGAAATTAATCTGGGAGAGATGATAGGTTTAAAAGGGAAATGGACCGATAGAAAATAAAAATATACTACATACATGCTGAACTCTCTAAACGGAATGCCCAAACTATTTCCATGGAGAATCTAGATAGATCTTGTCACATCTTGGCTCAAAACTTTAAATTGAAGTCAGAGTCAGGGGGTGCCTGGGTGGCTCAGTCAGATGAGCGACCGACTTCGGCTCAAGTCATGATCTCACGGTCTGTGATTTCAAGCCCTGTGTCGGGCTCTCGTGCTGATGGCTCGGAGCCTGGAGGCTGCTTTGGATTCTGTCTCTCTCTGTCTCTCTCTGCCCTTCCCTGCTTGTGCTCTGTCTCTCTCTCTCTCTCTCTCTCTCTGTCTCTCTCTCTCTCTGTCTCAAAAATAGATAAAACATTAAACAAATTTTTTTTAATTAAAAAAAACCAGCCACACTTTGGTAAGGAAAGAGAGCTTCTGATGAGTCACTACGTCTGTCTAAAGCTGTTACAGCAGCTACAATGAGCCACTTAAAACGTGCCGTGTCCAATTGAAATGGGCTGTAAGTGTAAACAACATACTGTCTTTCAAAGACTAAATACAAAAAAGAATAATGTAGAATATCTTAATAATGTTTATTTTATCTCATAAATACATTTAATTTGCATGCTGGAAGGCTAGTATTCTTATATATTAGCTCAAAACATGTATTATTGATACTGACTTCACCTGTTCCTTTTTACTTTTTAAATGTGGTTACCAGAAAATTTTAAATGACATATGAGGCACACCTTTAATGTCTACTGGGTAGTGTGAATAAAGCCTATTTTACCCACTTTTTAGGTCCTTCATCTATTTATTTTAGCCCACTTATCTAACTTACCCTATGCACCTTGCAGATAAGTACATCCTGGTATAGACCGTAATATCTACGTGTGTCTCTATGTACATTTAAGAAAATTATGCACACAATTAGTTTCAGCTTTCTTACACGTGGCATTAGAGTGTTAGCTTTCAAGACCTCGATCACCAAAATACCAAGAATCTGAATGGTTGTCTGAGGCCTGCTTAGGGAAAGCTCAGGCCAGATTCAATAACTTCTATTTCTAAATAAAGACTGAGCATGACAGAAATCCACGAACCATGGCACAGTTCATGTAGCCATTCCTGGAAGAAAAAGAAACACACAACACATACTTAACTGGAATGGACTGACTCGATATCCTGCTTAGCGCTCATGGCCGACTGGGACAGTCAACAGTAGACATCACAGAGAACCAAGGAGCCTTGTACTCATTTGCAGATCCATATCTTAAATCTGCCTTCACCTTCCCATGGCTGGACCTTTCTCAGAAGGGTTCCTGACCTCTAAGGGGTGGATTTCATCCAAACATTAGTTTTCCAGTTTGGGACTCCTGAGGTATCTGTGACTTGCCTCCACTTTTCTTTTCTTTTCCCTGATCCCTTTGGATAGGACGTGTTTTGCACACATTATTTTATACGTTATACCTCGGCCAAGGCCACATTCGGTCTTCATGGTGACCGGGGTTAGGTCCAACGTGCAGATAAAGATGTGTGTCCTTGCCGTCTGGTGTAAGAGCTGATAATGAGCCAGGCTGAAATGGAAGCTGTCACTTTGCATCGCATCAGAGCAACCTGAACAATGTAAAGAAATTAAAAGCTCCCGGTGGCAATGGATCCTATTTCAGTCATTAGCTGCGTGGGAGGCACAGGCACCATTCAGGAGACTGGACCCAGTGGAGTCTTTGGTCCTCAGGGAATTTGCCACTAATGTCATTGTATGCCCCACTTCTTTTTAAAGCACAGCCAAGTACAAATGAAGTGCTATTCTTTGTTTTTACTATTATTTGGATCCAGCTACTATAGATGGAGGGAAAAACAACACCAACAACTACAAGGAAAGCAAGAAAGACCCAATTCTTTAATCTAGCAATCAAGATAGCAAAACAAGTTTTTTTTTCTTTTACAGATGGATATGCAAAAGTATATTCGTGTGTTTATGTGAGAGATATTGTAATGAATATAGAAATGTGACTTCTTTATACTTTTCCTCTCTCTCCCACCCTCCCTCTCCTTCTCTCTCCCTTGTGGGTTGTTTGGTGGGTTTTGTCTTTTGTTTGTTTGGTTGGTTTTTGAAGCTGGCCTGCTGAAAATGAATAAGACAAGCAAGCCCAGGACTGACTCTCATTTCAGGCTCAGAAATATGAAAAAAAATGTAATATATATTTTTTTAACAGAAAGTCTCAGAATATATGCTTCAATCTTGGAGTTTCAAAAAAGGCAGCGAATCAGGCAGAAGGACAGAAGGTCACAGATTAGTACTGGTCATTGCTCAAAGAGTGCGGGTTATAAATAATAAAGGAGGAAAGGGTGAAGGACACTCAAATAGAAATAGGGACCCACAATGAAATAATCAAAGCGGAGAATCTAATTTTAGCTTTAAAAATACCATCTAACACTGAACTCCAACTGTATGGGAATCTTTCTGCTATAGCCCTGCCTTGTGTGTACATGGTTCCCAACTTTCAAGGTAAGTACTGGGCTACTCTGTGATTTCAAGTCGAACAGCGTGGTGGTTTTTTCATCTGCGAAGTGAGGAATTGTATTTTTTATGGAAGTTTAAGTGCAAATAAAAAGCAAGAAAGGAAAAACAAAGAGCATTGCCATAAGTCCTTTCAGATAAGGGCTCAGCATCTATAATTCTATACGTTATATAATACATAGACATTTTAGTAGACACTTAACATTAGGGGCCTCACACACACTTGGATTGCCTTGGCAAATGTGTCAGTGTTTCTACAGGCACTATCGACATGGCCTTCCTCCTTGTGTGGATACACAAGCATCCAAAAAGCAGGTAAAGTCCACTTGTGAAAAATGTATCTGGCTCTCCGGAGATGGGAAAACCTATCAGATGAACCTCCGCCACTGCTCAGTCACTCTGTGCCACATGGTTTGTAGCTGCTGAATGCTCGTGATGGTTTGGCTACAAGACTCATTCCTCACCAGTGGGCTTTTACTTGTTGTGCCTGCTGCTGCAGTTGACTTCTGATCTGCTTCTATGAAATGAGCCCCTGGCAGTGTGCAGGAGAACACTCAAGAATTACATTCGCCAGTATGTCTCCAAAGCCACTACTGTTCTCACCAGAATGACAATAGCTATAATGACAATAGAAGATTCTTCACACTGTCTGGGAGGTTTTTCTTACTTATTTTAAAGATTTTTTTGTTGTTGTTAATTTTTATTTACTTTTGAGAGAGAGAGAGAGAGAGAGAGAGAGAGAGAGAGCACGGGTGGGGGAGGGGCAGAGAGAGAGGGAGACAGTGAATCTGAAGCAGGCTCCAGGCTCCGAGCTATCAGCACTGAGCTTGAAGCGGGGCTCGAACTCATGAAACGTGAAATCATGACCTGAGCTGAAGTTGGGAAGGTAATTTTTTTTTTTAATATATTTATTTTGAGAGTGAGAGAGAGAGAGAGAGAGAGAGAAGAGCACAAGCAGGGGAGGGGCAGAGAGAGGGAGAGAGAGGATCCTAAGCTGTTAGCACAGAGCCCCATGTGGGGCTCAAACCCACAAATCGCGAGATCATGATCTGAGCCGAAGTCGGAGGCTTAACTAACTGAGCCACACAGGCACCCCAATATTTCCTACTTATTTTAAAACACAACTGGCCGTTTCATAAAAAGTATAGTTAGAGACCACCAAACACTATATTTGCATGGAGCAATTTCATTTCTGAACATGCACAACGATAAATGGGTTTTTACATACCAGTGGAAATTGAGTAGCTAACTGAATTTTGTAGCAAACTAGCCAAGAACTGAAGTGTCTTTTCTACTGACCTTGCTTCCCAAAGGGTTCATATAAAACTGTTCCATAGGTGTGAATTCATTCATCTGTGTAAATCTGCATGAGCCTAAGTCAGAGGAAGCCCACTCTATAGATGAAGAAATGAAGGTAGAGGAAGGACTGAAGGAAATTTTTGGTTTCTTAGTCACATACAGTCATGTGGGTATGCATGTGGGTATGCATGTATGAATTTAATCTATATCTTACATATATATACAAACACTTAAATTTATAGATTTCAAAACCAGCTACTTGATTTTTTTTCTTCGAAACGTCATTATATCCTGTAATTTTGAAAGGATTAAAAATAGAATAAAGGCCAGATCAAGGAAAGCTAAAACTTCCCCTCCAAGAAACTGAGGAGTCACTGCTATGAGACAACACAATCAAAATAGATGGCTTAAAAATATCCAAGACATTGGGGCACCTGGGTAGGTGGCTAAGTCAGTTAGGCGTCCAACTTCGGTTCAGGTCAATATCTCGCAGTTTGTGAGTTCGAGCTCCGCATCGGGCTCTGTGCTGACAGCTTGGAGCCTGGAGCCTGCTTCGGATTCCGTGTCTCCCTCTCTCTCTGCCCCTCCCCTGTTCACACTCTTTATCTCGCTATCAAAAGTAAATAAACATTAAAAAAATAATTTAAAAATATGCAAGACATCTTTAAAAAGAGCAAGAGATAATAGAAATGTTATTGTATTTTAAATCCTGGCCAAGCCAAGCTCCACAAAAGTTTGAAAATGCCCCCAAATTCACAGTCAACAGATTCTCTAATACTTGAGAAAATCACACTTAACTTTAGGATACATTTTAGGAGTCGATCTGTTAATTCAGGCCCACACCAGAGAAAATAGAAGATTTTTTTTTTCCTCAGGTACCTAACCAAACAACTTTCCTTTCCCATCAACTTTCTGAACACTTGATTTTTTTATTTCTAATTTAGATTTGTGTTTGGCATTTCCCTATTTTCTCTGACAGACAAACTAATCTTCCTTTTGTCCCCAGAGGATGAGCAGGGTGTATATCCATGCCATAGGAAAGCAAGCTGATGACAAAAGAGTGAGTCTCATTACATAGAACACAACAAAACAGTGGCTTCCTTGGCCTGGATAACGCATTTGCATAATTTTAGCCCTTATTGAGGACTGACTATTGTTATGTGCATCCTTCAAGCTCTTTTAATTAATTAATTTATTTATTTTGAGACAGGGAGAGAGAGCGCAAGCACAAGTGGAGGAGGGGCAGAGAAAGAGAGAGAGAGATTGAGATTCCAAGCTGGCTCCACACTGTCAGCGCAGAGCCTGACGTGGGGCTTGACCTCACCAACTGTGAGATCATGACATGAGCTGAAATCAAGAGTCGGACACTTAATCGACTGGGTCACTCAGGCATCCCAAGCTCTTTTTTCTTTTAAGTTTATTTATTTATTTTGAGAGAGAGAGAGAGGAGAGAGAGCAGGAAAGGGGAAAAGAGAGAGGAAGAGAGCTCTGTACTGACAGCCTGCTATGGGGCTCAAACTCACAAACTGGGAGATCATGACCTGAGACGAAATCAGGAGTCAGACGCTTAACCAACTCAGTCATCCAGGCACCCCTCAAGGTTTTTTTGTTGCTGTTTTTTTTTTTAAGATATTTTGACTGCTAATACTGGATGAGGCCCTGAGCTAAATACTTTTCAAACTTCACTTCACACAGTGAGTCATGAACATGCCCATTAAACTGAGGGGAGTATATATACTGCACTATATATATATATATATATATATATTATATATATATATATATACAGTATATATATATATAATATATATATATATATATATATAGCAGAAGGATTCTACGCTTATATGTATATATATGTATATATATAAAACATTTCATTTCATAAAACAGATATTTGCCCAAGGTTCAAATGATAGGCTTAAGTTTGCATTACAAATTAGGCATGAAATGGAAATGAAATCAGATCTCTTACTTTTGGTATACGATCAGTGATCACCACCATTACCTACGTATGTATCTGCATACCACACCATCTAAACTAAGTTAATGCAAATGAACTTTTCCTCCCGGGGGCGGGGTGGGAGGTGGTACCTACAAACATTTTAACAAAGATACACTGGCCAAATGCATAAATTATTTTTTCAAATGCATAAATTAAATAAGAAAACAGCAAACATACATGCCTATTCTAAGGTAATGAATGAGGAAGCATGATGAGAAGCACATATCTTTTTTTTTTTTTAATATTTATTTATTTTTGAGACAGAGAGAGACAGAGCATGAACGGGGGAGGGTCAGAGAGAGAGGAAGACACAGAATCCGAAACAGGCTCCAGGCTCTGAGCCATCGGCACAGAGCCCGACGCGGGGCTCGAACCCACAGACTGCGAGATCATGACCTGAGCCGAAGTCGGACGCTTAACCGACTGAGCCACCCAGGCGCCCCGAGAAGCACATATCTTGACAGAGAAATACTGAACCCGTCTTTTCTACCCAGTTGGGAAAAATCATTTCTAAATTTTCAGTCATAATTATGCTCCTTTGCAAAGAATTCTGGTGAGAGACAAGTCTGGGTAGAAGGAAATATTTGATAATGAAAACCAACATCTACTGTCATGAACTGGGAAAAGTGTTGTAACAGGGGTTTATTGCATTTAATCCTGGAAAGAATCATGTGAGGAAGATACTAACATTTTCATTTACCAGGCAAGGGACGTGCGGTTCACAAAGGTAAGTAACTGGCCTGAATTATTTATATAATAATAATAATAATAATAATAATAATAATAATAATAGAGAGAAGAGATCTCATTAAAACAAAAGTTTTAAAGAACAGTAGCATTCATGTTTTCACATGTGCATCATGTTAAAAAAAGAAATTTAAAGTCACCACACTGTACAACCCATCCCTAGGACTTACTCATTAAAATTGAAAGTTTGTACTTTTTTGACAAGCTTCACCCATTTCACCTATGTTGCTCAAAACATTTTTAAGGGATTGGAAAAACAGCTAAGTGGCCTAGTGGAATCTCACAAGTTGGCTGGAAAGTCCATTGGCTGGAAAGTCAGGTGTGCCAGATTTCTCTGATTTATGTGACTCTTGTCACTCCTGGTGCTCAGGTAGTGGTTTCCCACAAGGACTGAGGCTTCGGAGAGGTACAGCAAAAGGAACAACGTTTCCATTAAAAAAGCAATATGGAGTTGTGCAGTACTTTTCAAATTATGGGTCATAAATATTCCATTCCATAATGTTCTTCAATACTCTATTTTTTCCCATTTTTTAAAAAATAAATGTTGTTATTAGGCCACAACATTGATTTCATGACACGGGGTAAAAATCAACATTTAAAAAATGAAATAGGGACACCTGGGTGGCTCAGTCAGTTAAGCACCCGACCGGCTCAGGTCATGATCTCATGGTTTGTGGGTTCGAGCCCGCATTGGGCTCTGTGCTGACACCTCAGAGCCTGGAGCCTGCTTCAGATTCTGTGTCTCCCTCTCTCTCTGCCCCTCCCCTACTCGTGTTCTGTCTCTCTCTCTCTCTCTCTCTCAAAAATAAACATTAAAAAAATTTTTTAAATACAAAAATGAAGTACAGAAGTATATATATATATATATATATTTTTTTTTTTTCAATATAAAGATCATCTTGTTGAGCTGAATCAATAAAATTAGATAATTTGGGTTTTCTATCATGGAGTAGCTCTGAAAAGACAATGTATTTCATTGCTCAACAGATTGACATAATGGTCAGAAATCTATTACATATGTTATGTATTACCTTGCTTTTTATTAAAAAGTATGAATTTTAGGGGCGCCTGGGTGGCTCAGTCAGTTAAGCATCCGACTTAGGCTCAGGTCATGATCTCACGTTTCGTGGGTTCAAGCCCCGTGTCGGGCTCTGGGCGGACAGCTCAGAACCTGGAGCCTGTTTCAGATTCTGTGTCTCCCTCTCTCTGACCCTCCCCCATTCATGCTCTCTGTCTGTCTCAAAAAAAAGTAAATAAACATTAAAAAAAAGTTTGAATTTTAATGAAAGAAGCAGTTATAGTCTATTGGCTTCATTGCTATCTTATTCCTTTGTTATGAGTAATTATTTTAAGCATACAGGGCATATAATCAGATATATGAAGTTTGATGTCATGCTGAATTTGTTTAATAAATATTATCATATTCATGAAATGAATGGGCTTCTGGTCAGTAAGTGTCTGGTGTGATGTTTGTCAAACTCTCGTAGAGCGGAGCTGGCTTATAATTTCTTCCTACCACACAGCACCTTCACATGGCCTGGATTTTATTTCTTGCCATTTCAAATCAGGTTATCAAATAAGGGTCTGGCACTCCCCTATCCTGAGAACTTCAACTTGTCATAGACTCTTCCCTCTTTGATGAATCGCAAGCCCTTGGTTTCAAAACATTGCCTTGCCATCGGAACCATTTGGGACATATATTCTTATTAAGCTAGAGAAATTGTGGCATAAGGAGCCAGAGCCTACTTTTAATTTATTTGGTGTCTTAAATAAGAGTACCTTTGCTATAGGACAACTTTTTGTGTTTCTTAACTTAGTGTTAATTTTTACTGACTGCATCGACACCTTTTAAAGTCAAGAAGTACAAGGAGTATAGGAAAAACTGCTTGATCCTGCCTCATCTTTCCTCACTACTTAGTCCCCACCACACGAACACTTCTGTACACGCTCACCATGCTATGGCTAAGTTTTCCTACCTTAGCAACTATTGACAGCTTTCTCTTTTAAAAGGTGAGGACTTCCTTACCTCTTTCCCATTTTCTTTCTCCTCCCCCACATCTTTCTTTTGGCTCTGCTCCCCAAATAATATCACTGCCTCTGAAAAAATCAGTTTTTGGTGTTTACATTATTTTTTTTAAATTTTTTAATGATTATTTATTTTTGAGAGAGAGAGAGACAGAGCATGAACGGGGGAGGGGCAGGGAGAGAGGGAAACATCGAATCCGAAGCAGGCTCTAGGCTCTGAGCTGAGAGTCTGATGCAGGGCTCAAACCCATGGACCGTGAGATCATGACCTGGGTCAAAGTCGGACGCTAACCGACTGAGCCACCCAGGCACCCAAGGTGTCTACATTATTATTATGTATTTATTTTTCACAACTGAGACTGTGATTATTATAGTTAATTATTTCTTACAACTTCCTCAGTAATAAATCATTGGTTTGTCTATTGATTTAATAATTCTCTACCTGCAAATCATTGTTTCTTCTCCCAAACTCTTTAGTAAAATGCCCTCAGCATCATCAAACACATCAGGCACGTAACAGCGCCTAGAGACACCCCTGGACACTCCTGTGCTTTCTTGTTCCAAACAGGACCGTGTGCTTTGCACGCCTTGTTCTAAAATCCTCCTGGGAATTCCCTCCACTGATGTCCCGGGTCGCAACCCTTTTATGGCTCTCTGGTCATCTCTCATGATTTATCTTTTCATTTTGTGGAACATATCCTCTGGTGCCTTCCTGAGAAGCAGTGTATGGGAGATATATGTTGTAGAAGTTGAGCATGAGCAGATGAAAATGATCACTTGTGTTGTACATTAGCTGAACTTAGAGAGTTCTAAGCATTGTTCTGTTGTCTTGTAACTTCTGCTATTGAGAAGTCTGACACCATCTCAATTCCAGATATGTGCCCTTTTGTTGCTTCTGAAAATGTTTAGAACATTCTAAAATGTCATGATGTGTGATCTTCTGTCATTCATTGTATGTGGGCCTTCTTGGTCCAGAAGCACATGTCCTTCATTTTGGGTAATTGTTTTTGTAGTATTTCTTTGGGAAGTTCCTCCCATTCTTCTGCTCCTCCTATTAACCAGACAGTGAATTTTTTGGTTGTATTTTCCAATTTTCCATCCCATCTTCTCTATCCTATGTTCAATCCTATGTTTATGAAAACGACTGGTAGATTTCAATTATGTATTTCAAAATTTCTGTTGAATTTTTTTTATTTTTGTGATTGTATCTTTTTATTCCAAGTGCTCTTTCTTGATTTTTGAATGTTACTTTCTGCAACGTCCTTTTCTTGTTTCAGAATTGTAGTATCTTAAATTGCTGAAGGGGTTATTCTTTTCTTCAAGTTTCATTTTGCTGTATCCATTGCTTCTATTTTGTTTTCAGAGTTCCTTAATCAAATTCTATTTCCTTATTATCTTTCATATTGAAAGCTTTCCTCAAATATCAGTTAATCCTTGGCTATTAGTAGTTATTTAAAAGTAAGGCAATAAAAAGCTGATTGGTCCCTCTATTCATAGGTGAGTTTTATTGACTTATGACTTGTCGGGCTGAAAACCAGTCATTTTGCTGAAGAACACCTAACATCAAATCTGTGGGTCCTGGGGTACCTGGGTGGCTTCGCTGGTTAAGCATCTGACTTCAGCTCAGGTCATGATCTCATGGTTTGTGGGTTTGAGCCCCACATAGAGCTCTGTGCTGACAGCTCAGAGCCTGGAGTCTGCTTCAGATTCTGTATCGCCCTCTTTCTCTGTCCCTCCCCTGCTCACACTATGTTTCTTTGTGTCTCTCAAAAATGAATAAACATTAACATAAATTAAAAAAAAATCTGTGGGTCTTTTCTGTTGGATCACACCATTTCTCCCAAGAAGATTTCTCTAATCTTCTGCTGAGACGGGATGTGGTGGTGTTGGTATAAGCATGTAACACCAACTCCTGGCATTCTAGAAGGTGAGCAGGAGAAAGGAATTGAGGGTTCAACTTTTGTATTTCCAACTCTCCCTCAATGCCTTTGTTTTCAGTCCTGTGTGTTTCCTCCTTGCTGAGTCCGGCTATCCCTGGGACTGGAGTCTCTCTGTTTCATTTTCCCCAAAGAGTAAGACCCCTATCCCTGCTGGGTGCCAAAGAATCTCTCACCTTCTTCTTCTTCTTTTTTTTTAATGTTTGTTTATTATTGAGAGACAGTGAGAGATAGAGCATGAGCATGGGAGGGGCAGAGAGAGGAGACACAGAATCCAAAGCAAGCTCCAGGCTCCAAGCTGTCAGCACAGACCCCGATGTGGGGGCTCGAATGCACGAACCACAAGACCATGACCTGAGCTGAGGTCGGATGCTTAACCAACTGAGCCACCCAGGCACCCCAGAATCTCTCCCCTTCTAAGGGGGAAGCAGGAAAGGTCTTGAAACTCTAACTACTCTTTATAGGACTTTCAACGAGTTGTCTTTCTTGCAGCTGTAGCCTGACATGACCTGTGCGGAGTTACTAGGCATCCCCAGGTCCAGAGAGGACCAGGGGCTCTGGCAAGTGGATTGGCTCCCCCCTTGCCTTTTCATCATGCGGGCAGGAAGGGCTCACCTTTCTCTCTCCTCAGTTACATCACTTGTTACTCATCCATTTCCCCTCTTCTGAAAGTTTGTCAACATGTCCTGTTCAGGGTCATCTCCTCCCTGCCCCTCTTGTTCTTTGTGGTTTTATACCTTTTAAAATTCCTTTGTGGTTATGTTTATTGCATTTCAGTAGCAAGTGGAGAGAAACGCATGTGTTTAATCTCCCATGTTTAACTAAAAGGCTGCTGTAGTGTTATTGTTTGTTTGTTTGTTTGAGCTATCCCCTGGTGGTGTCACTGTGGGACTTGGTTTCCCAGGGTGGTACTTTGGTAAGTCACGTTTATCTCTTTGTGAGGCATTTGTGTTTATTTCTCCACTGCTCATAGCCCACACCCAAGCTTTCAGCAACCAGACTTATCATCATAATGATTTATTATACAACAAGTGAAGCAATAATTCACTTGCTATTAAGTAATTTTCTGGATACACACTACTGAATTCTCTTGAAACGTACCTATCTTTCAAAATGCACAAAGTTGATATGCAACTGAATACATGTGCCTCCTGGCTGTCATTCACCTGGAAAACGGAACTTTCCCAGGCTTAACATACAATCAAGAAGGTACCCACTATGGAAGGGCATTTCAGAGGAATCAGGATAGGTTTCAAATTCACCCCCAAACTATCACAATTACTGTCTGGCTTACTGCCTAAAATTCTATTTTTAGTTTTTAAACTTTTTTTTTTTTCCTTAAGAGTTTCCCTCCTTGATGTGCAAGTACCCTTAGGAGGTGTTAACACACAGAAATCTTCATATAAATTAAAAATATGAAGATTTGGGGGCACCTGGGTGGCTCAGTCAGTTACATATCTGACTCTTAATTTCGGCTCCAGTCATGATCTCATGGTTCCTGAGTTCAAGCCCTCTGTTGTGCTCTGCACTGACAGTGTGGAGCCTCCTTGGGATTCTCTCTCTTTCTCTCTCTGCCCCTCTCGTGCTCTCTCTCAAAATAAATAAATAAATAAACTTAAAGACAATGAAAATGTAAAAAATAAATACAAATATGATACTTTTATTTGGAGGGAGGGAGTTACTCTTCTTTCCAGAAGAGAGAAAGATGTTCTGGAGAGAAAGTGAATGGTGAGTGGAAGGCACCAAACTTCCAGGGAATGTGGGGGTTAATCAAACCAAAGCTCCTGGCCCTCGGGTGTTGGGCCTGCCACATTTGCTTTCTGTATGCCGGCATTTTTAATAGCGAGAAGAATAAGAGCAGGTAGAGTGGTTACACAGATCAGCAGGTTAGTGGCGACGAGGAGACCTCTGGGGGCCAGAGGGACCTGAGTTCAAATCTCACTTCCATCATTACTAGCTGTGTAAAATTAAACAGTTAAGCCCCTCTCTTTGTTTTCTCATCTGCAAAAACAGATAATACCCATTTCTAAGAGTTGCGAGGAAAGAGTGAGGTTGTACGTGTCAAGTGCTTACTTAGCAAAGTGCCTGGCACTTATAAAGGCTTAATAAACGGCGATTACGAAAGATAGTGATAATGACAATGATAACCAGCTTCACAGTTTTAACCAGAGCTGCCTCTGAGTGGCTCAGTGGCCAAAGGCACCTACGTGGAGAAGCAGGTCTCCTGGATCAATTTGCCCAAATCCCCTGTAAGTCTGTGAACGAGTTACTCAACCTCAGAACGATCTCTTACTTTCTCATCTATACATGAGAACAAGCTCTTAAAATTGAATTTGGCCTATAATGAAGTAAATTCTCCCATAATCCAGGTAAGAACAGCCATTTCCAGAGCTAGATAACCTCTATTGTACAAAGATGTCTTTTTCAAAAAAGAGATCTTACTTACTTACATTTCAATTTCACCATATGCTCTCGTTCTTCCAGCTGGTAAAAATGGTGGCATCTAGAAAGCAAACGTGGCAGGCCCCACACCCAAGTGCCAAGAGCTTTGATGTGATTCCCTTCCACCTTTCCTCAAAACCAACATTCAAGCCTGATTTGGGTTCTTACGGTTTTTGTCTCACTAAATACAGAAAAGTTTTGCTCTCACATCTAGGATTTCCATGAAGTGGAAGAAGTCTTTTTTTTTAAATAGATATTTTTTCAGTTTATTTATTTTGAGAGAGAGAGAGAGAGAGAGAGAGAGCAAAGGAGGAACAGAGAGTAAGAGGGAGAGAGAGAGAATCCCAAGCAGGTTCTGTGCTGTCCTCAAGGAACCCAATGTGGGGCTCGATCCCATGAACCATGAGGTCATGACCTGAGCAGAAACCAAGAGTCAGATGCTTAACTGACTGAGCCACCCGGGTACCCCAAAACAGAGGAAGTCTTTATGGATTAGGCAAGTCCTGGTCCGGTCTTGAAAGATGTGAAATCTCTGTGGGAGGGTGGGTGGCAGGCTCTACAGAGCCCAGGGAACAGGGCAGGGAGGCAAGGGGGGAACTCCTATCTGAAGTACGTCCTTGGAGCCCCATGGATTAGAAAAAAAGAAGCAGAGAAGGAGTGAAAAGAAATATAAATTGAAAGTGCATTTCCAAAGTTTTGAGGGTTTCGAGGAAAGCTGAAATTTAATATGGGGACAAAAAGAAGCTGAAGTTTCTTAAGAAGAAAGATGTCACTGCATGTCACACCTCCTGATGCCACCACAGAACAGCTGAGAGAGATCTGAGGGATGCTGGAAAAAGTCAGGAGGACATGGCCAGGTCTGGCTCTCTCTTTGGTGGCAGCATGATCAGTGGTTCCTATTTAGACCTCACGGTTTTGTCTGCGGAGGGAGAGTAGACCAATCATCACAACGGTTTGTTTTCCCTGTCTGCCTCGTATCGGGGTGTCTCCTCTTTCATGCCTAGGATCATAAACTGCTAATTATATATATTTTAACCATTAATATGTATTTTGGCTACCTAAAATCACTATAACGTATACATGTATAAATCAAAGGAATACAAGCCTGTAACAAACACACGGATATACACGTATCTATCTACCTATCTACCTGTGTACGTACTCATATAGTGTGCAATTAATTTGTTACGCATCTTTCATAAAATTTAAAGTTCCTCTTCAGCAAAGGCACATTGGTAATTTCTCCAATTAGCAAGCATGGTGTTTACAGCACAAATATTTATTATTTTTGTTGTTGTTGTTATTATTATCATCATTATTATTAAGCATTAAAACCAATAGTCTTCCTTTGGCGTAAGGGTTAACAACTTCATTTTTATGGCACAAAAACTGTAGTTTGGCATCTTGCCAACAATAATCTTTTAAATAAAATGCCTTGCCTTTAATACCATCAAAAATCAGTTCCATCTCTTTTTTTTCCCCAGAAAAATCACCTTTTCATTAACTTGAGGTGATGATTTCCATGTGAATGATATTGTTTATCTGCACTTTCCCCACATTTGACCTTATTTCTTCTAAGAAATATGGAATATTACTTTGGGCCTTTGAAAGGCAGGGGGCTGGAGGAAGTTTCTATTAGAATAATCTCCACCTAAAGAGGTTTTAAGACTCACCTATCCATTGACCCATGAAGGGTAAATGCTAAATTCCTACAGTCAAATATTCATTCTAACCCTTCAGAATAGATGAATGAGCTTGCCTCTTATTTAAATTACTCCACGATGGATAAGATTTTTACTGTCAGATGGAAGGTGATAATCATCACCACCACCACCGTAACTATCACCTGGTTGTTAGTGACAAAAATGACAAAGAAATTTGGCTTCACCCGACGACTTCCTTTGTAACATTTATTTATCTGTGTGTGGTGATCTAGGCACTTTGGTATGCAACCCCATGTCCATATTCGATATACCTTTACCAATATACTGATGTATTCATGCATTCTTTTTGTCAACCCTGTGGTCTAGCTTCCTGGTGGTCCCCGAATTAGCATTCAATTAACTGTTTCTCAAAATATGTAACCTGCTGACCCCTGCATATTTAAAGTGTGCTCAAGATCTGACATTTTTCTCAAATTTTGTTCCTGATAATGGGTACCTGTGCTCCATTCTCCACGCCTGCTCACTTTCAGTCAGCCTGTGACCCATGGCGAGGCACCATGTCAGAAGCAAATGTGTTCTGGCAAATCTCCATTGTACGCGTGGCTTCCAGGTTACTTTGATTTGGGTGGATTTCATTGAAATAAGGAACTTTCCCAGCTTGTAGAATTTAGAGATTAGAGATGAACTATTTTAGAGGCCCAGTTTCTAAACAAATCTAGGATGAGAGATGCAGTGATATCACACTCAGTTCTCCCTAAATTTCTACCTCATTTGTGAGTTGCCTGGGTTGGTATCCAGATGGTCAGGAGCCTTGATTCTACCCTGGCTCATTTCAGCTCGTTTCCTCTATAGAACTTTAGGAAAAATGTTTCATTCCCTTCACTGTTTTCTCTCCTTGCATATTTTCTTCCCTTTGTATTCTGATTTGAGGAGAAAACAGAGGTATGTTTTTCCCTTAGTGAGCTGCCCCAAACAGTAGCTTGTCCCTACTGCAGCCCTGAACCTCGGAAACTGCAACAGTTGCCCCAGTACAAGACTGTTTGGTGGTTTTATTAAAAATCCTAGTAAATTCTGGGGCACCTGGGTGGCTCAGTCAGTTGAGCGTCCGACTCTTGGTTTCAGCTCAGATCATGGACTCACAGTGTGGGTTTGAGTCCCAGGTGGGGCTCTGTGCTGACAGCAGGCAGCCTGCTTGGGATTCTCTCTCCCTCTCTCTCTGCCCCTCCCCAATTCGTACTGTCTCTGTCTCTCCCAAAATAAATAAGTCAACTTAAAAAACATATCCTAGTAAATTCTACCCATCCATTTCACTTAGAGAGGTTTCTCTTTTCTATAGAGTGGGCACCAAGGGGTATTTTTCTGATTTTAAAGTCAAGACAATGCTATACCTTAAAAGTTTTCCCCCTGTTTCTTTTTATATCTTGTTTTCCTTTGTAATTTATATTCTGAACTGGCTCAAGGATAAAACCAGGATATTCATATCAGTTTTCTGATCCTTGGAAATTTTTTTTTTCCTATAAGAATAAAATTACAATTTAAAAATTTCAACTGCCTTGTAAAATTCAAGAATAGTTAATTTGGGGGTTAAAAATATAAACATCTAATCCATAATAGCTTAAGATGGCAGTATCTTTTCTCTGGGGAACAGAAACTTTAGAAATCTGATTAGCATTGCTAATCAACACAGATCCTTGCAGTTACATAGTTATTATATAGCTACATGCCAAGTCTAATTAATATTCCAGAGTGCCAGTCAAGATTCATTTTTGTTCATTTGATCTATGAACTTTTTCAAGTAAAACACTGATTTGGGGGATATAATTGGCCCCTCGAGGGCATACTGTGTTTTAAAAGTAGAAGAAAAAAACCCACTCAATTCTTAAGCCTTAAGCAATTCTATGTGGATACTTATTGAAATAGCTTGCCAGTGGCAACTCATTTTAAACAGTATTTTTGAATGTTTTGTCTCTGCTCTGCCCCCCTTTTTTTAGTTATAAAATAACTGTACCCCAAAAAATGAGTGGGCAAAAAGAGCATTTGTGATCAAGCATAGTATAAGCATACAAACTGCTACTAGATCACAGGGCTTATGTGCTGTGTACTACCTTCAATATACAGAAACATTTTTGTTATAGAGAACACTTCTTTGTATAGAGATTTATTCCAATGGGATTTACCTGAATTCATTGATGTAGAAGTAGTATGTGATCATGTGTACATTTAAGTTACCACATTTGAAAGACCAATTTTAATTTTTAACTTTCTAAACCACCACACTCAGCAAATTTCATATAAGCAGACACATTTACAAGGGCAAGCTCCTGCTTTGGATTTAATATACAAGTGAGAAATCAGGTGCCTCAGAATTACAGATTGGAAGGGTGACCACAAAGGCCTTCTGAATCCCATCTGTAACAACTATCAGCTCTGCCTGAGGACTTGGGAGGAAGAAATCACTGCCTTTTTAGTAGGCACATTTTAATTTGGACAGAACCAGCTATTGGATAATTCCTCTTACATCACGCCAAACCCATCCCCCCACAATTGCATCCACTGGGGTTTGTTCAGCCCTCTGAAACCACCCAGAATAAACCTATTCTTTCTCCCACATTTTAATAAAACTTTCCAATATCTGCAGACCTCTCTCATGTTCTTCTAAGTTTTCATTACTGCAGGTCGATTGTTTTGTTTCACTATTCAGTGCTTGAGTGCCATGGCTGTGAATCCTTCTGGTTTCCAGCGCACTCTCATTTGACCATGCTGAAGTTCTATACTTCCTAAACAGAGCAGTGTCTAGAATTAAATGCTCTTCTCGTTTAAGAGTAATCATGTCATTTTAGTTTATGTACATACATCTATACATCTATGTTTATATCTGTACCTGTATCTAATCTAGCTAAGTATACATGCTTATAATATGGCTATGGACTACTAGGTATTTACCCAAAAGATATAAAAATACGGATTTGAAGAGGTATGTGTACCCCAGTGTATAGCAGCATTATCAACAATAGCCAAACTATGGAGATGGCCCAAATGTCCATTGACAGATGAATGGATAAAGAACATGTGGGGTGTGTGTGTGTGTGTGTGTGTGTGCGCGCGCGCGCACACACACACACACACACACACACACACACACACGCACGCAATGGAATATTACTCAGCCATCAAAAAGAATGAAATCTTGCCATTTGTAACAATGTGGACGGAGCTAGAATGTATTATGCTAAATGAAATAAGTCAGTCAGAGAAAGACAAGTATATGATTTCACTCTTATGAGGAATTTAAGAAACAAAAGAGGTGAACCTTTAGGAAGGGGGAAAAAAGGAGGAGAGAGGGAAACAAACCACATGAATCTCTTAATGGTAGCAAACAGACTGAGGGTTGCTGGAGGGAGGAGAGTGGGGGATGGCCTAGATGGGTGATAGGTATTAAGGAAGGTACTTGTTGTGATGAGCACTGGGTGTTGTACGTAAGTGATGAATCACTGAATTCTACTCCTGAGACCGATATTGCACTGATGTTAACCAACGAGAATTTAAGTTAAAAAAATAATAATACAGCTATGGAATATGACAGCTAACATCCATGATTTTAATATTTCTTTAATTCCTTATGCAGAGAAACATGAACCAAAAAAACTAAATGATTGGGCAGAAAGGCTATATTCATCTAAATTTTTTAGATTTTTACTTTAATTTTACTATCCACAGAAATATAAATACTAAGAATAATTCATAAACTGTTTCTTCTTGTAAGAAAACAAAAAAATAAATTGGTACTGAAGGTAAAACGCTCCTATAAAAATTCTTCCTAAAAGTCTTCATGATGTTTCTGGGGTCATATAATTCCTAACAAAACTTCTGAATCTCTTTGTGGATGCCTACAAACCTAAAGCTAGTATGTTGAGACTAAGATACAGAGTTTCCCAGATTTGTTTTAGAACTAATAGCATCCAATCAACTGTGTGCTGAGAACTGCTTAACAGCCAGCTCTCTGGGGGAAACAAAGTATGCATATACACGTGCACATGCATTTATTATAAGCTGACATAAAGAACTGTAACACAGTTTACAAATAGTAGAAAAATGTACAATACTACTTATTTAAAATTCTGTATACCTAGAATTCTGTTATTTTACTATTTCCTACAAAACCCACTGCAAGTGGGGCGCCTGGGTGGCTCAGTCGGTTGGGCGGCCCACTTCCGCTCAGGTCATGATCTCACGGTCCGTGAGTTCGGCCAACTTCCGCTCAGGTCATGAGCTCACGGTCCGTGAGTTCAAGCCCCGCGTCGGGCTCTGTGCTGACAGCTCAGAGCCTGGAGCCTGTTTCAGATTCTGTGTCTCCCTCTCTCTGACCCTCCCCCATTCATGCTCTGTCTCTCTCTGTCTCAAAAATAAATAAACGTTAAAAAAATAAAAAAAAAAATCCACTGCAAGTTTCTATCATCAACAAGAGTGTTGCAGAATTAGACTACAAATAAATGTTTGATTACTATCTGATTTGACAAAAAAACCACTCACGCCATTGACAAACATTCTGACTGCATATTGGTGGATATTTTCATTTACGTTAACAAGAGGAAAGTGAAATACTGAAGACTCATGTTGGAACTTCACACGTTCATCAATTAATGACATAAGGGACCTCTTTGTAGAATCATATAATACTTTTTGAATGCTGGAAGAGTTATTTATTCATTTCTTTGTGTTATTCATAATATAATACTTGTAGAGACAGCACGTGTTTAAGTTTAATTTACATTATTAGCATTTTCTCCATCACTTTCTCAAGTCTAGAAAATCAACAAGACAATCAATGAAGTCCTAATTTTTAGTATTTGCAAATTTTCATGGTAGAAATACTCTCTCCATGGCAATTTCAAGCTACCAACGTGACCTCACCGAATGTAGGGCTGGGGAAAGACACACCATATCACTATATAGTATTTCCACCACTCAGATACAATAAATAAATAAAGGCATAAAAAATAAAGTATAGAAAAATGATCATTTAGAAAACGATGAGTTTTGAGTATTTATTTCCTTTGTTTTAAAATATAATTTGTATAATTATAGCATTATGTAATTTAATTCTTAATTGTGACTATATTTAACAACTGGTTCACAAAATTCCTGAATGTAACAATAGTCTCTCATGAGCCAGCATGAGCTGGTTCCAGTACATCACTGGTGATAGACCTGGAGAGATATTCAAGTTTTTAAAATCTACCTTGATCTACTAGACTCCCTCTTGAGCCATAGAATCATTGATTTAAATTGAAACTATTACTTAAAATTTAAGCCCAAAATAACTTCCTCAGCAATGCCACTCATATGATTTATATTCCCTACTCTGTAAATATATGTACCAGAACTACATCTCTAAAATTTATTCTAAGTCATTTAAATGTGACATAAATTACTCTATGAAATCAAACAATTCTTTTTACTAATGCTATAAAAACATTGTAAGCCCATACTTAAGAACTAAAGTTGCTTCTTAGAATAATCTAAAATCCTTGTCAAACAGATGGAAGGAATCTCTGATCATATGTATGGACACCTTATGCTCATATTTATCAGGCAAAATTTATTCCTTCCCAAATACCAACTCACGCTAAATATCAATACCTTGGATTAATCCCAAAAAACACAATCTGACAATTTCATACCTATTAGTGAGTATTGAAATGACAATAATTATAATAGAATTAACCTTACTTCATTCAGAAACTAATAATAATTAGGAAAATTAGGAAACCCAATGCATAACTGAAGTAATTTTTGCTTATAATTGTATTTTTGAAATTTTATTTTAGTTTTGATTGGGAAATTCTTCTATTTATGCTACAAAGGAGATATGCTTTTTGTTGCAAATGATTATCTAGAAAATGTGTCAGTGCATACTCAATCTACAAACCTCTCTGCACACTTATTTTGTTGGTTTGATGATTTTGTTTTATTTTTTATCCAGAAAACCAACGCTGAAACAAAAGTCTGTAGCTAGCTCCTAGAGACCCATCTCATATGGTTATTGTGAGAATGAGAAAAAAAAAAAAACTACCGTTTTGGGAGTGCATTTATTTTATATTATAGTTTCTCAGAGCAAGTGAAAGCATCTCTGGGAGAAAGTTCCTGAGTGTGTGTGCCACAGCTGGAGAGTGACTAGGCTGGATGAATATGGTAAAATATCTGGGGACATGGCACAGGTAGCCCTCAGCCTCCCCTGAGTCGGCAGTCAGAGGATCCTCAGGATGATGTGCGGATCTATCTGGATGCTGGGTGGGAGTCACTGAGTTCTCTCAAACTGAGTTCTGAGGAAAGGACTAAGGTTGGTCCCTGAGGATTTATACTCTGGGTGCCTAGCGAGATCCCAACCAGCAGCCAGGCTAGGGTAGAAGCAGGGATTATTAAAGCAGAGGGGCAAAGAGAAAGAGAAACAAAACATCCCGGCCTCCTTACACCCTATATGTCAAAACTATATCAAGTGCTTTAACTCCAACTATCACAATAACCATATGAGGCAGGTACTATGGTCATCCTCATGCTACAGGTGAAAGTCATAGGTGTTAAATAACAGTTAGTGGCAAGGCTGGCGACTTGAGCTTTCTTGAGACCAATTCCAGAATCATAGTTATATCGCACTGTGCTGAAACCATGTGTCCTTCCAGATTATCACTCTACTCTTTTCCATCTTGTTCAGTCCTCTAGGAGTCTCACCTATATGGACTACCAAAACCTTTTATTCTCTCTAGTTTCCAGTTGAGTTTTGTCAGTGGAAGGAAAGAAGAAAATAAAATTGGGACATTTACCCTCCCCCACCCCCGCCATCTCTCTTCCTGGGGGGGTCGAGGGATGGCTGTATCATGTAACAAACGTGGTCCTATCCAAATGACACTTCCCTTCTGAGTTCTGCTGCTCCTTTACCCTTCCAAGGTAACTTCACCTGTTCAGATAAAGGGCGAGCGCATGGGTCCAAGGATGATGAAGTCCAAGGGTGATAAGGACACTGTGTTACTAACCTTAGGGGAGGAGGTTTCCTATACTTTTTATTTCCCTACATTCTATTTAAACTTTTCTAAATAGTGCCATTATTACACTCTACTCAATTTAACAAATTTGAGTGTGCAATCTCTTTCTTGCCAGGAACTACAACCACTATAGTATGCTGTCATGTGTAAAAAATTGCTGGTCTTTAGATAACTAGCTAATTCAAAAGAAAATGTGTGCCTTTCATACTTTTGTTTATGTTTTATTTGCTCTTATCTAGCAAAGTCTATTGAAGTTGATAAGTATGGGAAAATTAATACTGGGGTCTTTTTATATAAAAAGCTTACATAAAGCAATAAGAAAAAAGATGGATTCCCCAAAAGAAGAAATCAAAAACAAGCAATTCACAGAGGAATTACCACTAGCCAGAACTCACAAAAAGACTATTTAAGTCTGATTAGTAATCAAAGAAATGCAGAGTAAAAGAATTCCCACTACTCACCCATCAAATTATCCAATACGAAAAATAATTTTAAAAAATCAAATTTAGTGAAAGAGTCAGAAAATGATTGGTCTCAAATATAGTTCATAAATATATAAATTTGTGTATCTTTTCTGGAGGGCTTTAAAATGTGCATGTTTATTAATCTAGTAATTCTATTAATTAATCCTAAGGAAATGATTGTTTAAATTTTAATTTTAAATTAGAAACAATCTGTTAAACTACAGAGGATTAATTAAATAAATGACAATATGCACCCTATGTTCATCACAGCAATATTTACAATAGCCATGATATAGAAGCAACCTAAAAGTTAATTTCTAGATGAATGGATAAAGAAAATATGGTATATATACACAATTGAATATTACTCAGCCATCAAAAAGAACAAAATCTTGCCATTTGCAACAACATGGATGGACCGAGGTGGTATATGCTAAGCGAAATAAATCAGACAAAGACAAATACTGTGTGATTTCACTTATATGTGGAATCTAAAAAACAAAACAAAACAAAATAATTGAGCAAACAAAACAAACAGAAACAGACTCATAGATACAGAGAACAAACTAGTTGCATACCAGAGTGAAAAGGGTGGGGGATGGGTGAAATATTAAGAAGTACAATCTTCCAGTTATAAAATACATAAGACACAAGGATATAGTCAATAATATTGTGATAACTTTTTACTGTGACAGATGGTAACTGGACTTATCGTGATCATTTTGTAATGTATATAAATATTGAATCACTATATTGTACACCTGAAACTAATACAATATTGTATATTAGTTATTCTTTAATAAAAATTTTTAAAGAAAACTATCTTGCTACAAAGCCAATACATAAATAAATAGACACACCCATATGATAAAATATTTCATAGTCATTTAAGCAGTTGCTGTAAAAATGTTTGTTTAGAAAAACGTTTACCATATATAGTTAACATACAAACAAGCTAAATACGGAAAGGGCAAGCTACAAAAAAGCATTTTCTTACAGTGTGATTGTAGATCACCTACAGGTAAGCAAGGAGCACAGGCGCCATTTTATGGAGTTTGAAATTTATTCTGAAATCAATAGGCAGCCACCATAAGGCTTTAAGTAGTGGAGAAAAACAATGCTCACAACTCTATAAATTCTATGTTACCTGAAGTCTGACCACCAAATCCTGGGAAACATCTACCTCATGGAATTTCTGCGAGTAAACATACTTTGAAAACGCTAATCTATGTAATCATCATTATCACCACCATCATCACTAAAGAAAGCCTGGAAGTAAGAGAAGTTTCCCTTATAGACACACTCGGAAATCTACTTTACTATGAAGTTCTTCTATTTGGATGTAAAGGAAACCTTTTTGTGAAGGGTTCTGCAGACTTTCATATTGCACGTTTGTGGCATATGCCACGACCTACAGAGAATGGTCACAAGCTACAAACTGGACATTTTCCCATGGTGCCCTGCTTCCCTTCCCATCTGGGCTCATTCACTGACAGCACTGTGTGAGAAGGCTGGCACTCAGGAAGGTTCCATTCTGGCTTCTTATGTATTTCCTGGAGGAAAGGAGGGCTGGAGGGTACTGGTTCAAGGAAAATAAGATTCGGAGCTAGAATTTTTATCATAGTGGAAGAAAAAACTCAGAATTCAGTTCATGACTTTTACAGTTAATAAAAACTGCTTAGTCTGGCCACTATTTGAGCAACTCATAGCAGTTGAGCAAATTTTAATTTGCTGGGTCCATACTTAAAATAACCACAGATAGCTCTGGGTTTTAATATGGTCTTTGCTTCCCCACTTTTCTCAACAGAACCAGAAAAAACCTTATATTTCATGTATATATGTGTCTGTCTAAAACACCAGGAATACACATTCTTGCCTCTGGTGATCGTTCTTGATAGAAATCATTAGACATTAGAAAATGGGGAATCAATTAAGAATTCAACGTGTTTAAAGAGGAAATATTTTAGGTAGAGTCAGAAAAAAAATTGAAGTATGAAGCTCTCAAGTATAGAATTCATTTAATTTTTAAAGATTTTTAGAAAATTGTGGTGCGGATGATTTTCTTATAAACAACAATAATTACATGAACTGCCTTCAAATGTACCAACTTTCTTTTACCAGTCCATCCTTCCTTACAGTGTCTAGTGGTAGACATAAAGGCTCAGAAATGGTTTATTATCACTGAAATTTCTTCCAGTTATTACCAAAGAGAAATGTATTGAACTTAATATGTGAGGTTTGGGAAATCTGTTTTCATTTGCTATAACCAATGGTCTGTCATAAGCGTAGACATAGTGGACTTTCGGATTCTACCCTCCGTCTGCCCCTGACACCCTAAGATGAGACTTCCTTTATTTTTCTCGTGTTTATAAAGACCCAGCTTCTAAACTCTAAACTAAACCTCTTCATCTCTAAGAAAAATGAAAGCGATAAAGAAGGTAACTTTCTGTAGAACTGGACACACACATATCTAAAAGAGAATTGATCTATGCTCATTACATGGGGTAGAAGCTATCCATTTCACCTTGCCTCAAACAAAATCTTCTGATTTTACTAGGAATATCTATTCACTAACAAGAAGACACCACCCCCCAAAAGGCATTTACTTACTTTAAATATATTTTTTAAATGTTTACGTATTTATTTTGAGAGGGACATGCATGCGTGCACATGCACACATGAGCAGGAGAGGGGCAGAGAGAAAATCTCAAGCAGGCTCTGATCACAGAGCCTGACGCCAGGCTCGATCTCACAAACCGTGAGATCATGACCTGAGCCAAAATCAGGAGTCGGACACTTAACTAACTGAGCCACCCAGGCACCTCAACATTTCCTTACTTTAGTTTATCAGAGAGAAAAGGAATAAATATGTATAAGTAATATTGCTTTTGTAGTGGTTTTATAACTTTCCACAAATTTGTTGACAGTCTCCTCATCAAAAAAGTAGAGTTTTAGTTCCCCTCTTTCTAAATATGAGGGAACCTTAATGACTCATGATTCTAATGAATAGAAAGTGGTAGAAGTGATGCTGTTGACTTCCAAGGATAAGGTAGAGAGGTCTAGTTTATGAAAGCCAGATTCCACTGCCTTTCTCTTCTCTCCTTCCCTTTCCTTCCTTCCCTTTCCCTTCCCTTTCCCTCCCCATTTCCCTCTTCCCCTCCTCCCTTTTCTCCCCTTTTCTCTCCTCCTCTCCCCTCACTTCTCCTATCTCTCTCTCTCTCTTTCTCCTTGCCCTTGGAACCCAGTCACCATAGTGAGAGGAAGCCCAAGTCACATGGAGAATACATAAGTATTCCAGTCAACAATCCCAGAAACGGTCCTAACCAACAATTAGCATCAACCACCAGACATGTGAAGAAACAAGCCTTCAGATGATTCCAACCACCAGCCTTGGAATTGCCTCAATTGAAGCCAAGGGTAAGAGAAACGCATGGACTCTACCAACCCATCCCCGAACTGAAGATCTGTAAGCAAAATAAATGTTGTCATTGTATAAGCCACTAAGAGTTTGGGGTTGGGTTATAATGCAGCCATAGACAATGTGAACAACCTTATCATTGTAATGACATTATGTGTCATTACTTTATGTGTCAAAACTTTTTGTTTTAGTACAGTGTTGGTGGTGGTGTTCTGGATGGGTCCGAAGCCAGGCAGGAAGAATGGGAGGGACCCTTAGAATTTTAACCTGTGTAGTTTCTCCTTTTTCTTTTTTTAATTTTTTTTAACATTTATTTATTTTTGAGAGACAGAGCATGAGCGGGGGAGGGGCAGAGAGAAAGAGACACACACAGAATCTGAAGGAGGCTCCAGGCTCTGAGCTGTCAGCACAGAGTCTGACACAGGGCTCGAACCCACAAACTGTGAGATCATGACCTGAGCCAAAGTCGGATGCTCAACCGACTGAGCCACCCGGGTGCCCCAAGCCTGTGTAGTTTCCCTTAAGCTTTCTTAGCTTAGCTAATTCAGAAGCAGATTTCAGTAATTCGTAACTGACACTCCACCTGGTGCTACCCCCCCTTTTTCTACCAGGATGAATTAGAATTCTTCTCATTCCTTACTTCCCACCAGAGAAAGTTCTAGCTGACCACACCTCTCTCACTCTGTTCCTTTGCCCATGCTGTTTGCCTAGCCTGGAATGACTTCTCCATTCTAACTCTGAGGAAGCAATTTTAGAAAAATGTCTTGCCTAAATGTAGCCCTGGAGATCACGAACATACCAGTGTTACAAGGGTTATTCCGTTGCAAGGAACATGAACCTAGTCTGGCCCTACTTAAGCAAAGATGAGAAAGGAGGAAAAAAATTTGTTGTAAGGTTTCGGGGTAGTCATGGAATCAAAGGAAAGTGCTAAATATCTAGATTTCTGAAAAGATGTTATTCAAGGCTCGTCCAGGAATCAAGGTGGTAAAAACTCCTGGCATTTTCTAGGATCACCACCATGTACACACACTCCATGGAGCTGTTTTTAAATACTTGGATCACTCAGTCCAAGAATTATCTTCCCAAGAGAGAACAAACTAATTATCTACTTTGGGGCACATACAATCTCTTGGTCCTGGAAAAGATGGAACATCTTGTTTGACAGTTCCACCAAGAATATCTTTAACTGGAAAGGAGTACTTTGCCAAAGTAACATCCACATAATGTTCACTCAATGTCCATCATAAAACCTGACCCTCAGACTGAGCCATGTCCTTCTTTATTCATTTCTATAGCATCCAGTACTTGCAAAACACTTCTAACCAGTTCCCTACCATCTCTAAACTCTAGGAAAACAGGGACGAAGTCTGTCTAATTCATTATCACATTCTCAGCCCCTTGTACAACACTTTACGCAAAAGTGCTCAATAAATATTTGTTGACTGTAAGCAAACACTTCTATACCTTTGTTTTCTTATTCATTTTTGTTGAGACACACACACACACACACACACACACACACATTCTTCCTTTAGTTGGAGAGTAGACTCCTGTGGATAGAGTCTATTTCCTCTTAATATTCAGTTAAGTATTTACCAAGTGTGGATGATGTCCAGAAACATCCAATTCAGAAGCAGTTCAATTCAAAAAACATTTATCTGGCACTTAATATATGCAAGATCTATTATCTATCCTCTAGGGGCTTGCTATCCAGCAAGGAAGGCAGACAAATGCACAAGTCATTATAATACTAGGCAAACACTGGAAATGGCTGCAAAAGAGGTTTAAAAAATGAGGGGTTAGTTGGAAAGCAAGGGAAGGCAAGATTCATTGTAATATGTGAAATCAAAGAGCTTCGCCAAAATATTTTGACCACAGAAAGGGGAAGGGGCAGCAGACGGGGACACCCTCAGTAAGTGGATCTAAATAAATTAACCTCTCAATAAGTTCATTATAAGCAGCTTAGAGAACACATCAAGATATTAAATGGTTATTTGCACCTGGCCCCTTTCACCTAATTGAAATGAAGGGATAGGAGCTAACAGTGTATGGCTATATAGGTTCTATAGATTTTCCTCTAAAAGACTGGTGTCTTAGGAAAAAAATGCCTCTTTGAGGGGCAGAAGACTAAGAATCAAAGCGTCCTTCCAAAAGGTAGTGTAAAAATATTGCCATTTTCGTGAGGTAAATCACCTTTAAAAAAGTCTATTACAAGCCAGATTTAAGATTTAAATGAAGAAGGTAAGCTACAAATTCCTAGAGGTGTCTAAGATTGTGATAGTCTTGAAGATTTTGAGGAAAGAAGATTTTTGAGCCACCAGGAGACATAAAATCAGAGAAATCAGTTAAAAAAAAACTTACCTAGAAGAAACAATTTTTCTCCTAAGTGACTTTTAGTCAAGACTGATTAAACATACAACTTAATTTTATAAAAATATGAAAAACTGGACGGTCCAGCCCTTGAATGCAGGGCTGGAAGAAGGTATCTTTTAGGTGGTGGCTAGAAGGGAACGGTGTGGGGAAAGGTACAACTCACATTTATCAGAGCTGGATGATAAATAAATAAATAAATCTGTACTCAATCGAGGCCACAGTATGAGGAGGTGAGTTTTCTTCCCAAGGGACAAAACGTCCTGTACGCTCAGCAAAGAAAGTCAAAATTGTCAAATAGGCACATTATATGAAGGGGATGGTCACTGCCACTGGCTTCAAGGAAAGTTTGCCTCTTCTAATTTAACATTAACATAAACATGTACATTAGTTCAATTTGAAAGTATGATTTAATATTTCTCAATATCACTTTTTATTTATTAATATCAATTGACACACGTTAAGTAAGTGGCTTTAGAAGTGCCAATAATTTCTGACAAAAGTGCAAGGGGCATGGGTAAATATGTAATTAAAAATGTGTGGGGTTGCCATGGTAACAAGAACACAGAGCTGCTCCTGGAGTCATCCTGACTACTTTGGTGTCTATAAAAGGTTTTAGTAATATCAACGAAAATCTCTAAATACCCTTAATAAATGTAATAACACATTTCCCCCTAAATATGGGCTCAAATGTCAACTTAACCTACTTAAATTGCACCACATTTTCGATTCTTAGAAACGTTGCCCTGAAAGACTTTTTGAGGTTGTCATTTTATTTTTGGTTTATTCATTTTTTTTTTAAATGTATAAAGGGTTCACTCTGCAAGATTAGAAAGTCCCAATGAACATTGACTATGAAAATTCCCAAAGGAATGGAGACGTTGTGGATTTTTACTTGCAGCCATAATCCAATACTTACCACATAACTAACCCTTTGTGAGGAGTGCTTTACTTTGGAGGCAGAAAAGAGCTCCCCACTGGTACAGCGAAGATCCACATCCTAACTGAATCTCTTCTACTTCTGGAACAGAGATTATTTTGTTTCTAGCCTGAGTTTTGGCTTTCATGGAAAAAGTTAGATTAGGAAAGCAGATCTTAGGGTTCAAAACCTCTACTTCATCTAACTATTAATGTCTGGATCCACACTCCCTACAGAGTCACTTCTCAGACCTGATAAAGGCAACACTATTGGTCTAAGAAGTGGGGGAAAGAAACTCGCATTTATTAAACACCCCCAATGTGTAGGCACCTCACTCGCCTTCCTTTACATAATCTTCAACACCTTGTCGGATTGTTATCTGACCTCTGGTGTTAAAGAAGAGGAAACGGAGGCACAAGAAGTCATACCCCTTTGCGTGGCTCAGGAACAGTGATAGGAACCCTGGTTACAATTCTTCTGCTGAGCCATTCTTCTCCCGTCTTCATGCAAGTTCAATGGACAGTTTCTCTCTGAAATGTTGTGTGGTTCACCTTGATATGGTGACCATCCTCAGGAAGATCTCTAAACATTTCATTGGAGGCGAATGTTATGTCTCTAATTTTGGCAACAATACGGTCCAGGTAGAAAGAAACAAGTGCCTGGCCTGAAATCTGGCAAATTCCCTTAGAGAGACGACTCATGCCTTGGAGGGAAACCACCGAAAGGCAGGCTGCCATCAGGGTACCGACCCAACCGCAAGTTAGAAAAGCATTTGCTGTCGCCCACAGACATCTGGTTACATATCACTTCTCGATGCCAACATTATTTTTAAAATTTCTATGATCTGAAAGAATCACACACTCCAATATTTTAAATTTAGAAAAGAGTAAGATATGTAACTGCCCCTTTCCATCCTTGCCCATCGCACTGCCCACATACTCCCCAACATGAAAATAGTGAATTATGGCTTCCTCTAGAACCTGCTTGTCATCTATTCACAAGTCTGAATCCTTTCCTAAATGGACTCTGGAAGAAAGCAGTGTCCAATGCCCTGAAGAAAGAAGGGGTGTTGTCATCAAGAGAAAAAGATCCCCAGAACTTTACTTTGGCCAAGAGAGCCCTGGCCTGGGCAGGGGTGGGGCGGGGCGGGTGGGGGAGGGGGGGCAGGCACTGATGTTTCCTCGGGGAGGTGCATGGCTAATTTTTGAAAGCCTCAGAAATTTTTTTGTTGGTTTTCTGATACTTGTTGCTAAAAATTAACCAAATTCCATCCAAAAAGGCAAGTTAATTTTCACCTCTTAATAAAGTATGGTATGGCTAACATTTGCTGAATGCTGGTTACATTCTGGGCACTTAGTAGGGCTCTACACACATCACCTCATTTCAACCTCAAGCTTCCCTATGAAGTAAGTACCATCAATTCTTCCATATAGAAATGGGGAAGCTGAGGCCTAACCCCATTATGTTCCTGGCCCAACCAGCTAACAAAACACAGACTCCAGAGCCTTGACCTACTACATTATGTTACATGATAAACCAACAAGATTCTTGGGAGGAGAAAGGAGGCAGGAGAGACGGGGAGGAAAAGATACATCTAGTTGATTCTTCCTTTGGCCCTGACCAGGAAACAATTGCTAAAGAATCACACCCGTTTTACAGGATCAGCACCAAACTCGATGATGAAAACATCATCCATTCCTTTTGTCCGAATCACTTAATAATGCTTTCGAAAATTCTTCCTCACTTTTTGGGCATCATAGTTTTTCTCAAATGTTTAGGCTTCTGAGCAATGAACTACTTCGGAAATGCACAGTTTTGAAGACTGAGATTTCCCAAAGAGTCACAGGAAACAATGAAGTAAATGGAAAGTCAATATATAATGTTGGCTGCAGGCTACTGAGGGTTAGAGTGACCATGCCTGGTTCATTTTTGCAACCTTGGCGCCCAGTGTGGTGGGTGAGCAAGACTGGGTGGTTGATTCTTTCTGGTGTTTTCTCCACCGAGTCCAGAGAGCACAGCACAGCTCCCACCACAGAACAGGTACTCAACAAACATTTGTTGTTGAGCGGGTGAATTAACTGTTGAATATGGAATGCATAAACCCCACAGCATGGAAAAGGCTTGTGTAACAAATAGAACAAACCATGGGTTTCACTTTTACTCAACTTATGCTGTAACTCCCTTGTACATATGCGTGTCTTTTTTGTTTCGATACCTGAAAGCAGCACAAAAGTATGAAAGTCAGCTTCAGAACACTTCACAGCATAAAAGAGAAATATGAGAAATGAAGACACCAAGAGTTGATGAAAATTCCTAGGAAGAGTAATTTCAAAGATTCAATAGAGAAATGATCCCAGGATATCATGGTTTTATTTTCACCAGTTGTTTTATTTTGAGTGGAAAAGCTGGTTCTTCTAACTTCTGTAGATGTCCTCCCTCCACCAGAAAGAAGAAGAAGAAGAAGAAAAAAAGAATGTTATCTTGTACAGCTTTGTGACTGTCAGAGAACGAAGGAGGAAATGTGATAAATTTTGACAAAGAATGATAATAATCTGAAAACTCCTTTATTGACTCTTTAGTACCCTCTCTGGAAAAGGGCACATATACTAAGAAAGGCATAAAATGACCAATATAATGATGTTGTAATTTCAAGGAGTACAAAATGTTAAAAATTTGATGACCATTATAAAATAGCCTCATAATTACATTTATATTGAAAATGTCATCCCCTTTATCTATATATTAAAGATATGAAATCAATGTTTAAAGTATTTAAAAAATAATCTCACATATATATTTCTTTCCTCAGAGAGGCACCACTGGTTTGTTTTCCTTTATACCAAATGAAGCATTTCGTTGTAGAAGCTAATTTCAAATATTGTTAAACTAAACCATTAAATTATTTTTATGTTCACTTGTTAAATGTTCAAATACGGTCACTTTAAAGGAACCAATTTCAGCTTTCAGCTCTCTATTTTTAAATTTTAAGTCATCTGTTTTTCTCCCCCCCAGGCTGCAAAAGTGTATTACCAAATAAACTGACAAAACATCTCAGCGACTAACATAAATGTGCAATTTTAATGCCTTCTAATCACACAAATCAATATGAGATTTTTGCGCTTGTGCATGACCTTCTTCAAATTATCCCCCCATTTTGGTTGAATCAGAACGAGTGTGGGCTATTTGATAAAAAAAAAAAAACCCTAAGTGTGTGAAATAAGAGCCCTCGCCTCTTCTGCCAGACTCCCCTTGACAGAAAGATGATAGAAGCATCACATCCCTGGAAGAGTAAATGCAAACTGACAAGAGATGAGCCTTTAGATGTTGAATATAATCTTGAATTGTGCTTGAAGTGTCTTATTATCTTGTCTTTTGATGTCTGAAGGGGCGGCTCATTGTTAGAAAAAGGAAAACCCTCGCGCATCTTTGCCATCTTTAAAAATTGTTTGGCCTCTAACAACTGCTTTCCCAACTAATGTCCATTTCTCCTGACAATAAATATGGCAGGTCGTCGGCAAGTGACAAACAATTTACTTTACATGCCACACTTTTATGGGTTTTGAGAGCTCATGTGGAAGCGTATTTTTAAAAGTCCACAGAAATTAGCAGCGTTACAAATGTTAAGAGGACTGAGATCTACCTTGCAGACACTGATGCGAAGTTACTTGTGGTTACTTCCTGCTGCTCCTGGTTTTGTGATCTCACGGGTGCCAGATTCCAAATTCAAGTTCTTTATTTATCATTGACTAAAACTAGCCAGGGAAAATGAAAACACAACGACCAAGTCTGATAGATCTCATTTAGGAAAGGCCCTAATTTCCAGGGCACGTTTTAATATTGAGAACAGTATATCAACAAAATCCCCTTTCTAAGTAGAATATCAAGATCAACATTGGGCTTGCTGAATTTGGCCTCTCCTCGCAGAGCCTTTGGCACCTCTTAATTTCGGCTGTCCGAAATTGGGTGCCCCTCACCCTTCGTATCTACCATTTGTTTTGTGGGTCGTGTTTTCACTTAAAAGTTTAATGATGTTCCCAGTCAATGGAATTCCATAGCTGCTAAATCACAGTCGTGCTAGTTTTCTGTCACCCAGCCAGATTTTGTGAAAGCTTTCAAGATCTTTTCTCAGACCTCCGTCACTCTAAGAATCCATAAGAATTCTCAAAAGGACTATAAACCGTTACAGGGTTCAGGTGACTGTATCATTATAAAAACATATTGATATACTACAGATGACAAGACAGGTAGCTACCATCGTAAGCTAGTGCAACCATCTCTACACCATCAGCAATGTCCAGTCTGACCAGTTCTGGGTCTTTGTTTGTTTGCTTTTGACCATTTTCAGCAGGCAGCTATAGATATTAATCCCTTTTGAAGCTGACTCTTTTCTGATTGCCTGCAGATTCTGATTGGAATGTTAGCAAATTACATAAAACATGGAAGCTAATGGCAGAACGAAAGATTCTAAACTAGATCAAGGAGGGGCGCCTGGGTGGCTAAGTCGGTTAAATGCCCAGCTTCAGCTCGGGTCGTGATCTCACCGTTCGTGAGTTCGAGCCCCGTGTCGGGCTCTGTGATGGCAGCTCAGAGCCTGGAGCCTGCTTTGGATTCTGTGTCTCCCTCTCTGCCCCTCCCCTGCTTGTGCTTTCTCTCTCTCTCTCTCTCTCTCTCTCTCTCTCTCTCTCTCAAAAATAAATAAACATTAAAAAAATTGTTAATTAAAGCAAGGAAATAGACCAGCATTAACTGTAAATCTGAATCATTTCTTAGTAACTCTTAAGAGTAAAACCTGCCTTAATCTTAGGAATCAGAAAGAGATGAGTCAATCAACATCTAAAATAATGACGCAGGTTTGTTTCCAAAAGTTTATGAAAGTTTTCCCACATAATCCAGACGATCCCTTTTCTGACTATTCACCCATGTATAGATTACAGTTAGATTAATGGATAGCAAGCGAATCCATTAAAATGTTAGCTTTCTTCACTATCTTCAATGCTTCTCCTTTTGAAAACAGCATGTTTTCTTTTTGACGTGTTTCTATTTTGCAATATTTTGCTACATGAAATTGGATCTATCAAAGAAAAAAACGCAGGTTTGGAAAAGGCCATTCCACCCCCACCCCTATTCCACCTGAGCGTCTACACATTGTTAAATACAGGAAAATATGTTTTTCCATTTGATGTTTTATTCTTTCTACCCTTGGTTGATTTTGGCAAAAATTCACTCTGCGGTAATAATTTCTCATGCTTTATAAACAGCTTCAAATGTTTGCATTTTTAAATCAAATTAATCCCTCAGCCCCTCTTCTTCTTCAACAGTGGTGATTCTCTCATGCAATAAGTAACCCCAAACCATTAATTTATAAAAGTAAATCTTGCCATATTGCTATTAAAAGACAAATCACCACACGTGTGGCCATGGAGGACTGCAGAGGGAGATTAAGTACCCCATACTATTTTAATAGCAAATGCTTAAAATGTGATTTCTTTATTGTGCATCAAACCCCCATTCTATCTTGATATGTGTACAGGTAAGTGTATATTTAGGTCCACGAAATCCTCACAGGCACAAAATTGTGCTTACCAACTATAAGACAGATGCGTTTTACTTAAAAAAGAAAAAATATAAATGTTTATATTGTAATCTATGTATATCCCACAGGTAGACAAATACTTGGGTTCCTAATGTTTAGATCCTAAGGGTCTTCCCTAGTTTGAGCAAGATCTGTCACACACACACACACACACACACACACACACACACACACACACACATATATTTCTTGAGACAGTTTATATTTATATTATATATATGTGTGTGTGTGTGTGTGTATACAAATACCCTATAAATCAAACTGTGCAGAAACCCCCAAATCTCTTTACTGAATTAACTGCACAAATTCTGAGAAATGCTCAGTGGTTAGCAGCTGCAAAGAAGACACTGGAATTTGGATAATAGCCCAACTACGCCTGAAGCAATAGTATAATTGCTTGTCCCTTATTGGTAAACTATTAATTTTGAGAATTTTATCTGGAAACTATGTGTTTCAATATTCATAGTTTCGTAGGTATAGCAGAAGTACATTTAAGTGATATACAGATAGCATAAACTAAAAAAAAAGCTTATTATTGTAAATTAGGCTTTATTAATGTTTTGATAAAGCAAATACAGACATACTACAAGTTTAGGAAGATAAATCTGAAGTGTCATAGGAACACAGGGGAAAATATGGAGAACACACCAGAGACACACACACGTGTGTAAAACGTGTGGGTAGCAGTGCGTTCATAGCACTTAGGAAAGAAAACGGAAAGAAAACATGTCCACAAAGTATGGACATGATGAGAAAATGAAAAATGAGCATTGTTACTTTAAAACACTATGCTAATATTAGTCTTTAAATAGGGGTTTCTTGGCTTTCACAAACTTTTGTCACAATTAGGGTTTGGTGGGGTTTTTTTAATTAATAGAATGAAATCAAAGTCACATGAGATTTGGAAAGGACACCAATCTAGAAAACACTGATTGTTTTAGAAAAAGATGAAACGCCAAGGAAACTGCTAAAGCCAAACTATATATTGCAGGACAAACACATTCGTGAAATTGTTAAATCATGCCATGTTGATTATCATTGAGATGTTCCGAGACTGCTAAAAATACCTTCATAGTCTACCTCGTCCTCAGGCTAAATGAACAGGTTTTATTTTAGGTTTTTACTAAGAACGTTTTTTAAACCATGTTAATGAATGCAGGTTTCATTACAGAATCCCATTTTCTAATGGTCTTCGGTATAAGCGGACCTCTTAAGCATTTACTTTCTGTGTAATGATATTAGTTTCTCTCATTGTAATCTGATCACTTTTCTTTATATTTTCAATTAGTCGTGAGGGCAGAGCAGTCCTCTAATAAAAGTGACCTAGACCGTATTAGTTTTGTTGTTCCAGGTGGCTAATTTTTTAATGAAAATAAACAACAGTATATTCTCACCACGTATCAGACCTGACAAGCACTTTCAAAGGAAAGACTGTAGGAGAAATTTGAGCATGGATTTTCTTTTCAGTTCTCAAATAAAATATAGACATTCATATAATATACCAGGATTGTTTTTTAGAAGTAGCAGCTTAATTTTAAGAAGAGATGTCAGGAGCTGTGCAATTTTATAAGGTGGTTTTTTAAAAACGATCTTTGAATGCTTAACAAAACAAAGTTTATTTCCATTTCTCTGAGAACGAAAGACTGTCTTCAACCAAAAGAGAGTCATTGCTGTTCTTGCTGACCTCTGTGTTCACACTAAAAAAGCTTAGTCCATTTTTGACTCTTTGTCACAACATAGAGTAAGAGGTGTTACCAAACTAGTCCACACTTGGTTCGTATTTGTATAAACTCTGACTTTGAGAATCAGAAGGTGGGAGCTTACATGTAAAAGACTGAGTCAGGTCAACATGAGTAACACACAGGCATCCTTGGAAGCCCCCACACAGCCAAAGCCCAGATACTCCTTTATGAACGAAGGGATTTTAATATAAATGTTACTCGGAGGTATTCCCAAAGAAAAGTCCAATGTTGACCGGTTTAGAAGCTTGTTCAGGCTCATAGCATGAAGGTGTATGTTCGACTGCAAATACCAGACTGAAACAAATTACGCTCACTTATTTCCTTCTAAGAAGAAGATGTTTGAAATTTTAAAGGATAACCATTTTAGAAGAAAGACCGAAATGTCATTAATAAAAGGAAAGCCAAACAAAAACCCCAGCGAAGTACAGAACCTCGGAAGACAACAAACAAGAAAATTCCAGAGTCACGCTGGATATTAAAGAGAAGCCCATCTGCTGGAGAATGGCAGGTGTTACTGGGAGCTTTCTCCAGCTACCTCTGCCTTTGGATATTTTTTAAAAATTTATTAACCTGACAGCGGGAAACTTTACACAGATTGCCCCCTGACAGGATGCCAGCTTGGTATAAACACTTTGCTATCTTTTTCTTTAGCATAAGAAAACCAAGAAACATGTTAAGTAGAGCCAGGTGCAGATTTGGGCAGATGTGATTGCTCTTTGGCCAGTCTCGGGACCCAGGGAAGGGCCCGGATAATCGGGAGCAGCGCAGTAGCAGAACAGCACCCTTCACATCTACTTTCTTTTCAATGTGTGAATGTCTGATGTATTATTAATCCCCAAACATAAACCAGCCAGATCGCCAACCAAAGAAAGAACCAGCCCTCTCACAAATTATTTGTTTACTGAGTAACAGCAAGCCAGGTCCCCTTGAAATCCTCACTTAAGTCTCATTTGTCAAGTGGGGGAAATTTTTATTTGGTCAATTCTTACAAGAATAATGCTAACTCTATGATTAAATAAGGTAATTGAGAAAGAAGGCAATCTACTTAAGGCTGAGCCTTGCGAGCCTGAATCTGGAATGCCCCTCTATTTATTAATTATGATATAAACTGGTCTGGGTGAACTACAAAAACACTGTAATGCCCTGTAACCTTTAAGTCAGAAATATCCAAGATACTGAAAAGACCAAAATGAGATCACTGGAAGGGGTGGATGTGCAGATTAATGCAATGTCTATTACTTGGTCTTATTTCCAATTCTACATAGGACCTTATGACAACAACAACAAAACAGGAGAATCGTAGCCATCGAGATAAAAGAAAAATGTAAAACCATATCAGCATTTTGGTTTGCTAATGTGTTAGCACAGAGAGCATCTTCAGACGTGGCAATATTGAACTTTCTTCTTTAAACAGATGTCTGACCTGAGCCCCCCAGGCATGGCAGAAACAGAAAAGGGAGCCACTGAGAGAGTCCCCACTGAATCTTATGTCACGTAGTGTGCACTGTCCTCCATTAAAGAGTCACTCAGAAATGAGCATAGCTCCACGAACAGATCTGGTTAAAAAGTTTGAACATCAGCGCTATGTTACATGGATTTATTTTTATTTCAAAACTTACACATTAACGCTACTTAAAGCAGATTTACTTATCCAGGCAGTATTACAGTGGTATTCTAAGGGGAAAAACCCACTAAGACTGAATTTATCCACACACACCCCGGAGTCTTTTTTAAGAAATGCTTAAGTGTGTAAGGTTTTCGTCAATGTTCAGAAATGTATCTCAATGTGCATTTTTCCCCTCAGTAGTCAGAGAACAGCCCATTAAGCCATACCTTATCATGCACCTCATTTACTTACATAAATACAGATTTCTTTTGGTTTCTTTTCAGTAACTATTTTTGCATAGAATCTATTATCCAAGTCATTTAGTTGATTTAAAAATATACTCCCTTAATATTTCCCTAACAAAACACACTTTCTTCAGTGAAAAATAGGAAAAATCTTCCACGAGCAAAATATCAAAACTTTTAAAAAATATAGAAGCATGATGCATAGGTTAAATAAATATATTTCTCCGGGGAATTTTCCTCATCGCCTCCCAGCTAAATCCTTCTGGGGCTTAAGCCCTATGTACTGATTACCGGCCCCAGCATATTTGATCAGAATATTATAAATGTCCCAGGCATTGGAACCTTGAGAGAGACATTTAAATAAAGTAATAAAGACAGTGATTCCATAATGAAGGCTCCCACTTATACACAGGCAGCATACCACAAAGTACAGTCCCCATAATGCCCTACCAATGACCTCCACGCTGACCTGCAGAGACCACTGTCTCAAGGGGTGACAGACAATTTAGTCCTTTATCCTTTTGTCATTGAAAACAACTCCAGTGCCATAAATTCTAATCAAGTCAAACTGGATGGCAATTTAAAAAAAAAATCTTATAATGCACGTTTCTTATGAGAAAGATAACAGAAAGGAAAGGAAAAGAAAACCCCTACAGATAGCACATTTTCTGGCAAGGAAGAATCACTCATCCAACTTTCAACCCTTTTCCAAAAGTTCACAGATAAATGACATTGAAAATACCCACGTTCACAAGTATCATTATATGCAATCTCTTTTAGACTAGAAAACCACAAGATCATAACAGAAAACCAACCATCGCTTTTTACCTCGGGTGCGATGTTTATAAATGGGTTTTTGTTTACATCTCAGCTCAAGGCTTTCGAGCTGTGGGCCCAGTTCATGTACAGTACGATAATACTGAACAGCAAGCCACAGACTAACCTGGCCACCCGAGGTAGTTGGGACTTTGAGGAAAGCAATCATGAGGTTTATCTTGAAACAATAAAAATACTCCCAGGAGGAACACTGTTAATAAATCATCTTTCAAATTTCAAATATATATGGGAGAAAATATTTAGGGCCTGTTTTATGTGGTCTCACTTTTTCAGCTGAGACTGCATGGCAAAACTTTAGTACAGATATTTTTCTAGGGGTATATATTACTTTTATCCTTTCCGTGGCCATCCTCCTGACCAAGTTGTTGATGCTACCATTTGAATTTTAGCATCCAATGTGACTGAATGTGGAACACTGAATTCTTGATGAGCATAACTAAAAATGAGGCACCACATTGACACAGTGCTATAAATGTCACTAGAGAAACACAGCAACCTCTTCCCTTTGAGATTGTTCGCCAAAGGCCGGTTTGGAGAATGGTTTCGAATATGTACATCACCAGTCACATATTAAATGCCTGGTCCCGCATGGCATCACTCATTTGATCTCGCAGCCGAAACACAGGGAGACACAGAGCCAGATTCTCTGATACGACCCCCTCATATCCAAGTCTGTTCTCCTCCATACAGTTTCCTTACAGCTCAGAGCTCAGCATAATACAGTCACGGACCGAAAAAGGAGACAGTTATCCTACCAGCTTTCCGAGAATAAATAATGCACCACTTAATGATATCACAGAGAACTACCTAACCACACGTTTCTCAAATGAAATGCGGATTCATCTCTCCTAAGTGTACTTGAGTTTCCATAGCTGTTCAAGTTAAGCAAAATGTTATCTCTGATGTAATTACTTTATAAAACACAAGGGCCCTGTTCTGAACTTTCTACTGAAGCTGGCATATGGCTTCTGGGTTCTCCTTCTGGTATATTCTGAGCTGCACAGAGCACTGAAACATTCTGCACAGTATGTTTCCCTTTGGATGCTGTTAAGAGCAGAGGGTGCAATTTAAGAGAGGCATAAAAGACCCAATGGTTCCTGGAATTTCCTTTGTTTACCCATAGAGGGCATCAGTATTAGCCTTTCTCCTGCAGTTTTGGGCTGAAGGTGCCCATACTGTGAGAGAAACAGACTTGCCCTGTGGACTGCTAATTTCAACAAGAAACAGAAGGGGGAACAACTCCAAAGGAATCCATCAAGACTGAAATTTCAGGTACAGGACACAACGGAGTTCTGCCTGTCTCCTGTTGTTGGGGAATGTCTCTCCACAAAAGTAAACAAATCAAGATGCACACGATTTGTCTTAATCTGCTCCTTTCATTACCGAAACACAGTTTTCAATAATGCAGTGTGTAGGCTATGACAAGATGGTTGGAGAGAGTGCATTAGAAAATCATTGTTGGGAGACAAATCTGGATGCTCTCAGTTTTTCAGGAAAAAATGTAACTCTTCATTGTCAAGGACTGAGTGCAATGAAAATTACGTATAAGAACCAAAACACTTGAGCGTATTCGTGTCAAATAAGCTGATGGTCCATTAAATTATCACCCATTAGGTGTGGCCAAAGTTGCTAAATATTCTGGGACAGAATTCTTCTAGAAAGTTTTAGTCAGTTACATAAACTGGAATTTCTAAGGCTAAGTCCCAGTCGTATTAACAGGAGACAGCATAATGGACCCAATAGCTAAGGAAGCCCCGGAGAACATTGGGTGCTTCCTCCGATGGATGTCCTAGTCCCTCTGTCTTAGGCTGTCTCCCATTTTTTCCTCAAGTTTTCAAAATTGTTCATCTACTGGTTGCTTCTTCACCGAATTGGAAACTGGAAAATATTCTCATTGTGTTTTAAAAGCACTCTAGAGGCCAAATAAAATGAAGTGGATACACAAGGAATATCAGATATAAGATGCAGGTTTTGGTGGGTCCCCTCTCTCAAATTCAGAAGTGGAAAATGTAACGTGAATATGGGCATACTCTAACACCTACTACAATTTCTGAACTAAACTACGATTCCTTAGTATTACCCATAAATACTCCACTTCACATGTGTCTTCAGTGAACTCAATTCGAATTTCTTTGGCCCTCCTGGGTTTTTTTTTTTTTTAAGCTTATTTCTCTGCATGTGCAAATTGGTAAGAAGTGACATAACAAAGCTGCAACAATTTCCAACAGTGGAAAATCGAAATAAACATTGAGAAGCCATGTTAATTACTCCTCTATTAGTTGACTTGAAGGAAAAAGGAAACAAGTTGGGGTGTTAGGTGAAAGTCTACAAAAATGCATTTACTTTTTTCAAATACAGGCAAAGTTTAGGAACAAGTAATCCAGGATCCGCAGTCCTGTTGAATTCACAGCTGATTACTTTTCACAAATCAAAGGGCTTGGGATTAGGATCCTCAACATCAGAGAGGCAGAAGCATGCATGGCCTTGCTTTTCTGTAATTTATAATTTTATCTGACTTCTCTCACTAACCCCCTGAAACGCAAGGAGTGTTCTAGGACATGATTCTCCCCAGACACGTAGAAACTTACTCTGCAACAAAATATTCCCTCACAGGGAAAATGCTAAAACCTTAATGCCGACGTATAGAAAACCCATATGCGTGGAACAGCTGCTTTTCCAGAACAGGGTAATATGACAGAATTTCTTGAAACTGGGATCTGTTAGCCTCGTAACTGTAAAACAGTATTTTACCAATAGAAAATCTGAAACAGAAAGTTTTTCTGCAATACCACTCTCATGTTTGACTGAGTGAGTGTTTCAAATCAGAGAAAAGATCCTCTGTTGAAGCTGGCCTCAAGTTGCCAAACTATCGAAGCTGCTTTCTTCCTGGAGGCTAAAAAAATTAAGCGGATTTTTTTTTTCAGCTGAATTAATGACTTTCTCAACAAAGCAGTCTGTGCCGTAGTGTTGTTTTTCTTTGAAGTTCAGGCACACGACTATGTTTTTAAACTGAGCCCAAGCAGAGCTCTGCCTGATATATACATATATAATCAGATGTATATATCAGGTTAGTTTACACATGTATATAAACAGGTTAAGGTGTACATGCGCTTATCCAGTGTTATCAGCATGTAAGCACTTGAAAATAATTAAAAGCAAGCGTTTCAGGAGGAAGTGTTCTGAAAACCTAATGTCACTCTATCCCATAAAGTGCTCCTCCAGCACAGACATCTATCACCATCCATCACTCAGTCACGCGCCTCAACAACCCGCTCCCCTTTCTGATTAGAGATCACAGTTGCTTGAGTTGGCTTACAGAGTGTCATCTGTTTGAATGACAGATGTCTTTGCTGGAGTGGCACTCTGCTTGCTCTTGTTTTGTTTATGGAACAAAGATTCCTGAAAGGTCCTGGGCTGCCTCCACATTTAGGATGAGGCTATAAACATCTGGTCAAGGCAAGAGGCAGTAGGGGAGGGAAGCACAGGACCTATTTTCCTTCCCCACTCACCTTTTAGAAGAAGAGATACTCATTCTAATTGTGATTACAAAATGTTAGATCTCCCAGCAATTCCCATGGCCACCTTTGTTTACCTGGCACAGAAAGGCTTGTATTGATATTTCTCAGTTCCCCCTTCCATCTTTTGACTACAGATAATAACTCTTTACTCTCCTTCCCCTTAACAAAAGGCTGCAAAGCAACCAGAAACCAAGTCGATATTTATTCAATAAATGTTAACCAATTCTCACAATGGAACTGATTTCCTGATTATTATTACCATCTTCTTCTTCTTCTTCTTTTCCTTCTTCTTCTTCTTCTTCTTCTTTTTTTTTTTTTTTTTAAATAATTTCTAGCCCGGGGACTCTGGCAATATCAGACAAGCCCGAAGGAGCAGTGAGGAAGTTCCTTGCTGGGAAAAGTTTGCAGGACACCCTGCTAGCCGGCCGGAGTGGGCTCCCGGTGGCTTGGCCCCTCCAAGATGCCAAGCTCCTCTTTAGCACTTACAAGAAAATGGAATGAACAACAGGGAAAGGGTGGGGGGGGGGGTGTGGATCGCTCTTCTGGACAAGATGGTAGGGCTGAAATGAAATACCTAGACAGACTTACCGAAGAGCTTGCTGGGAGTGTCCTCACTGTCATTAGATTCCACAGGCGCAAGCAGGGGCTCATTCAGCTCGCTGTCTGAAGTAGCAGCCTTGTCCTCACCTCTCAACTCCGTGTTCATTTCACTCCGCACTGACAGCAAGGGCTTACTGACTTGTCCAGCTATCATTGGATCCTAGGATGGGGGAAAAGAGTGAAGGGGAGGAAAAAAAGTGGCAGCTTTAGTGTGCGTGTCCTCTCTCCCTCTCCCTCTCTCCTCTCTCTCTCTCTTCCACACACACACTCTCCCTCTCTCCTCTCTCTCTTATCTCTGGCTGCTCCCGCTGTTATTGCTGGCTGCAGTCAAGTGAAGAGCTATTACAGATCCGAGGAGTTCTCCATTACTCCCCACCCTATTAAAGCTCAACTAGCATGTGAGAGATTCAGGAAGCTTCGGAGGGAAGAAGGGGGGAAAAAAAAAACTTCTTTGAAAGCCACCTAAACCAACACAGCTTTAATTGTGGGATGTGCTTTTTGTGCGAATGTTTTTACACCTTGTTCCGTCTTTAATGCAGTAAGAAAAAAGAAAATGCTGGGTTTGTACTTCAGCAACACACTAAAAAGGAAGAAGCACCCTATGGAGGAACCACGGGCTATTTTAAGAAGCACTCTCCCTGGGGGAGAAGCAATTAAACCCTATCCCCAGAGCAGAGAAAAGAGATAGGGAGAAAAGAGTCCTCAAAATGCTTTCAATGGAATAAAAGAGATTTCTCATGTAAATTGCATCAGTACCCTCAGAAGTTGACTTCCCTGGTCCCAGATTTGGGAGTGAAGCTGACCCCAAAGCAAATGAACATTTTAAAGCAAACAATACACAGCAAAATCGATTTTTTTAAAATTGGTTTAAAAAAATTTTTTAAAGAAATTGGAAAAAAATACTTACAAACTGTGTTCAATACTTCCGATACCTAGAGCATCATACGCCCAGAGCATTAAAGAAAAAGGAAACAAAAATCACCTCCGAAAAAGACAAACTTCCCCCCACCCCCAATAATTTAAATCTGCTTTATCTTCAGCTTATTAGGAAGGCGTCTTAGGATCAGAAGTATTTTCCAAGGATAGCCTGCTATTCCATTTGCAAACTAAGATGCATGATATTGTTTTGGCACAAACGTCGGGTGCACAAGGAAAAGAAAAGCAGGAAGTGCCCTTTTTGCGTTATCTGGGAGGTATTTATTGCCAAGTTCATGCCTAAATGGTTCCTGAGCAGGAAACAGGTGACCAGCACGGGAGCTGGTGGGGCAGCATGCTCTCTTGTCCCATCGTTACATTGGTTGCCGTATGCCTGTGGTGATTTTTTTTTTTTAATGTATTCATGCCTGAAAAGTGAATTTGATATGACACATGATAATCTATGAAAATGTTAATCAATACAAATAGTTTAAGCTGTCATCAAATGCACTTCTTTAGTCAATACTCATACCACTGAAAACAATGTCACTGTCACCAGGGCTTAATGTGCACAGCACTTAAATATTGGACTCTGTGCATCAATGCACTTCTTCTTCAAATACTGTAGGTAAACACATTTTCTCCCTATTTAAGGCTGAAGCACTCAGCACGCATTTAGCTGAGCCGAATCCTCCCTTTTGAATACCTTGATAGGTCCACTGGAGGGCAAAATTAATACTTAATTGAATCTCACAGTCATCAAAATAATCAATACTTTTTTATTATTTATTCTTTACAGTCTGTTGACTGTTTCAAACCTCTGAGGGAATGGTGGAAAGGATTCATGGCTTCGAAACACTGTCATTTAACAAGGTAATTTTCAGTGGGGCATTAGGGGTTGTGAAACATATAATAAAACAAAAATGGTGGCTTATAATAGGAAGAAAGAAAAGAATTATATTTCTGCCATCTAACAAAACAGGATAAATAAAAAAGCAAGTGCAGAGAGAGAGAGAGAGAGAGCTGGAAAGGAGGGGGACCAGGGAGAGAAAGACTGGCTTTTGAAGGGTTTTATCATATCAAGAGCAGAGCCGAGCTTTCATAATGCTGACATTTCTCATCCTGACAATCCTAAACAAGTGGAAAGGATGAGATCGTAGATATCATCTTTCATCACATTCCCCAGCTTAAGAACCAACATGACAGCTCCTCTCCCCTTTACACTGTTAATTACTAAATAAAATACTACTCTCTGTCAGCATCAGATTATTGCAGATAGCAACCACAAACATTTCTCCATTGTTTCCCCCCTCTGAATCGGTGATACCTACCTTGAACTCTTTAGAAAATAAATTAGGCTTGTCTCACCATATTGTAAATATTTGAAATAGAATCAATGTCATCAATGTGGTCGATTCACAGTATTGTCAGCCTAAATTTGCTGGTGATAGATTAGCATTTCATTGACTGCCTTTGGTCACCGAGATTTGGAGCGCTTGACTTTCCGGGATGGGGGGAGGCAGGCACAGGGGGAAAGTGGATGCAAAATTCTCCTATGTCCCCCAAGTTTCCTTCCTATGCATCTAAGAAAAGGCGCATTTGGATTCTTCTGATTCAGTGAGTGGGGCCCAGAGGATAGGGATGGGAGCCCTCCTTCACCTTATGCTTTTGGTAAGTGTCCTCCTCACATGCAGCAAAGAGCCCAGATTTAAATTCTAGTACATTTTTACTTTCTAAAATGTTGCATACTCAATCTCTCTAATCTAGAGGAAGGGTTGTGACCTGTGCCTTTCAAAGGCACACCCTATCTCTGAGGGCGCACTGTTCATTTGAATGTTTTTTTAAGGTAGTGTTCATGGTAAACTTTTGTTTAGAATGGCATTTAAAACCCTCATGAGAAGCTAAATGTGGTTATTCACATATCAGGGGCATCTGGATAGTCTTACCAAAAAAAAAAAAAAAAGAAAAAGAAAAAGAATATTCTGTTCTTGTTTTACTTGTGAATGGTCAAACTGAATCCTGAGCACAGAGGGTAGCCGAAATGCAACTGCTAAGTTCAAGAGCACTTAAATCTTTAAGATGTTCAGGTCGGCCTATGTGTGCGAAGCATGTGCTGGCAGATAGTACACATTCACTGACCATTAGCTCCTCTTCCTTAAATGACTTTTATGTACCTCATCCAGGGCTAGGTTCCCAAGTAGTGCCTCTCAGTGACTCGAGCTTAGAAAATTCAGGAGTCTGCCATTCAGGTACTCATTTGATTTTTTTATCTTACAAAACACTTTACGTTTTCCAAGATGCAGCTGTAGCCCAGATATATATATGTGCACGACATGGTTAAACAGCAAACCCCCAGTGAGGCAGAGAGCAGACAGCTTTTAATCACAGCTGCAGCCACTGGGGGGTCCATTTGAAAATGTGTCACAAGCAGTAACCACTGAGTACAGTCATAAGTGATGAGGGAGTGCCTCTTTCAAGCAGCTCTCGGCTTGGAAGTCATTCTCCCCTGCCAAAAGGGATGGCAGTCTGTAAAAATCCTTTCTGCCAGAGTGAAGAAAGGATTTTCCAACAAGCGCCAACACAGACGCTCGCGGGAATGTAAGAAAGCCGCATCTTCAACCTGCACAAGGATCCCTGCAGCAGCACCCAGGAACGGAAATAGCTAATGCTGGCAAAAAATAGAAGGGCTGAAGACTTCTCGCTTAAAAATCTGCAATTGTCACAACCACAGTCGAAGGAGTTGGGACTTCCCTGAAACTCTTTTATCAGCCTCAACAGAAGAAAAATGACTGGGTCAATATGGAAGAGTGGTGAGTAGATTCAAGAATAGGACATGGCATGTGTCAGCATGTGCCAATACATGCTGACTCACAAGGGTCACCAGAGACCTCAGAGCCAGACGCAGAGAGGAGAAAAAGCAGGAGAGAGGTAGGTTCCATTCACAAAACGTGAAGAAAAAATTTCACCACATCCTACAATGAAAGGGCTGCAATTAATACCAGAACCACCCAGCAATTCTTTAAATCTCATTCGCGCGTTGTTAAAGAACAAAATTAGGTCCCGTGTATCGAATGAAGAGAGCCATTTCAGATGTATGTAATGTCACCCAAACTGTGCAAGGTATTAGTCCCCAATTTGAGGGATAAAGGCCTGAGACTCAGAGAAGCTACGTAACTTGTCCCAAAGCCACACAGCTAATAAAGTAAAGGTGTATTTTGAACTTCAGCAGATTCGTCTCCAAAGCACAGCACCCTTTTATACTGTACTGGATGAAAAACCAAGGCTCATAAATTTAGCAACTCATGGGTTTTCCCAGAACTTGAATTATGGACCCTGAAGGGTGTTAAAACCTTGGGCAACTGTTCCCAGAGCATATTGTGTGTAGTATCTTTCTCCCTGCAGACTCTAGGAACAAAACACTTCTCTGTCCAACACTGCTCGTGGTTCCACAATCAATGGGGCGACACAGTGTAGTAGACAGGACATCAGATAGCGTCAAATATCCAGGCTTGCGTTCAGGTTCATTGTCTATGTAAACTTAGCAAATCATGTGACCACCACCACCCTCAATTTCCTTATCTAGGAAATGAAAAGGTTGGAATAAAACAGTATTTTATCCAAAGTGCAGTCCACAGAATGCTCGCCCCAAGGATATTCTACATAACAGAGTTTTGCAATCCTACCCACATGGAAAACTCAACAGAAGAGTCTACCAGGAAAGAAACCGATTCAGCTCTGCTTAATCTCGCTTTCCCTGAACCACCTGGCCATTAAAGAAGATATGGTGTATATATATATATATATATATATATATATATATATATAATGGAATACAACTTGGCAATCAAAAAGAATGAAATCCTGCCATTTGCAACAACATGGATGCAACTAGAGTGTATTATGCTAAGCGAAATAAGTCAGTCAAAGACAAATATCATACGATTTCACTCATATGTGGAATTTAAGAAACAAAACAGATGAACATAAGGGAAGGGAAGGAAAAATAAGATAAAAACAGAGAGGGAGGCAAAGCCTAAGAGGCTCTTAAATACAAAGAACGAACTGAGTGTTGCTGGAGGGGAGGCGGGTGGGGGGGATGGGCTAAATGGGTGATGGGCATTAAGGAGGACACTCATTGGGATGAGCACTGGGTGTTGTATGTAAGTGATGAATCACTGGATTCTACTCCTGAAACCAATACTACACTGTATGTTAACTAACTTGAATTTAAAGAAATAAATTAAAAAAAAATCATCTGGCCGAGGAAGGACTTTTCCTTGTAATCTCTCTCTTGTATTATCCAATGGATCTGGCGCTTCCTAAAACTCATTTAAAATTTTTTTTAATGTTTATTTATTTTTGAAAAAGACAGAGAGAGAGACAGAGTGTGGGGGTGGGGGGAGGGTCAGAGAGAGAGAGGGAGACACAGAATCCAAAGCAGGCTCTAGGCTCCAAGCTGTCAGCACAGAGCCCAGCATGGGGCTCAAATCCGCAAACCAGGAGATCATGACCTGAGCCGAAGTCTGACGCTTAACTGACCACCCAGGCGCCCCACGAAACTCATTTTAGAATGTACCCACTTAGATCACAGCTCATGTAAATTAGAGCTCTAATTGTCAACCATGCTGCAATTATAAGCCAGAAGGCTTCAGCAAGTACACATTTGCCCCATGCTTCCCAGATTCGAATAGCTTTTCCCTAATATTCCTTACAGTTTATTTCTACATGGTCACATACAACTTAGCACATACTAACCATATATATTATCATCAGATACTAATTCCTGGTGTCCTTTAATATAATTTTTAAATAAAGATGTCCCCATATATTTCTGCTGTAAACCCTTTATTGGAAGAGCAAATAGAGGGCACCGTATGAGGAAAGAGAATTCAGCTTGAGCTTTCACTAGGCTGTCATCAATAATCCCTGATAAACAAAGAGATAATTCAGCTAAAGGCCTGCAATAATTTAGCCAACAGAGTTTTTGTAAGCATAATCATCCTCATTTTATAGTCAGAGAAACTAAAGATAGCGAGATGATTAACTCAGCAAAGCATCCGTGTCCAGTGGCAGCCACGCAGTGGAAATACCCGCGCCCATCTAAACCGAGCTTGAACTGGGTCCAGCATATTTTTATGTACATACAAACTAACTATGAAACAGGCAATCTGAAAGCTTTGAGGAAAATGTAAATAAGACAGGCAGACTTCAAAAATCCAGGGAAACAATTCATTTGTTTGCAAAGTGCCAGCGTATGGCAAAGTAATACTCAACAGATCTATTTCTAGAATTCAACAGAAAAATTATATCCATTATAAAGGAAAATAATGTATCGCCCCCCACACACACACACATTTCAATTTAGGAAAAAGGTCGATGCAAATTACCTACAGCCAATTTAAGATGCAAAGACAACATCATATTTCATATTTAATTTCTCCCGCTGAGAAGAGGTAAAATCAAAATCACAGATAATTAAGATGATAAAACCAGACTTTCATGGGTTTGGGGAAAGAAAACTTCAAGTGTGAATTTTGTTACCTTAGTCATGAAGTTAAACAACTTTTATCTATTTTGTTTTTACCAATTACCAAATATTACTAAGTCTGTTGGTTCTCATTATGGTATTTAATGTACTGAAGAAACTTTTCCTCAAAAGTTACAAGGAATTTCTATTTTCTTACCATTCATTATTTCCTAGTTCTCTCAATAAGTTTTAAAAAGACATTCTTTTTGACTTTTGGAAATAAGACCACAGTTTATCATTTTTTTCTATTGATGTAAGTATATATATTTATTGTGAAAACTTTGAAAATTAATGAAGATTAAAACACTAAAAATACCGTAAATTCACCCACCACTGCTTATTTAATTTTAAAGTTTGTTTGTTTGTTTGTTTGTTTGTTTGTTTTGAGAGAGAGAGGAAGAGAGAGCAGAGGAGGGGCAGAGAGAGAGACCGAGAGAGAGAATCCCAAGCAGGCTCTGCACTGTCAGCACAGAGCCCGACATGGGGCTTGATCTCATGAACCGTGAGATTATGACCCAAGTCGAAACCAAGAGTCAGAAGCCTTAACAGACTGAGCCACCCAGGCACCCCAGTAATTTTAAATGTCACCTCCTAAACTGCAAATAAAAATTGTTTTGAGAAAAGCAGAAAAACCCACGTTTTTTAGCAAATAAGAGATGAAACTTACATTATAAGGAACTTAATTACAAAGCTTGAACGTATATACCCTTGTTCATTTCACAATAGACTTTCACAGCAATACGTTGATACCAAGCTGGATTTCCCTCCTCAACCCAATATTCCAACTGTGTTGTTTTGTTTTGATTTTTAGATTCAAGTTAGTTAACATACAGCATAATGGTTCAGGAGTAGAACCCAGTGATTCATCACTTACATATGACACTCAGTGCTCATCCCAATAGGCCCTCCTCAATGGCTGTCACCCATTTAGCCCATCCCCCCACCAACCACCCCTCCATCAATCCTCAGTTTGTTCTCTACACTTAAGAGTCTCTTATGGTTTGCCCCTCTCTCTGTTTTTATCTTATTTTATTTTTCCTTCCCTTCTCCTATGTTCATATGTTTTGTTTCTTAAATTCCACATGAGTGAAATCATATGATATTTGTCTTTCTCTGAATGACTCATTTCACTTAGCATAGTACATTCTAGTTCCATCCATATTGTTGCAAATGGCAAGGTTTCATTCTTTTTGATGGTTGAGTAATATTCCATTGTATGTGTACACCACATCTTCTTTATCCATTCATCAGTCGATGGAAATTTGGGCTCTTTCCATAGTATGGCTATTGTTGATAGCACTGGTATAAACATTGGGGTCCATGACCACAGACGAATCACTCTCTCTCCCATCTTGGTTTCCATACCAACATAGCTCTATATTTCTCAAGGGGGATACTGTGAGACTTGAGTGAGAAGACGCACAGATAATATATATCAGTATGTTTAGAAAGATAGAAAGTATTACACAGAGAGACCATCTTCCACCACACTACTACCCACATTGAGGCATCCAATTGGCCATGGGTCCAGTTGGAACAGAAGTATATACTGTCATGGATGCTGTGGTGTGCCGCCCAGATCCCCTCTTACCACTAACACGCTTGTTTCCCAGCTGCCAGGGATGTTGGCTGAGATGACTTGCAGCTGAGTTCTCCCCCAGGACTTGCCTTTGCCTGAAGGCAGCTGCCTCTCCAAACTCTCCTCAGGGGTCAGTCTTGATTTTGCTAATTGGCCTGCAGAGCCTAAGATATTTACTCTCTGCCTCCTTACAGAAAAGGTTTTCTGACCCCTGAGCTCAATCTTAGATTCAGTCAGTTGACTTAATCAATATTCATGCTTCAGTGTTACCATTTCCTCAGAAAGACCTACCTCAGGCTTGGGTACCACCCACTGTTCTGCTACCTCCATTCATGGTCTACCACACCCTCACCCAGCATTTTGCTAATTAGTATAATTTATATTAATTTGAGTGAGATAAATAACTTGTTGACCAGTATTAATGGAGGCTAGAAATGAGTTTTCGTTTGGTTAGTCATATTCGAGCTATATGTACTGGCTAAAATAGTTTAGAGGCATTTCCCTCCCTTGAGTGCAACCAAAAGATATTAAGAATCTAGCAAGTCTCTGTGACCTATGGCTTGATCCCTAAACTGTCCATGTCCAGTCCTTGGGTCAGAGAGTTCTAGTTGCATGATGCTGACTGTGGGAGAAACAGATCTGGCTTCTAAAATCTTGCCATATCTGCCTTAACAGAACATCTGTACAAGGTATTCTAGGTTCACCTAAAATGATAGAGAATTATGACTTTATTAAGCTTTCAGATAGGTTGAATAAATGATTTGGGGATTATTTGCTAATAAAAGTGTGCTCAGTAAATACCTGTATGGATGGCACCTCTTGGCCTCAGAGCTTGTTTTCATTGTAACCAGGTAGCAAGTCTCTGGGAATGTAACAAGACTTCACCCATCTCTAACCATTACTGACTACCATTATCTACCAGAAAGGACACAACAGTTGTGTGTAAAAAATGTAATCTAGGCCACTTGCAACACAACCCACCATATTGGATGTTGACCCACAATTAGATGAATGTTGTCTTGGGAGTAGACCAGTCATTATAGAGTGAAATAGGGTCCCCTCTAGAGAAGATGCTCTGGGAAAGTTACACCATTTGCTTCCCCCACCAATCCCCAAAATTTTATCCAGGAGTTATTTAGTTAAGGTGAATGCTCACAATCATGTTTAAATGAAAAAATAGGACTGCAGAATATCTGATTTGCCTTGATGTCAGAAAATGGTATTTCATCTAAATGTACATGTGGGCTTAGTTTAAGAGTCTGTCTTTTGGTTGAACCTCAGACAAGCAACCTCCTTCTTCCCTGTCAGTCACCACCGAGGGTCCTTATTTCTCTCCCAGCCCCACCATGAGTGCTACATCTTCTTAATTATGCTTATGCTGGCTTAACTATGCTTATATATGCTTGTTGACAAGCATTAAGTATCAACACATTTATTGATGATTCCAATTAAAGATTAAAGCATGAGACACAGATGTATCTAAACACAAGCAAATAAACAAACAACACAGTTCATCAGTACAAATCTGTATGTTGGAATAACAATGTAATAATCAATCAAATGGGAGTCTGCAAGTTCTGGACTTCTACAAAGCATCTAGTGTGCAGTTAGACACACATCTAGACCATCACCTTGAACTTCTATAGCTCTTTTGCCCCCAAGAAGTTTTAATGACTGTGTGGATGATGCTTCATGTATTCTTATCTGGGAAAAAAAGGGAGACACTGCTATTTGACAACCTAATAGCACCATCAATTCAATTTCTGCTGCCTTCATGAAAAAGCATCAATAAAAGTTCAATTCAGGCTCATCTAGATCTGGTCTTTTGGTAATGGGGTTATGCAGTGGTATTGACATGGCATACATATACCCTATATCCATAGATTCCTCATGATCTCTTGGCTTCAAATAGGCATCAGGATTTAATTAGAATACAACTCAAATTAAAGTGAACTTGCATTTAGTGGTTTGAAGGTACAAAGAGGGAACAACCAATCTCTGTCCTAAAAATGCTTCCTTTCTGGAGGTACTTAATACATACAACCTCAATATTTGCAAACTTTTGCAAAAGTGGATGACATAGTTCACAGAATGGAAAGACTTTGCCTCTAGTTTTCAGAATTTTGAAACTGAGCACTGAACTGAGGGTTTTAGGGAGGTGCCTCCAGGATCCCCAAGGGAGACAAGGAAGGATCAAAGTGTCCACTCCAAGCTTTTAGCCACCATATTGGTGGCTCATCCATTTAACATGGAGTTTTCAATATACTCGGGGACAGGGTATCACAGTTCTGCCCGTATTACTTATTTGCGATGTATCACAGATGCAATAAAATCATGACAGTTTTCCATTGGTTAATCACTTACTTCTCCAAAATACTTAAGCCTTCGCCTCTCCAGCTGAGATGCTTGAATTTTTTGGTAGGCAAACATGTCTCAGAATTCTGGCTCTTGGGTCTGATACAAAATAAGCTCTCAATAAATGTGTCTGAGTTGATTGATTGATTGATTGATTGATCAATGATTGATTGATAGTGAGGACGGCCGGAAGGAAGGAAGGGAATGTGAAGACAAGGACTGTCTTTGGTTGATAGTTTTAATGTTTAAAAATACATTTAATCCTGTCTGAAACTGCACAATATGAAACTGAGTCCTCACCTGGCTGTCTTCCCTAACACTGCATGCCCATATACACTGACTTGCATTCCGCTTCCAGAGATGTGACTTTGGCTTTGTGCGCTTGTGTTACTTTGTTTTACCATGGGATAACATGGAAGAATTTAACATCAACACTGAAGAGGAAAAGGAGAGTGTTGTTTTTCCCCAGACTCGGTTGAACCTGAGAAAAGATACCACTGGCTGGGGAGATAACATCATCGCTGGAGCTTGTGGGCGTGGCCCCAGATGAGCCCAAGACCCGCCCACCCGGAGCCTAAGCCTCCAAGCTCTGTCCATGCCCTTTGTTCAGCCAGGAAGAATTTCAGGCTCACTAAGGGGAGCCCAACACTGCTCCTACACAATTAGCTCTCCTGTCATTCAGGGGCAGTATCAGCAAACACGCACAGCATATTAGAAATATGATTTTATTACCAATGTTCTAATTCTATCCTTTTTCTCAGAGGCAAATATTCATTTAAATGAATAATACATTAAATATGTGGAGACATCTAATTCTGTTGTTCCATCCCGAATGGCAAAGGACATTTAGCTGGGGAGAAAAACTTTTTGTTCAGAAAATATCCAGTCCCCTATAGTTTCAAATTTCCATAAACAAATAGAAAAATCCATTCTGCCCCCTGCTGACAGACTAACATTCCTAAAAATCCAGTTTTGAAGCTGACGGTCTTAATCACGGTACCTTCTGAGTTGGGTCAAAACCCAGCTGCTTAACATGCCAGACGCTCCCGCTTCAGCCTGGGTACAGCCTTCCTCTGTCCCTGGCATGTGGACAGGCACTGTGCAGCCACAGAATGTGCCATTCACACACTTCTACGAGGATGATTTTCTGGCAGATGGTGATAAAATATCGGGTGACCCTCGGGTCTACCTTGCACAGCCGCCCTCCCCTTGGCCCAAAGCAACAGTAGTGGTCAGCCTCACGGGGACCTAGCAAGACCCCAGGCCAGCACTGCCAGGGCGGGAATATGGGCACTGGGGCAAAGAGCCTGTGCTTGCACCTGGCGTCACTTCCAATGCACTGAAGAACCTTGGGCAAAGGACTTACCACATCTCTCTGCACCTCAATTTCCCTGAGAGGAAATGGGAGTAAAAGCGCATACCTCATGAGATAGGTTTGGGTATAAATAAGTAATTCACAAACAGTACTTAGAATAGGTCCCACTGCATCGTGATAATAGGAGATGTATATATACCAATCTCTGTCTGCAGCTGTCCTGTGAAGGATGAGTGTGTGTGCATTTTATTGTGGAGAAGCATCTTAGCTTCATCAGGTTTTTCAAAGGGATTCATGATCCACCTCCCTAACATCCTCACCTCCCCCCACCCAAATCAGTAAGTAACCACTGCTGAGGAGTGGGAGCCTGCCCCTGTATCCAGCCACTCCAAATATTAGGGCAGTGCTTGGCACATAATAAGCCCTCACTAAATATTCATCGATTTTATTTAAAAAACAAAACCAAGAATCAATACCTATAAATGATGGAAGAAAGGTCAAGAAACAGATTTTGAAAACTAAATCACTTTGACATCTTTTGAGAAGGAATTTATAAATCCTAAGCCCTTGTTATTTTAAGAAAGGAGTGTTGGTCAGCTCCCCGTAAATTCTGCAGAACTGGATCCTTGAATTAAAACAGTCCCTGGCTTTTAATTTTTCAAGGTTCATGTAGCTTTTAGTCTCTGAAGGAACCATTCTAGTTCTGTTCAAAAGGCCAATGCTTAATTGATTTCACTGATACGTGTTTTCCTTTTCTTTCCTCTCAGTCTGCAGCAGCAAGAGCCGGACACTAACACCGTGGGTCGGGTCAGGACGGTGCTTCCTCCCGCAGCTCTCTTGGCCAACACCAGCTCCTCCGGAGTTCTCGCATTTTCCGCCTTGGGTCTGCACAGGGGCTCCGCCTAGCACAGCTGCTCCCTTTCCCTCCCTCTCCTGTAATCCACTCGCCTTTAATATTCCAAGGGTGACCCTTGACTGTCCTTTGAATGCGGCTCCAATTCAAAAGGCTTCTGAGCTTTTAAAAGGAGCCACGATAACATAACGTAATTCCAAGGAGATGGGTGGGGGTGGGGAGGGAGGAACCATGTGATTGGAAAGATTAGCTAAATTTTCTCATTCCTGGGGATTTGGGCTCTTAAAAATACATAAACTGGAAGGTTCGTTTTTAGGGGTTCTCCCCACACCATCAGCTATCTTATTAACCACTATTAAACATATTTAATAAAAGGAGACTTAATTAAGTATTTATTTAAATCTCCAGTCTTTGAAATCAAGGGCTGGCTTTTATTCACATTTATTTATGTCCTCTGTAGTTTGCATGACTAGGGGGATGGCTCTGAATCAGGGTCTACTTAGACAAACCTGATGCAGTTCAAGAAATATTTTATTGACAGTTCACCATGTACAAAGTGGTGTGCTGGGGACCATGGGGAATGTAGGGATCAAGAAACATTTGCTACCATCAAAAACCCCACCATCTAGTAGACATCAGGCAAGGAAAGAGAGTAACGGTATTCAGCATCTTCTATGAGCCTAGGATACTTTCTTTCACAGACCTAACATTTTCCTAGCATCCTTAGGCTCCCTTTCTGCAAAGTGCTGATGTACACACAGCACGTGGACCACGCATGCGCACCCACAAACGCAACACCCTTGCCTTGAAGCACTGTTTTACCATCATTAGGATACCAGTGAACAAACACTTTGCTCCACCCAGGGAGTTTTCACTGGGCTTTTCAAGCCTTAATTCCTTATTTTAGGGATTTTTAAAATCTGCTACTGAGGACTCACACAAGAAAACAAGGTATCCACACAGCCAACAGCAGGGTCACTGACAATGAGGGGCTATAGCAATGGAGCAGGTGAGAATCTGAGTTACTACTGTTTGTCACAGTGTATTTTTAAAGAATTGCTTCCCTAATATCCTCAAGCACCTACAGTAACAAGAATAGGTAATATGTTGTCAAGAGGAAAACGGACCTGTTTTAACAAATCACTAAGGCGCACTCATAAAATATATATATATATATATATATATATATATATATATATATATATATATATATTAGATGTGCTACAGTCTTTATAAACAACTGGCTCTTTTCAGTGGGTTTGGAAGCCATCATTTTTCCCGATTCTTACCCCTCTACCATTAATTTGCTTAGACAAATGCTTTATAGAACAAAAATAGACCATTTCGGCCCAATGCTGGGTGAATTATCCCAAAACTGACTGGTAAGTGGGTCCCACTCCAATGACATTCATGTACCGGGCCCCCAGCAGGCTCACTCGTCCATGGCTGGAGTGTAGCCTTATCACACAGCCAACTTTCACTTTGCTCCACTGACCGTCCCTATTCTGTACTTTCCACGTGCCCACGCCTTTGGCCTTTAAGTGTTCTGTTTCCTGCACAAAACAAATGAGAAATGGACTGTTGCTGGCTTCCTCACTGACTTCAGCTACAGGGTGCCCCATGTCCCTACTTTTCTCCTTGGGCCCCGCTGGGAGCCCTGCGGGATCTGTGCTCTGCCTCCAAGCTTTGCCCTTGGCTTTCGGATCCTGAGGGGGCCGCCTGAGGGCGCGCATTTCCTTAGTACATCAAACAAAAACTCTAATCAAACCTGCAGAGTACGCCATTAAAAAAAATCAGCGAGAAATCATCTTTAAGGTTAAAAACAGGCAGAAAAGTGAATTCAAATTAGCACCGAAATAAACAGGAAACCGATTCCCAAGATTGTTTTCAATACAAACATAGAGTCAATTACAATCAATTTTTAAAAATCGAGTAAGTTTTGTTAAATCCAGTGGAAAACAGTTTGATTTGTTGTTGCATGAGGATTCGTGGAGAATTTTTTCTCCCCATTTCACTTTGATATTGGGAGTGTTTTTAAATGCTAATTAGTCATTTATTCCACAAATATGTATGGAGTGAGTACTGCGAGCCGGGCCACCCACTCTTCAAGGCTATGGGAACACATCACTGAACAAGACAGATCAAATGCAGGCCCTTCTCGCAACTGCAATGATCCTGGGAGACGGACAACCGCCAAATACAAGTCAAATACAGAGTTGAAGAAATACCATGATGCTGCGGAGTGACAAGTGCTGTGAAGAGAGACAAAGCAGGGTCAAATGTGCAGAGAAGTGTGGGTGTGTAACTTTCATAAGATGATCAGAGAGGCTGCACAGATAAGGGAACCCTCGGGCAGAGGCCACCATGAGTGAGGGGAGGTCATGTGAACATCATAAGGGGATGTTGAGAAAATGGCCCTGGCCTGGGAGGCAGCTGAGTGGCCTCCAGGGACCAGGTGGCCAAGGTGGCTGAGGGGAGGTGAGTGGACATGGTTGGAGGTGAGACCAGAGAAGTGGGTGCCAGAGAAGTGGCCAAGGGCGAGATCAGGTGGGGTCTTCTGGGCTGTTGCGGGGACTTGGGATTTAGTTCCAAGCACAAGGGGAAACCATTTGAGGATTTTGAGCAAGATATGACAGAGTATGACTCACCACTTAAGAGGCTGCCTTGTGGGGGAGGTAGGAGTAAAGCATGGAGGGAAAGGCCTTGTGGTTTGCATACAAGATCAAAAAAACAATAGCTTCATTGAGATACCATTGATATTTTAAAAACTGCACATATTCAGTATATACAATTTGGTGACTTTGAACATATATATACACGTGTGAAACCATCACCACAATGCAGGTAATAAACACATCTACCATCTCCGAAAGTTTCCCTTGTCCTCCCTTTTTCTGATAAAGTTTTAATTAAAAATAAGGGATTGCAGAAGGTGTACTGTATAAAAGGCATTATTTCTATGGATCCAGAAAAAAATTTCAGTAACTCAAATCTTATGAAAACTCAAATGTAAGCCACATTTTTTTTCACTATCTTATCGCAACAGCCTTTATATCAACTTAATTTCTTTGGAGAAATTAATCAAATGAACCATTTCTCAGCTTTATCTGCTTTTGTAGAACATGCACGGGCTGTTTCCTCACTCACCTGTCAGGCCTAACTGGCTTATTACCAAAGACCCCTGGGCAGGTGCAGCTGGGTGAGAAAGGAGCGGGGCGGGGGGTCCCTAACATCACTAAGTCCGTTGCTGTGGACATTTGACTAGATCCCAGTGCAGTCTTAGAAAAGTCACCTTAACCTCTCTGAATAGTTCTTTCAGCTAAAATAATAACTGTCACTTCCCAGTGGGTCTTAAGGACCATACATGGAAAAAGACAGTGACCTACAGGATTCTACAGACATTAATGTCCCTCCCACTGCCTGGGCATGATTTTCGAAGAAACCTCTCTGGTCTACCTCTTGAAGGAAGTTCTTCTAACACACTGGTCACTTGTGTTCTGGGCTTTTTGACCTACTCCCATATGATTAAAAAAAAAAAAACCCTTTTCAATTTTTAATAGCTTGCACAGGCTCCAGTTTGGAGACTTCTGTTTTTGAGTCCTCTCCTTAATGCAGCTTTTGGTTCCATGGTGGCACTTGTAAAAAGCTACGCTTTTCAAGCCTCCACTTCTGTCTACGCCAACTCTCTGTTGCCATTTATTCTGGATGGGCCATGTGGCTGAGGTTCTGTGTGATTAAGGGTAAATGCTTGGTCCCACCTCCACAACTTCCAACTGTGATTATCAGGGCCTGGGGGATCAGAACCACCTGGGCCAGGTGGGGTTAGATTCCTGGACCCTTCCTCAAACCTGCCCAATCAGAATTGCAGAGGGCGGGGCTCAGAATCCTACTTTTAACAAGATCCTCAGGAAATGCTTTCAAACATTGAAATGTGAGAACTCCCACCTTTTAGGCCTACTCTAAGGAAAGGGTTACCAAGTTTCCCCAACGTTTCAGAACGATGCACATCCTAGGACAACCCAGATTTATAATAACTTTGACATAAAAGAAAACCTTTCATAAATTCCTCTTATTCCTCTGAGTCACAATTTGGGGTCTTGAATGGTTTATTTCATATTCTCGATATTTCAGATTTTATCTTTTATCCTTTCAAAATTGTCACTCATTTTGACAGCCATATTGTATTTTAAGCTCTATTTTTTCACTATCTACCTTGAATTTTACTTTACAATTATGTAACTCACTTTCATTTTTGAAATTATATATATATGCATGCATATATATATATATGTATATATATATATGCATGCATATATATATGTATATATATATATATGCACACACTCGTATAGTATATCTGTATACAATCTTTGTAATCTGTGTTCATGTTTTTAGATCCACATTGCATATACAAGTTAGTGTCCTGCTTCTATAACATAACTCACTTTTTCATTCAATGAATATTTATCGAAGACCTAATATGTGCTACAGCTAGTACATGGTGAGACAGCTGGGCACCTTATTCGCCCTCACAGATGTTATTATTATATAGTAACCATGTTCTCAAATTCAACATTATCCAAAGTTGTGATCTCAATAATATTTACTCTGATGGATGTGCCATGATTTATTTAATTCTTTTTTCTTTTTTTTTTTAATGTTTATTTATTTTTGAGAGAGAGAGACAGAGCGTGAGTGGGGGAGGGGCAGAGAGAGGGAGACACAGAATTGGACCAGGCTCCAGGCTCTGAGCTGTCAGCACAGAGCCCGATGTAGGGCTCGAACCACGAACCATGAGAACATGACCTGAGCTGAAGTCGGCCTAAGCTGAAGTAGGATGCCTAACCGACTGAGCCACCCAGATGCCCCTATTTAATTCTTTTCTAACTGCAGAACATTCTGGGTTGTGGTTTTGAAGTTGGGTGAATACACACCAGGAGATGTGCAAGACAATGCACAATGCAGTAGGGTGCAGGAAGAAAGCATTAGAATTTCTTTCTTTCTTTCTTTTTTTTTTTTTTTTTGAGAAAGACAGAGAGGGTGCAAGTGAGAGAGAGGCAGAGAAGGGGGAGAGAGAGAGAGAGAGAGACAGAGAGAGAGACAGAGAGAGAGACAGAGAGAGAAAGGGAGAGAGAGAGAAACAGGGCTCATGTTCACCCAAAGCAGATCTCGAGCTCAACTCATGAACTGTGAGATTATGACCTGAACCAAATTCAGATGCATAATGACTGAGCCACCCAGGTGGTAGAATTTCTATTTTTATTTCAAATTTTTCAATTCCATTTGGGGTATCTTTTTTAGTGGTAAAAATGAATGTACAAAAACCAATAAATAAATAAACGTACATATATTAAGAGTACATGGTAAAAATTATTTTCCTCAGCAAAGCTGGGTTATCACAAAACCTTGGAGTCCCTTGATTTAAGATGTGTCCATTTATTCACACAAAAATAAAATTTTGACAGTTTTAAATATATTCTCAGGAGTGAAATTATAGGTAAAAGAGTATGGACCATTGCCAAATTGCTTTCAAGGTCAGTTCGTGGAAAATTTATGCTCCCAGTGTATGAGGAAGCTTCTCTTTCATATTATATATATATTTTTTAATTTTTTCTGACTTATTAGATAGAAACTGGCATTTTACTAATGTTTTAATTTGCATCTCATTAGCAAGGTTAAATTTTTCAAGTTTATTAGCTAATAAGTTTCTTCTTTCATAAATCACCATCCTTTGCTGGTCTGAGTATTTCCCTCACTGAACTTTCTATGGATATATAGAAGTATAAGAAAGAACAGCTGAAACTTATTTTGCTCTAAGTATATACTTTATTTCTAGCCTCCTCAACAAACAAGAACATTATTATGCTGGTGTTTGTCACTGATAATGAAATTGAGATGAACAAAGGTAAATAACATGTTATTTTGGCAGTCTTCTTGATTCCAAGCTGCAAGAACTCCAAATATTTTTTCTACAATTTGTTATTTCTCTGTGATTTTTTATTAACGTTGATTTTCTAAGAAATATGTAAAAAATTTGTATTCAGTCATAGTTATCAATTTTCTTTCCTTCACGTCTTATACTATTGCTTTTATGATGAGAAATCATCCACGAGAAGGCATAAACATTCACCAATATTTTTTATTTTCTATGATTTTTAGCCTCAATGTAATTCTAGAATCTATCTGGAGTTTATGTGGCTATATGGCATTAACTGAAAATGTTACAGTTTCCCAAATAGTCAATTTTTAGAGCACAATTAATTGAATAATCATTTGCACAGTTCTAACAGAATCTAATGGAAAGTTCTAATGGAATCTCAGTTCTGGTTTTGTACGATATATATGTGTGACCATACAGAATGCCATATGTATATGTTAAGTATATAAATACATACTGTATGTAATATATACATTTTAGAAATTAGATTAACATATATTAATATGTATATTATATATTACATAATATATATATTAGAGCAAAATCCTTTGTACTCTATTCCAATTTTTAAAAAATTTCATACATATTCTCAGCTGTTTATTTTCCAGAAGAAATTTAGAACCATTGTTGTCAACTTCTAAAATTAAAGAGACAAATAAATATCTTTATAATATTCAGTGCGACCATCAAGAAATGGTCCTTTTCTTCATTTATTTAAATTTTCTTTTCTTATTAGTCACATGTGGGGTTTGTTTCATATTTATTATAGACATTTTTATTTTAAAATTTCCAAATATTTTGCTTTGTTCTTGTTTTGAATAAAATCAATTCCTCTCTCTATAATGAAGTTATATACATGGTTATTGCTCTTATATAGAAAAGCTATTGTGTCCTCAGGTGATTCTGTTCTATTTTTATCACTTTGTATTTCTTGTCTTGAGTTCTACTTTTTGTTTGTTTAAATCTTAATGATAAACATTTGCTTTTTCTTTGCTTTTACCATTTTTATAGCATTTTATTTTAGTTGTGCTTCTTGTCACTAAGATATCTGGATTTGCAGTTTTTATCTTTTCCTTTAAAGATTTTAATTTTTTTTTAAAGTAATCTCTACACCCAACATGGGGCTCAAACTTAAAACTCCCAAGATCAAGAGTCATATGCTCCACCAACTGTGCTACCCTAGCGCCCCTGCAGTTTGTATCTTATGGAGAAATTTAAAACATTTATGTTCATTGTCATAATCAATAGATTTGGCCTTAAATAAGTTACCTCAGTGTTTGTTTTCAGTTATTTATAGTTTTATTATTCTTTTCATTTCTTCAGTTACTCTGCCTCTTTTTTTGTTTGTTTGTTTTGTCCAGTTTTTGTTTGATTCGTGTGTGTTTGTATTGATCTTTGCTAGAAATTTAGAAGTTTTATAGCCTGCTTTTAGTTCCTTAAGTTGTTACTACTATTTAAAATATATATATATATATATAATACCTTATATATATATGCATATATATATATTAGGTTTTAGTGTATAACTATCATAGTTGAGAATATAATGATATCAAAAAAGCATCCCATCTCTGTAAGATTTTTTTTTTAAAGGAATGGCTTCATACAGCTGTATACAACCATTCCTCAAGTCTTTAACTTAGCATTTTTTTCAAATTTACTATTATTATGAAGTGTTTTATATTCTGTAATCTTTTCCTTCAATATTATCTTGTCTTTCTATTCAATTTCTTAACTATTAAATATATTATAATTATTTTCTCCACTCTGTATTAACTGGCTTTCAAGTTCTATAGCAGCTCGTTAACTCCCCTTTTGACTCATCTTTCATTTGACTTTTAGTGATTTTTTATTTTTTTTATTCCTTATTTTATGTATTTATTTATTTTGCCTTTTAATAATTTCTGAAAGAAGATTATGCATGGGGTATATTGTCCAAGTTCTTGTTTATCTGGTAATGTCTTTCCGTGGCCTTTGCACGTTGAAGATATCTGAGTAAATCTCTTATATTGCTACTCAACGCTCTACAGAGATTATTCAAATGTCCGCTGGGATTTGTTTCTAATGGGAATGTTTGAGACTAACCTGGTTTTGGTTTCCTTTATAAATGACATTATTTTTTGTTTGTTGCCACATGCTTATAAAATTATTCTGTTTCTCTTTGTTATTAAAAAGATAAAAAGTTCAAGATATCTCTGGGGTGGATCCCTTTCATTGATTTCCTTAGAACCGAGAGAATCCTGTCAATCTTCAATTCTCAGGGATTTTTCCACCACTCAGATTCAAGTTGTCCTTCAATATGGCCATAACCATTGCTTTATTTTAAATTCTTTTCATCTGGTCTTCAGGAAGTAGTAGATTGCTGCACATTCTCTGTTCTTTACATCCATTGCCTCTCACCATTTTAAGCTCCTCTGGCTTGGTTGGGTTCCGTTTTGCAAGAGTTTTGTGAGTCTCCCCCTTATACGCTGACTTAATTTGTCAATGGAAAGCCTACATGCTGATTCTCTAATGTTAATTTTGATTTTGTCATTGAGATGCTTTCTTACCTCACAGAATTCCACTTTGCATCCTGCCCTGTTGCCTTTCCCCTTCTGCTCCGTTCATCTGAGGATTTTCTGATCCTATGACAGGAAGGCTGTTGGTTTCTATATACTTTTAAGGATGCTAATGGATTTTCTAAAGCCTTCTTCTGATTCTTACCATAAATCACATTTAGAAGCTTGCTGTTATAGAGTGTCCATAATAATGTTTCTATGCCCTTGTTCTGTAGCATCTTTATATAAGCCCAGTATTATTCTTTTTTTTCCTTCTATGTATCTGTACCTCAAAAGAAAGCTATCCAGACTATTATTTACTAGGCCAAAAGGTGACTTTAGCTCCATTTTCAAAAGCCCACATAAGTGAACCACCAAATCTCTTTCTCAAGACTACAGTAACCCGGAGTTTGCTTACACAGAGCTCCTGGTTCATTTGCAGTGTCTTAGAATTTTTCTTCTTTGTCTCTACTCTGGTTGTTTCCTCCAAAGACCGTTATCACATGGAAGGTTCTATATCTACTCCAGCTTTATGCAGTATGGCTGATACTGGATCTTCTCTCTCTGTCTGACTCTCTGCCACTCTGATATTATCCATAAGAAAGTACAGTCACCAGCATGCAGTAGTTCTCCCGGGGCTCCGCCTGTATCTGCCGCCACTCAGTGCTTTCATGGGCAAGCTTTCATATTTCAGGATAGAACGGGCGGTTGCCTTCCACCCTTTACTTTCTACGCTGTTGCTTTTGGCAGTAATAAATTCCGACTACATATAAAAGGTGAAGAAGAGTGGAGGAAGGTTCACAGTTTGATTCATGTTCAAACTGCCTCAAACTATGATAAGCCATGAGAAAAGGGACCCCTTTCAAGTTCTTTCATTCAACAGTTCTCAAAGCATGGGTTGCAAATCCCTAGGGTCCCTGAAACTCTTTAAGGGTGTCTGCAGGGTCAAAATTATTTTCATAGTAATACTACAATGTTGTAATGCTAACTATTTCGTGATAACGTTAGACACTACTTGCCTTTTCACTGTGTTGACACTTCTACTCATGATGCAAGAGCCATGGTGGACAAAACTGCTGATGTCTTGGCATAAATCCTAACGATGGTACCAAACTACATTTGTAGTATCCATGAACTTACACTAGAATTAAAAAAAAAAAAATCTAGATGGGGCACCTGGGTGGCTCAGTCGCTTAAGCATCCAACTTCGGCTCTGGTCTTGATCTCACAGTTCGTGAATTTGAGCCCTGCATCAGGGTCTGCACTGACAGTGTGAAGCCTGCTTGGGATTCTCTCTCTCCAAATAAATAAATAACCTTAAAAAATAAAACCTTTTTAAAAATCTAGTTTTGGGGCATCTGGGTGGCTCAGTCACTTAAGTGTCTGACTTCAACTCGGGTCATGATCTCATAGTTTGCGGGCTCAAACCCCACGTCATCAGGCTCAGAGCCTGAAGCCTGCTTTGGATTCTGTCTCCCTCTCTCTCTCTCTGCCCCTCTCCTGCTTGCACTTTCTCTCAAGAATAAATAAATGAACATTAAAAAAATAATAAATAAATAAATAAATAAATAAATAAATAAATAAAATTTCATTTTGTTTAAAAATTTCCTTGATGGAGTAGCAAAAACTACTGGTTTGATTAAATTTCAACACTTAAATACATTTTTTAAAATAAATAGTGTGTGTAATGAACTGGGAAGTACACATGAGGCATCTTGGCTGCATTCCAAATTATGATTGTTTCAAGGAAAAGCACTTGTGTGATTGTTTGAGTTGCATACTTGGAAAATCAGCAATAGACAAACTATGCTTTTTTAGCCTTGGGTATTTGGCAAGCAGACATTTGGTGGGGAAATGAATGAAATGAGCCTGTCACTTCAAAAAACAAACAACTGTTATCATTTGTTTCCAATGATAAAATTCAAGCATGAAAGAGAAAATTAGAATTTAAGAAAACTTGTATCTGCCACCAAAAGTTTGAGAACTTCCCAATACTTACAGACTTTTCTGGTAAACTAAGTGGCGATATTAACAAATATGATTTTTGGTACTGTGTAATGAAACGTGCCAACATTTGGAAAAGCTACCTAACATACTGAATCAGAATTTTCCAAATGACCAGTGCATGATGTTGCAAAATTATGCATTGGGAAAACGATCCTTTCAAATTACAAGACAGAGCAATGGATTTTAGGGTAAATGAGTACAAAACTATTGTTAGTATGACGTTTGCTTGCACATCGCAGTGAAGCTTTACAAAACTACTATTTGTTGGATTTTGGTGTGGTATCAAAGAATAACCACAATTGTCCTAAAAGGCAACTAAAATACTCCTTTCTTTTCCTATCGCATATCTGAGTGCCACTCGATTTCTTCATATATCTCAACGAAAGGAACATATCACAACAGAATAAACACAGAAATAAATACAACTCCAACTGCCTTCTATGAAATTTTTATTAAATAAAATCATCAAAATGTAAAATAATATCACCCTTCTAAATTATTTTATTTTGAAAAATATGGCTTTTTAGTAAGAACATTTGTTAACTTTTGACTTCATTACTTAAAGTGTATTAATAAAACACTAACTGCATTAATATGTAATATTTCAAAATCTCCTCAGTTTACATTTCCAATTTGATAAGTGTCAATGGATATTACCCACTTAAATGAAAGCTCTTTGTAGCTCTCAATAATTTTGAAGGCTGTAATGAAGTCTTAAAATCAAAAAGTCTGAGAGCCACCACTGCATTTTGTGCAGCTAGGATGGGGCAATTTTCTACTTTCTGTTTCCCTCTGGCTCTAGAGCATTGTTGGGCCAGCAACTGTGTTTTCCTTCAAATTTCACCTATCTTGAAGTTAGTAAAAATTCCTCTTAGATTTGGATAATAGGGGGCTATTAGTTGTAGTTGGGGATTCCTTACGTTTTCACGTTTTCAAAATTCCCTCATATATTAGAGTGGCAATTTGAGAACTTTTTCTTTTGTAGAAATTGGAGATGTAATTCACATGCCATAAAACTCACCATGTCCGAGTGTCAAATTCAGCGGGTTTTAGTATATTCATAGGCTTGTACAACCACCCCCACAGTAAATTTTAGAATACTTCGATACCCCCCAAAAAGGAAATTCTTGAGCTATAGTCCCTTGTCTTCTCACTCCCTTAGCTCTAAAAAACAAAAACAAAAACAAAAAGAACCAAACCACTGATATTCTTTCTGCCTTTACCGATGTACCTGTTCTAGACATCCTATATAGATGGAGTCATTCAGTATGAGACTTTTTGTGCCTGGCTCCTTTAACTTAGCACAGTACTGTCAGAGCTCATCTGGGCTGTGCTCATGTACTTCATTTCTTCTTATGGCCGAGGAGTAAGTATTCCATTGTATGGCTGTATCAATCGATGGGTATCTGGGTTGTCTCCACTTCTTTTGGCTATTATGAATAATGTTGCTATAGACGTTTCGTACAAGTTTTTTTTACATACGTACATCTTAAATTCTCTTGGAAAGGTGCTTACGAGCATAATTACAGGATCATATGGTAATTATATGTTTCACTTTTGAGGAGCAGCCACTGTTTTCTACAGCATCCGCACCATTTTACATTCCCATCAACGATGTATAAGGCTTCCAATTTCTTCACGTCTTTTCTAACACTTGTGATTTTCCACTTTGTCTTTTATTTTTTAGAGAGAGAGAGAGAGAGAGAGAGAGAGCATGAGTCGGGGAGAGGGATGGAAGAGGGAGGGAGGGAGAGCAAGAGAGAGAGCAAGAGAGAGAGAGAGAGAGAGAGGGAGGGAGAGAATCTTAAGCAGGCTCCATACTTAGTGCAGAGCTCGATGCAGGGCTCAATTCCATGACCCTGGGATCATGACCTGAGCCGAAATCAAGAGTCAGAGGCTCACCGAGTGAGCCACCCAGGCGCCTCTCCATTTTTTTTTTTTTTTAATTATAGCCATCCTCGTGGTATCTCATTGTGGTTTTAAGAAATTGAGCATGTTTTAAGTATTACATTTATGAATGAGATCTGGCCGCTCATTTAAACTATTACATGCAAGTTTCTGAAGCTTCTCAATGTATTCCCCATGCCTCTATTCTTTGTTCTCCTGAGTCTCCTAGAACTACATATGCATTTACCTAAGAACTCAATCTAAAAGATCTCAGCATTGCCTTCTTTCTTAATTAAAAGCTTTATCTTATCTCTAAGTATAATATTTCAAAATTCTTCTTGGAGCTTATTATTTGAGTTCCTGTGTGAACACTGGAGGATAATGTGGCTCATTTTCTGAGAAGTCATGGAAACGATTATGCTGCTTCATTATTCCCATACTGTTTTATCAGCTTACCAAAAAGGTACCATACAAAAACATTCCAAGAACCTTTATTTGCTGTGACAGCATCTTTCTGAAACACTTGTAGTTTTACACTTTTATTTTCCTAAGTCTTTGAAACTATTTCTTATCTTCTCAGGAAATTAAACACTTTATTTTAATAAAAATACATTAAAAAAAATTAAATGAAGATTCGGAGTGTTGGTATGGAGTCAGGAGCTAAGAATATTCAAATTAATAAACCTCTTTCCCCAAGTATAAATTACCCACAATTTGAATTTTCATAGATGTTCCTTTCATCATTCAAATTACAGGGAAATGTTAATGAGTATTTGCAATACCAAACTGATAAGTAAGTAAATCCACATACATACCTAATTATATAAAACTTATTTTATGTCCCTAAGACATTGCAAATATTAGGATCATCTAAATCCGTTCCTTGCAATCTCAGCTTTCCATGGGGATAGATTCACTCATCTCCAAATTCTAATCCTTGAGAGCCTTGAAAATGACTTAATTCCAGAAACAAGAATGTAGACTGATGAAAAAAGATGATTTCCCAAATTTCAGGGGGAGATACACAGCAACTGTAGTGCCTGATTGGTGATGAATTGGAATCACTGCAGAATTGCACTCCCAAAGTGTAGGCACTCTGAAGTGCTCAGAAGACTGGTTGGTTCATGCCCATCTGGCCTACTCCTGATATGCAAGGATTCACCTTGCAAAGGTAAGAATCTTACCTTTTTTCTCTTCTAATTCTGCCCCCAACCTATCAGTCGCTCCCCTCACTCTCCAAATTCCTCTGTAGACTTTGGAATTCTTAGTGAATTCCATAGAATTCACTAAGAAGCTAGTGTATCACCTTCTGGAAGACCAAGTCACATAAAGGAAGAGCAGGTAATTTAGAGAAGAGCACACATGCTAGAGGAAGCTGTGCTTCGGGTACATTTAAACAAGGAGCAAATAGATATCGTTACTGGCTTTATGGAATGATGAGAAAATCTAAAAGTTAGAAGAGGAGAGACATTCAATGGAGTCTCCCAGACTTTATAGTCTGAGGATCTGCCAGGCACAAGAGGTGGACAGATTCTATTCATTAACCTTGCCTGTCAGCCAGGAGTTGGGTGGACCAAGAAGATTTCTGGAGACAATCCTGATCTCCATCCAGAGGAATAAACAAATATTTAGTGTGGGTCTTGCTATGTGAGAAATAGACTATGTTAGAAAATACCTACCATAAAAAACATCACAAATCACTGAGAAAGGAAAAGATTTTCAGTGAATGATTTCAGAAAAATGATTACCTGGGGAACTCTCAGCTCAAAGTCTCATGTCACATCAGACACTAAAATAAATTCAATGGGAATAAAGAGCTAACCACAAAAGATAAAACTATAATAAAATAGAATAAAAGTGTGAAAATTAACAGGTCTTACAATAGGGGACTGTTTTCCAATCATAGAGCAGTGAAAAAAAGTTACAAAGAAAAATATCAATTTACACAAAAATATTGAACTTCTAAGGGTCAAAAACACTATAAAAACAATTAAGAATCAAATAATAGACTGAGACTAATAACTTGAAACTGAATAAACTAAAACCACAATCTACCTTTTTTCTTCAAATTAAAAAAAAATGTTTAATTATATTTTTAGTTTTAAAATGGTGGTGTAAATGGGAGGCTTCCCCAACTACCTTTTGAAAGGCATGTAAAGTAATAAGGATAATGAGAAATAGAAGCACAAACTCCACCTTCAACAAAACAAGGAGACTGAAACCTTGAACCATAAAGCAATGAAAGTACAGTGGGGTAAGAGAAGACTTAAGAGAGAGGACAGCCACAAGTTCAGAGCTCAGAAAATGATGCCAAGCACCCTTCTCCATGAAGGGCACATTCTGAGGTCAAAACCAACAATCATTACTTTTTTAACGATGGAACTGAGAAACAGGAGCTGAGACAGAAATAAAGCTTCTCTGAATCTTGCTTGATTCCAAAGGGAAGAGAAGAAAAGAATCACACAGATAAGTCATATTTTCCAAAAGCATTCTATTGGTAAGACAGAGTAACAAAAAATTTTGTGTTGTCAACTTGTGAGCAACCCGACAGTGCCTATTTCAGTCCTCAGTTGACTGGGAGAAGTAAGGTCTCCAAGAGTACCCCCATATGCACAATCCTGTCATTAAAAAGTTTCTGCTGGCATGGAAAACAACATTAGCAACACACACTATCACCCCCACATCCCTCAACACACACACATAGCTTTTATTTAGCTCTAGTCCTGAATTCTAAAAAGTCCTAAGTTCCTAGAGTAATAACCAAAAAAGGAACAAATAGTCTGTCCATATGAAAATAATACTATAAAAAGGATGGGGTAGCAGCAATAACAAAAAAAACAAAAAAACAAAAAAACAAAAACGAAAACACCACCAGGCAGGCAAGGAACAGACACCAGAAAGCTTCTGTCATGATACAGTTTAAACAACATATCAAAATATGTTGTTACACATTTTTAAACCTAATGGGACAATAACCTCTATAAAACAAGAATAGAAAGCAGAGAGTCAAAAACTCAGGGAAGACACATAAGACCACAGAGATAAAACATGAGCTGGCAGAGCTCAAGAAAAAAGTAGAAAAACAAAATCACAAGAATAAAGACAAAACTGAAGCCATACCTGAGAGGATAGATATTGCTGAGAATGTAGCAGAATGGATTGAAAGCCAAGCAAAAATAAATGCAACAAAACCAAACCAAAAGTTGTGGGTTTTTGTTTTGTTTTGTTTTGTTTTGTTTTTTAAGATTAGAGACCTATTGGTAGATGAGGAATCCAGACAAAACATATTCAAACTGAATATGAGAAGAAGAGAACCAAAATACTGGGAAAAAATAAAGCATACTCTAATAACATTTTTAGAAATAAAAGGAGACTCAAATTTAAAGTTTGAGATTCCATCATGCCTCAGGAAAAATTGACAGAAGCGTCAACATCAAGACTCAGTAATATTGTTTGATATGGCAAAGAAAACTGTATGTTGTGTTTGTGTGGCTCTAGAAGCAATCTACTATTTTCAGCTTTAGGAGTAATTTTTCCTATCAATTCCTAGAATATTATTTATCTGCTTTGTATGTTTGTTTTTGGTCAAACATATGGAATCTAACCACAAAATGAAATACATGGGACTTAACAGAGAAGAAAAAGAAGAAGAAAGAAGTCATGGTTTGAAAGAAAAAAAATTCCATTTGTCTGTAATTGAAGGTCTTAAGAAGAAACATCTTTAACAGGCAGAGTAACTTCAGTAACATTATTTATTTAGCATTCTCACTCATGAAGGCAGAATTTTTTAAAATTATGAACCTATTAGTGTTCAGAAAAACAGAATTTGCTGTCAAAAATAAGATTCAAGTTTGGCAGTGTTCTGAGCCTGGTGCTTTCCTGGAATACAATGATGAATCATCTCCTGCCTTAGAGGAAGAAAGCCTGCCATTGCGTCTTTTCTCATATCCAAAGAAAAAGCTGTAAACAACATATAAATCACAGCATCACACAGCTCTTTCATAAATGTATTAATAGCTTAAAGGAACAAACAAAACATTCTAACAGCCACACATTTAAATACCACTTCCCCTTGCTCACCACCCACACTTAATCCTCAAATCCAATCAATTCATTCTCCTGATGTCTTTTGAGTGTGTCTCCTACTTGGTCCCCCATGGTCCACCAGGTCTAGCCCAAGTCACTTTCAGGTACTCTTGCCACCATTCAATCTACTCTCCTCTCTGTAGTCAGTGATCATTTTAAACGGCAAACGTGATCATGTTGTCCTACCCCACAAAGAGACTCTAACCCCCTTTAAGATTCTTCAGGATCTTCTATGATCCAGAGGATAACAAATAATCCTTACACGACATGCCTTCACCCACCTCTCATCCTCAACTTCTATAATTTTTTTCCTATGTGCTTACACCGATGTTCTTTCAGTTCCTTCAAAAGCTCTGATCTTTCCTGTGCTCTGCAAGGAGTACTTCTCTCCCTCCTCCTCTTCCTCAGCCGCCACCCACCGTAGCTCACAGTTGTGTCCCACTCAACTTCTGTCTCTGTGTCAACATCTTTCCTCAGGGCACCCTTTCCTGAACTACTGTTCCCCTTTCCTCTGAATATTTGTCTCCTCCAATTCTATACCAACGTTTGAAGGACCATCACCTGTATTAATCCATAATTATGTTCTACCCCTCAATCCCAGAAAATTAAATAAAACATGGTTATTTTGAAGGTATCAGAGATCCAAAGTGAACTCACTCCTTTTAGGTTTCCATTCACTCCATTATTCACTGTCACCACACTATGTTGTCAGTTTCAGTAGGTTACTTACCCTTTCTGTGGCTTTATTAGTCTTATCTATAAAATAGGAACAATTATACCTTCCCTGACTGCTGTGAGGGGAAGAGCTGATAATAACTTTGGTAACTTTTTATAAAGGATTGTGTAATAGTAATTAATAGAATAATTATTGTTTGCAAAAGACATTATTTGACACATCATACACCTGAATGTAAGTTGTAGAAAATTGCCTTGTAGCAGTTTTGATTATAAGAGGAAAAAAATACAAACTTTAAAAATGTTTAAGGACATATTTCTTCAAATTTCATTTTGTTGTTTCATTTGTCAGTGCTGATTTCTTTTAGGTCAGAGACATAGAATGTTTCAAAACTATTTATATAGCATTTCAGCCTGAGGAAAGTTTCTGATACCCTCCAAAGAATGGTAAAACCAACAGTAAAGGGCAGAACAAATTGGCAATTACCTAAACATATGCTTACAGATCATACACATGTGAACACACAAATGAAATATCCATTTCATGTGTTTAGAAAAAGAACATTTTAGGGGTGCCTGGGTGGCTCAGTCGGTTAAGTGTCTGACTTTGGCTCAGGTCACAATCTCATAGTTTGTGAGTTCGAGCCCGCGTCTGGCTCTGCACTGACAGCTCAGAGCCTGGAGCCTGTTTCAGATTCTGTGTCTCCCTCTTTCTGTGCCTCCCCAGCTCACATTCTGTTTCCTTCTTTTTTTCTCTCAAAAATAAACAAACACTAAAAAAAAAGAAAAAGAACATTATATATATTAAATATTCCATCTTCACCCTAGGGATCTTGGTAGTAGTGTTGTCAAATGTGTATATATATTTAATATATCTGAGGAAGAAGGAGAAAAGTAGGGAGAAAGGGACAGAAGGACAGGGAAGAAATTTTAAAAAGAGTAAAAGAAAAGAACGATTAGCATTCTCTACCATAGTGTCCCTCAGTAGACAAAAAGTTACCAAGAACCAAATGTAGGAAACAAAGTTTGATATAGTTAATACACTGTAAACTTTCCCCAGTGAACACCTACTTTCTAGAATAAACATAAAAGGCCTATATGATAGATCTGTGATGCAGTCTCTTGAATTTCCCTTCTTTACTTAGTTACATCTGAAACAGAAAAAGTAAGCCCTCTTCTCCCATCATCCTCCAGGGGCTATTCCATCATGGATGAGCCCTACCAAGGCCTGTCAAGGAGTGTGATATATTCTGCCTCTTCAATATTTTCCTAGAGGTTCTGATTCAGTAGGTCTGGGGCAGGCCCAAGGATCTGCCTTTTAAACAAGTTCCCTGATGATGCTGATGCTGCTGGTCTGGGGATCCTGACCTTCAGGGTGAAGAGCTCTGAAGGCCCAACGGCCAGGACAGAAGATCTCAGAAGTAGAGTCATGCAAATAGCTAAGAGAATAGACAAAGCTAAGAGCTAGCATGGTTCTGGCACATGTTGGGGACCCTATAAATACTGGATATATGAATAAATGATTGGGTAAGTGAATGAGTGACATTTGTTTTTGCTAAGCTTCTGTGAGTGGCCTAAGGAAGCAGTATACTGTAGGGGCCAGGAGCACATGCTTTGCAATCAGATACATGAAATCTCATATCTCGCTCTCCTACTTACTGGCTTTGTTATATTTGTTTATTACTTAATTTCCCCAGGCCTAAATTTTTCTCAACTTTATATTGGAGTCACAATATCTATTTTATAGAATTATTTTAAAGATTAAGAATAATGGACATTATGGGGTGCCTGGGTGGGTCAGTCGGGTGAGCGTCCATCTTCGGCTCAGATCATGATCTTGTGGTTCGTAAGTTTGAGCCCCGCATTGGGCTCTGTGTTGACAGCTCAGAGTCTGGAGCCTGCTTCGGATTCTGTGTGTGTGTGTGTGTGTCTCTCTTCCCCTCCCCTGCTCATACTCTGTCTCTCAAAAATGAATATTTTAAAAAATTTCTTTTAAAGAATAATGGACACTAAACTAGTCTAGTACAGCACCTAAAACATTGTAAAGGCACCACACGCTTGTTTTCTGCTGTTATCCCAAGATCTCTGAAAGTTGCATGTGCCACTGGGTAGACACTGGGCTTCAGGGTTGGATCATCTGACAGTCAAATGATCAGTGGCCAGCCTCCCATCACCTGTGACTGTTATTAGAAGGAAAGAGCCTGGCCAGGTTCAAAGTTCATGAGTATGTGAGAGGTGAACAGCCACACAAATTGCACACACACACAGTTGATTTCTACACCTCTCAACACATTATTATGCATCACAAGAACACCATAGCTTCATCAAGCAGAGACTAAATGAACTAAAGAGAGGTCAAAATACTCATGGATACACTGGATTTGAGTAAGGAAACAGAATCAAACTCTTTGTCAGGAGGCTCCTTTTCCCTTGCCAACCCACTAGGTCCATATTACTTCTGGGGAGATGCCTTAGTAACATGTGTTTTAACGGAACATACTTCCTTTTCCCAGAGAGAATAGCAATCAACGTGAGAGGAACAGCTACACCTGGGTGAAAAAAATTCTCTCCTATAAAAGTTTCAAAGATTATTACTAAATGCCCTACTCAAACATTGTTCAATTCATACACCAGGAGCTTTGACTTTCTTTTTCAAGATTAATATTTCTGCAGACTATCTCTGAAAAGCATGGGTAGAAAAATGCGATCATTCCTCAAACATTCTGATGTTTTCCATCAGATACCTCAGCACTCTGAATATTATGTGCATATAAACTAACAAGAAGACTATTGAACACAGGCTCTCATGGGCATTTTCTAACCAAACCCTTTCAAATCTATATTTTAGGATACAAAACAACATGAAAACTAGCCAGCTCTACAGTTTGATTTTAAGCAAAAGCAGAAAAATGAGTTGTTTGTGTTCTGTACAACATGACCTGTTCTTTCTCTCCTTGGTGTCCTCCTTTGCTCGTAGAATTTTGCCTACCAGAAATTCACTCTAAGTCATGACCTGAGGCTCACCAGCATTAAAATACAAAATAATAAAAACATATTTAATTCTTTCTTCTCCATTCATTAATGATGAATGAGCCCCATCATTAGAGCACTAGACTGGGCAATGGGAAGTGTCCTATAACCTGGGCAAAGCTTGGGACCTGCAGGTGCTCAAGGAAATGATCCGAGACGCTGCATTTTGTGGGGACACAAAAAGCAATGCTAATGGACCAGTGGAGTGAGGAGGTCACCAAACAGAAACCATAAAGCTGGAAAAATGTTTCAAAGCCAAGAACTTCAGTGCCTTAGAAACTGACCAAAAGCTTAGAACAAACCAATAAGCACAGATTAATGAAACGTTACTGAATTTGGGGTCAGAATAGTGGGTATCCATCAGCTTAACTGTAGGAAGAAAGGGACTTGATTGGGAGCAGTAGTTGGAAAATTCCATGCCCAACTGATTCATCAGTAGTGACCATCACGATGACAAATGAATTGGGACAGCCAGCGGTGTCAATAACCCGAGGCTGCAAACCCGCAAGGGACCCTGGTGGGCCAGCCAGAAATTTAACAGATTAGGGAAATGAGGCGGCCATGGAGACACTTGATATCCTTGACCGATTGAAAGGGAGGTGTACACACAGGGAAGAATGGAGGGGGCCCAAGCTATTCACATTTCCGTGTTGTTCCAGGAGCCTCCCTGCCTTGGCACAGAAGATGGTAGCATGTCCAGTGGGAAGTAAAAGAAGGAAAAGATTTGAAAACCACTTACACTTTGAATGTGCTTCAGAACCCACAGACAGACCCACCAACTGAGAGAAGATTTACTGGCTTAAGATGTTTGTGCCCAACCTCTGACCGATCATTGGCTCACCACTAGGTCATGTAGAAAGAAGGAACTCCTAAGAGGTCAGGATTAAAAATAGGAACAAGGCGGGAGGGAAGAACTGAGCAGAGAGATCAGTGGCCACAGACTGTAGAGGATATGAATTTCAAAAATGTAGCCTAAATAAGTTACTAAATAAAGATATAAGCACATTCTTTAAAACAGCAATGATAATAACCCACTGGGAGGGAAAAATCAGAATCCAGAGTTGCTATAATATGATTTCTAAAAATGCTCCATATACAACAAAAAATTAGAAGCCATGCAAGGAAACAAGAAAGCATTACCCAGAGCAGAGGGGAAAGGGCAGTTAATAGAAATTGCTCAGGGTGTCCTCAAATGTCAGATCGAGCCAATGAAGACTTCAACTCAGTGTTATACACATGTTCAAAGAACTAAAGGAAATCACATTTAGGAATTAAAGGAAAGTACCACGACAACGACAAAAAATAGAGGACCTCAATAAAGACATAGAAATTATTTAAAAAAACCAAATGGAAATTCTGGAGGTAACGAGTACAAGAAGTGAAATAAAAATCTCACTGCAGGGGCTCAATGGCAGATATGACACAGCGGAATTATGGTGAAGCTGATTGTAATAAGTTAAGATGCAAGCCATAGTTTGCTGACCTCTGTGCTTGGCTATAAAATAAATGTCAATAAATGCAAAGGACTGAGATTGTATATTATGTTCTATGACTACAACAAAATTAAATAAATCAACAAAAGAAAGAAATCTGATAAATCCCTAAATATATGGAAATTGAAGAATACACTTCTTGGGGCACCCGAGTGGCTCTTGTTGGTTAAGTGTCCAACTCCTGATTTCGGCTCAGGTCATGAGTTCAAGGTTGTGAGATCGAGGCTTGCATCAAGCCCTGCACTGACAGCATGAAGCCAGCCTGTGATTCTCTCTCTCTCTCTCTCTCTCTCTCTCTCTCTCTGTCCCCCTCTCAATCTCTCTCTCTCTCTGTCCCTCCCCCACTCACACACTCTCTGTCCCTCTCAAAATAAATAAATAAACTTAAAAAAAAATGAAGAACACACTTCTTGAAATTCACAGTCAAGGAGGATTATAAAATGTTGTGTGGTATGCAGCTAAAGCAGTGCATACAGGGAAATTGATAGCTATAACAAAAAAGACAAAGGGTCTCAAATTAATAATATAAGCTGCCTATTAAAAAAAACTACATAAATAAGAGCAAACTGAACCCAAAACAAACAAAAAAGGAAATAAGATAGGTTCATGTGGAAATCAAAGAAATATAAAAGATTACAGAAAATAGTGAAACCAAAAGTTATTCTTTGTAAAGATCAACAAAATTGACATATCTTTAGCTAAATTAAGAAAAAAGAAAAAAGGCACAAATTATCAAATGAAGAAAAGAGAGAGCATCAATACTAACCTAAAAGAACTTAAAAATATTTTAAGTAGATATTATTAACAATTTTATGCAAAAAATTTGAAAAATCAATGAAATGGACACATTTCTAGAAAGATAGAAATTATCAAAACTGACTCAAGAAGAAATAGAAAATGTGTATAGATCTTTAACTACTAAAGACATTGAATTAGTAATTTAAAAACCTTCCCACAAAGAAAATGCCAATCCTTGATCACCTCATTGATGAATTCTATCATACATTTAAATACCAATCTTTCAGAAAACAGGCAAAGAGTAAAGAATTTTCAAATCATTCTAGGTCAGTTTTACTCTTTTAACAAAACCAGCCAAAAACATCATCATAAAATGAAATTGTACATCAATATTCTTCATGAGTATAGAAGCAAAAATCCTTTCAAATATTAGCAAACCCAACCAATCCACAGATAAAAAATATTTTACAGCATTGCCAAGTAGAGACTTATCCTAGGAATGCATGTTTGATTTAACATCTGAAAATCATCTTACGTGACCACTTCAATAGACATAAAGAAAAGACATATGACAAAACTCCACACCCACTCCTAAAAAGTGAAACATAACTCTATCAATATGACCCAGAAATTCCACTCCAAGGAATCTACCTACGAGAAATGAAAACATATGTGCATACAAAGAGTTGTATGTGAATGGTCACAGCAACATTACTAGAATCGCAAAAGACTGGAAATGGTCCCAGTGTCCATCAACTGTGAATGGATAAATAAAATGTGGTGGAAATTAAAATAAAAATAGATAAAGAAAACATGTGAAAAAGGCAAATTTGTAGTGATAGAAAGCAGATTGGGGGTGGGAGAGAATTGTTAGAGGTGGGAGAGGAGTCTGGCTGCAAGTGGTCATGAGGAAGTATTTTGGAAAGATGAACCTGTCCTAAAACTGGTTTGTGGTGATGGCTGCACAGCTCTGCAAATTCATTAGAAATCAGCAAAGTGTACATTTACAATGAGTGAATAAATGGTATGTAAATTACGCGTCAATGAAGATTCCTTTTTTTTAATCAAAGTTGGTCAGCACTCCAAAGGATCTAGTCTCCATGTGAAAATGCAGGTGATAATGGAAGAGATGTCAGAAGAGAGTGAGGCTTAAGGTGAATAAACAAATATTGGTAAATACCATCAAGTCTAATCGTGATGTGCCTTAGAATCTGGGCAAGGAGATTCCTGGAAAATTTCCTTCCATCTCTTGGGATGAATCAGGTCTGGGTTTGCCACCAGTTTGTGTTTAGGAAGCCTTAGTGTGCTGGGGCATTTTAAGGTGGGAATTCCTGGCCCCCTCCTCTGGCCTCCACCCACTGGGTCTTGCAGCTGACCAAGGTGCTAACAATTTTTTAACTCAAGATGTATTGGCTGTGACTTCATGATGCTTATAGCTGTGAGAAATGAAAATGATAGAGGGGTGTACTACAGTTGTAACTTACACGGTTGTCAATTTGAAAGAGTTTGAAGGAAACTCATTGCAAGGTGCGGGTGGGGTGCATGTGTACCCGGACAAGTCACTAACTGGAAGGCCACAGCCTGCCTTACATAGATGCTACAGAGTAAATCGGGTAAGATTTGCATTTGGTACGGGCTCAGAAATGGGTGAACCCACACCTCTGGAATGATCACAGATAGGAATCAACCTTCTGTGCCTTCAAGTAGTGCTGGTAGTAATTACTGGCTAATGTGTGTCCCAGATAAACCAATCAGAACTGCAGAAAGATCAAAATAAATAAATCACATCCTTCGTATAAAGCATCATAGGAGGGGTGCCTGGGTGCTCAGTTGGTTGAGTGTCCAACTTTGGCTCAGGCTGTGATCTCAGGTTGTGAGTTCGAGCCCCGCGTCGGGCTCTGTGCTGACAGCTCAGTGCCTGGAGCCTGCTTCAGATTCTGTGTCTCTCTCTCTCTCTCTCTCTGCCCCTCCCCTGCTTGAGCTCTCTCTCTCTCTCTCAAAAATAAATGTTAAAAAATAATTTGAAAAAATAAATAAAGCATCATATGAAAAGATATCTTTTCTTATTTTGAATGCTAACATGAGCACTTTTTTTTTTTTTTCTGCAGAAAAAATGCCCGTATTTATCAACTTATTCATGGCTCGGTCAGCAATTTTTAGCCTGTGAGAAATGACATCTTGTGTTGACCACAACAACTTGTAAGAACAGAAATGGATTTCTAATTTAATCATATCACAGTAGTGGTTTGTCTCAGAAAACATTTATTATTTTATGACAGAGGTGGCAAATATTTTTTAAATCACTTTCCAGACTTGGATCAGTCTCAGAAAAACTAACATTTTAATTTCAAATATAAATGCTACAGTCTGCTCCTTAGAATTAGACACAATTCTCCCAAAAGATCTTGAAGCATTTTCAGTGTCAAAAATGGCACAGGTGAACCCCAAACTTCTTTACATAAAATATGCATGTATAAGATCTATTCTTATGCATGTATTCTTACGCATGACACATCTTTAATGTGACCTGCCTTAAAACAGCATGAACATTATTTGGAAAGCTGATATAAACTTGGATATCTGAGTTTCTCTGAGCAAAGGTAGGACACAGACATAAAACAGGATGGTTATGAAAATAAAAACCCATATATTCTTTAAAATTTTCATTTGGGTCATTGTTTAGGCTCATCTTTCCTCACTTCCAGGTACCCAGACTCTGCTGTGCATAAGAATGCACTAGGGTGGGGCCCCTGGGTGGCTCAGTAGGTTGAGCCTTGGCTTTGGCTCAAGGTCATGATCTCACAGTTTGTGGGTTTGATCCCCACATCAGGCTCTGTGCTGATGGCTCTGAGCCTGGAGCCTGCTTGGATTCTTCTGCGTCTTTCTGCCCCTCCTGCACTCATGCTCTGTCTCTCTCTGTCTCTCTCTGTCTCTCTCTGTCTCTCTCTCTCTCTCTCAAAAATGAAATAAACTTAAAAAAAAAAAAAGAATACACGAGGGTGCTTGTTCAAGATGCACTTTTCTTTTTTTCAAAGTTTTTTTTTTAATGTTTATTTTTATTTTTGAGACAGAGAAAGAGCATGAACGGGGGAGGGTCAGAGAGAGGGAGACACAGAATCTGAAACAGGCTCCAGGCTCCAAGCTGTCAGCACAGAGCCCGACGCCGGGCTTGAACTCACGGACCGCGAGATCATGACCTGAGCCGAAGTCGGCAGCTTAACCCACTGAGCCACCCAGGCGCCCCCAAGATGCACTTTTCAAGGGGCCCAGCAACCCAGTGATTCAGACGCAGGTGTGAAAATCACACCTGGAGACACACTGCTCCAGACTCAGGCACCCTGCTTAACAAGAGCAATATTTTGCAAAGCTTTTGTCCTTGGGCATGACATATGTTAAAGGGCATAGCAGAAGATGTTGGTGAAAACCTGGGCAATAGGAGACCAAAGGGACAGAAGGGGCCTGGACTAAACCAAGGAAGTGACAGGAAGATGATTTCCTTTGGATGATTCAAATATGTCTGCTAAAACCATATCCATCAACATCTGTGCCTTCTATGAGTATCCAAGCACGACAATCGCTAATAATAACTCCCTGATTACTGATCAGCCACAAATGCAAGGCAGCCTGAGAAATCTGTGTGGGCATTACCATGTTCTTTTCTGGTCATAAAATCCAGTTGGGGTGCAATTACTCCAATGTGACACCCTCTAGAAGCTAGAAATCATGTCTTCACTTTAAACATTGTAAATCAATAAAATTACATTGTAGCCATTGACAACACGCACAATTTTGCCTGTTTGAGGCCCCATTACTGCAATGGCACTCGCCTTGGTTTGGAAAACAGGCCTCCTTTTCCCTAAGTGAGCATTACAGGGGAGTGGCCCCTCCTTGGTCTTCTTGTAGCTAGGACATATTTATAGACAGCAGAATAATGTCACCCAAATGGCTCTCACAAACAGCCCTTGCTACTTTGCGGTACTGGTGTCCATTCCTAGACCAGATAGTGAAATTGCCAAGAGCTACATTTTTTTTTCTCTAATGTAGTTCCTTGCCGTTTTTACACTGAAAGGTGATGGAGTTGAGGACTACATTCCTGAATTAAATGTGTCATGTTAAACACAATAATGTGCAAAATATAACTTGTTAAAACTTTGCCCCTATGATCTAAATATAAAATTCCTACAAGAATAAAATGAAGGAGAAGCTCTTCTGTTGGATATGAAAAAGTCCAGTTCTCTCCATTATCCCCTCTGGGTTCCAACCTACAGGGAACATAGACACCCTCAAGAGTCACTTGCCCAATGGGGATCAAAGCGCCAGTTTTATTCGTGCCCTGGCAGGTGTTCCCGACCCCCGCCAAAAGGCAGGCTTTCTGATTGGAGGCAGCATAGGACAGAGCCTGGGACAAAAAGATTTCTATTCGCTCTGCCCCAATTAAAAGCAGGTCAGTGTGCATTGAAGATATGACTTAGCCATCCACATGGAAATGAAATGCTGAAACAAAGGAAGAGCAGGCATCTCCCTGGGTCCCCAGCAGGTTCAGATAAGGTCCCTTTTCTACGCGGAAACAGGCGAGGCAAGGCAGGCCCCACTAAGGAGACTGGCATTAAAAGGAATGAGCTGAGGGGTGGGGCCAACACCATTTGTGGATGAATGTGACAGTCGGCGTAGGCTAGGTTAGGCTGCAGTAATAAACAGCAACAAAATCTCAGGGACTTTAAAACAGCATTGTTTTCGTGCTCGCGCTCTATGCTTTGGGGCGGGAGGAGTTGCTGCTCATCACATTCAGAGACCCTGCTGATAGAGGGTCCTTCTCAACACATGCTTCCATGACCAACTGCCACTGAAGGACTCACAGCCTCAACTAAGGTTCTGGCTGTGCAGTAACACACATCACTTCTCCCCACCTTCTACTGGCCAGAGCTGTCGAATGGCCCTCCCTAACTTCAAAGGGACAAACAAGCACATGGACCATAAAACTAAACACTAGGAATGTATGCTACAATGGTGGGTAGCATTTTAATGGTCATTTTACTTCCTGTCTGTATCTCTCACAGCTTGACAACCCAAATTTTAATTGTCTGTTTTCTTTGCTTCCTCAAACATCTTATATTCATAGTTTCAACAAACATTGAAAAGTCCCTTCTACAAAACTGTATGATGTAAGACCAACTGTTCTCTCCATTATTCCCACATGCCCTTCTCTCCATCCTCTCTCCATGCTTTAGTGTAAATGCCCAAGAAGCCAAGAGGATGGGCCATAGAAAACTATGACTTTTTAACACTCAGGCCACATATTTGTAAATCTGGCCCAAAAAACACTCAAAATTCTCACCAATAAAATTAGCAATTTCTCCTCTCATGGGGGCAAGTAAATAAGCAGAGAGGAGATCATCCCAACACTCTTTGGGTCTTTAGGTAGGAACTGAAGTGGCCTTTTCCATGAAAACATACAGAAGAAGTCTAAGGACATCACCTAATAATTGTATAGCCTTAGATTAGAAAAACCTTTGTAATTCTGACATGTAACTTGGATGTCATAAAACAAAATTATAACTCTCATAAGGTAAAAGAAGCCTTAAAGAAGATAGAAAAATAATATATTGGAAGAAAATATTTACTACATTTATAACAAAAGTTTAATATCCATAATATATAAAGAGTGACTACAAATCAATAACAAAAGACTAGAAGAAATGTATGTGAACAATAAACTTATAAAATGTGATTAGCTTAGGGGCACCTGGGTGACTCAGTTAGTTAAGTGTTCTACTTAAGCTCAGGTCATGACCTCACAGATCATAAGTTTGAGCCCCACATCAGGCTCTGTGCTGACAGCTCAGAGCCTAGAGCCTGCTTCAGAATCTGTGTCTCCCTCCCTTTCTTCCCCTCCCCTGCTTGTGCTCTCTCTTTCCCTCAAAAATAAATAAACATTAAAAAAAATTTTTTTTTAGTTTAAAATATATATGGGGCACCTGGGTGGCTCAGTCAGTTAAGCATCTTGATTTTTGGCTCAGGTCATGATCTCACAATTTGTGAGTTCAAGCCCCACGTTTGGGTCTGTGCTGATAGCTCAGAGCCTGGAGCCTGCTTTGGATTTTGTGTCTCCCTCTTTCGCTGCCCCTCCCCCACTCATGCTCTGTCTCTGTCTCTCAAAAATGAATAAGCATTAAAAACTTTTTTAAAAGTTTAAAAATATGATTAGCTTGTAATAATTAAATAAAGTACCAATTATTTTGCCTATAAATTACAAAGTTTTAAAAGATGGATAATATCAAGTGGTGGCCAGAGGATAGAGAGTTGGTTGGGATACAAACTAGAACATTGATTTTAGAGAGCAATTTGCCAGTAGTAGTCAAACTTCAAATTTGTGTGTTTTATGACTAAAGAGTATTCACTTCTGAGGATCTGTCCTATATAATGACTTGCACAAATACATCAAGGGATATAAGTATACTTATACTTCATACTGTTCTTCTTATAGTATTGTTTGTGATATCAAAAACTGGAAAAAGCATTAAAGTTTATCAATGGAGAGATCATTACATCTATGCAATAGAAAATCATATAACCATAAAAAGAATCAGATAAGAGCTATAAGTACTGATATGGAACATGGTTTGCATTGCTAAGCAAAAAGCAAATTATAATATAAAATATCTAGTATGGGTCAGTAGTATGCTGAGAAACCAGCTCTCATTTAAAAAGGAAGCTTTGATTACTGCATGCTGATATCCATGCAGTAAACACTCTCACCATGGCTGCGTTCAAGCCACTAACAGTTTAGTAATCGGTTTGCAAATTTCTGCAGGCCATTACATGGGACTGTTTTTATTTTTATTTTTTTCTAAGTACGTATGTGGATGTGAGTATGTGAGTATGTGCACATGTATTTGCATGTAAGCATAGAGGTGCAGAAAAAATATCAGGAAGGGTTAACAAAAACAGGAGAAGAACCACAGTGGGACAAAAGGCAAGGTATCACTTTGCACTTTTCATACTTTGGCATTGTTTGAATTTGTTCTATTGAACATATGTTGCTTCAGTAGTTAAATTAAGATTTAAGAATTTTATCACAAAAGTAATACATTATTACCATAGGAAAATTACAAAATATTAAAAATTATAAATGAGAAGATATAAGTGACCCATAATTCCTCTACTGCTTTGCTGTTAATATTTTGGAGTATTTCATTTGTCTTTCCTAGGAAAACACAGCTTTGGGTTGTTTTCAAACGAGTTCACCTTGTTAACTGCACGTAAATTCAGACTCCATTTCTGATTATTTCCTTAGGAAATAATGTGGTTTGTTGCCTTAGGAGTGGCATCAATTATCGATTCAAGGGGAGGTTACAAAATATATCTTAGAGGATGACTAAATTTTATTAAACGTAACTCAGGCTAATACTATATAACCACATTTTGTTTCTTAAATTTACTGAAAAAATATAGACAAGTGCTTACGGCAGTAGAGATAAAGAAATGTTATTAGTAGATCTGTTGTGTATTTTACTACACGTGCATTATTTTACGTGGAGAAGATTACTAGCCCCGGGATGCTCGCAGCAGAAACAAAAGGCAGCGGAATTGACTGGGTTCATTCCCAATAAAGGAGTTTCAGGGGAAGAAGATGGGTTCACAGATATGTCAGGAAGAAAAGAGGTATTAGAGAGGAAGCAGGACCATTAATAAATGGAAAGGATGATGAAATTGGTGATGACTAACATAGGAGAGCTACCAATGGCTTTCATATATATATAAATATCAAACTTTAACAAGAAAAATAAAGCAAGCCAGTGCAGACATTTAGGAAGTAATGAAAATCTTGTCAATACGGCTGCTGATAAAAGGCAAGTGAGGGAATTCTAGGGCAACTGCTTAAGCCCAGGATTCCAGAAACCTGCAGTCACCAGGGATTTGAAGTCACTGTGTGGAGCTCTGTGCTTAATCCGATACCTCGCCACGTCCAGCCCCAATCAAACATTTTTTTTCTCCCCACCGCCTAATTTCCAGATGCGTTCCTCACCTAGCCTTTACCCGTTGCTCAAAAATCAGAAATGCAACTTTTCAGGCGCCGTCGTTCATCGGGCACTATTCTCAGAGGTATCTCAAGACCAGAGTCGAGGACATTGCCTGGATTTCAAGCCAATTGTCTTGGCTGGGACTACCAACCCACAGGCTGATGGTTCTTCACCCCCACTCCCTAAGTTATTTAAGTAATTGATAGAGCTCAAATATCCATTGAGCTAATTAGGATTACTTGGGATAGCTATTGTACGTTACTTTTTGCAATCGTGGATCATGTCTGCAGTGAGCGAGTAAAGAAAAAAAAAACAGCGTTTTCCTTTTTTCTTTAAGCGAATGCAATTAGTTGATGCATGCACAAAGGGGCGCATCTCTACTTCGCAAAATTAAAGATGTCGCCATCAGAGAATATAGATGACGAAAAAGTCAGATTTCAACAGAAATTAACTAATAAGGTTTCTCAAGTATTGATTCTTCTTCGTTTACTAAATTGTAGAGGACAAAGCGAGTGTCCCAGAATCAAGGAAATTAAATGTGATGCCGGCATTCTGTACAAGAGTAACCTCTTGTATCTGTCATTCCCAAACAGAACTTTTGACCACAGTAAAACAGCAAGGGAAATGTTGAGAAAATCAGATAGAGAGTAATGGAATCGTAGAACCAATAAACTGCAAATCAGTAGAGAAAGAGACACCCCAGAGGCCCTAATCTGGACTCGAGTCAATATTGTGATACAATTGTCCAACAAAAGTTATGTGAATCCAGACTGGCTTGAATGTATGCCCTTAATCCATGTATTTATATACCGCCTCTTCCAGGGGAACTAAAAGCATTCTATCAGCAATTTTGTCTCTCACCCTTATTAAGCACCCACGTTTTCCCCTCTGGTGTCTCTGCGGTGATGTAATATTCTCCATCAGTAAAGGAAGCCTCTCTCATTTGCCCAAAACAAACCAAGAAGGTACAACTCACGTCAGCCCAAGAAGTGTTCTTTTCATTGGGGCATACTCTATACCAGTCAAGATTTAACTAGAGGACTGAAAGATTTAATCAAGGGAACAGGAAAAACCTAAGTGAGTATAGGAAATAAGGCAAGGTTTTTTAGGAATCTAGCAGCATTACTAAAGAGGTTTTTTGGTTTGGGTGGGTTTTATTTATTTATTTATTTGTTTTGTTTTGTTTTGTTTTTAAAGACAGAGAGAGAGAGAGTGCAAGCGGGAGAGAGGGGCAGAGGGAGAGAGAGAGAGAGAGAGAGAGAGAGAGAGAGAGAGAGAGAGAGAATCCCAAACAGGATCCACGCTCAGCACAGAGCCTGATGCAGGGCTCGATCCACGACCCTGGGATCATGACCTGAGATGAAATCAAGAGCCACCCAGGTGCCCCGCTAAAGAGGTTTTTAATGGGATCTACAAGAAAGAATAAACCTTGCACTGAATTCCAACATTATAATAAAGCCAAGCCATCTTGAGAAGTGGAGAGACATTTCTCCAAGATGCAAACTGCTTAAGGCTAAGAGTGTTAGTGATCTAAGCTTTTCGTGTGGGACCTTTGCTATTGGCTATCTTCTTTTAAATGTAAACTTACATTAAAAAATGTAAAATGTAAACTTTCTGGGCTTCATATACATTTACTCTTGGCTACCGTTTTCTGTGACTAAAGGTCCTCAAATATTTATAGGAGTATTCAAGTTCCTTAGAAATAGCTTAATTTTCCCCCCAATTTTAATGTCCAGAGGGACTGGATGACCTAAATGGTGGGAAAGTACAACTTAAGAATGAAGGAAACCGGGCAGAAAAATGTGTCCTGCAGAAGGTTCCCCCCAGTGGAAAAGAACAATCCTACACTGAAAAGAAGAGGGACTCGAGGACTGCTAAGCCACTTTCTTCCTTAATCTTTGAATGCTCAATTAGCTGTAGCTTCTATTGTCACAGGTCTGTGGGCAACATCCATCCATTCAACTGGTCCCTCTAGTAGATTGCCCAGGAGAGCAAAAGTTGCCAGAGAGAGAAAACTGGAAAGATATCCTAACCTCTACTGATGGTATTTCTAACCGATCAGCGCGATGGGTAAAAGGATCTCTCCAGAGAGCATCATCAACCAAAACCTGTCCTTAGGACTAGACCAGTTTTTGAGAAACATCAATAAACGTGACTTGGTCTCTGGTACTGGCAACATGGAAGGGGTACCTCCAGATGGAAACGAAAATGCAGAAGTGCAGAATAACGTCCTATGCTCCCTTATTCACCCGGAGAAGCACAGTCGAAAGCGAACAAAACAGGGCTTTCCCAGAAATGGCCATAATAAATGTCTTTTCCAAAACAAGACGAAAAAGAAGGTAGCCTTCATCTCTGAAATCAAGGTTGAGTAGATTGCTCATGCATAGCTCATCTAGGTGAAAATAAGACCTCTGTGACATTGTCAAGGTCGCTGAACCCAGGGTTCTGTTGAGTAAGTGCTGGTCACAGAAGGTAGGGCAGCAAACAGGACACTTTAATTTATATTCTCAATTTCCCTGCGATCTCAAGAAAAGAGGAAAAATAAAGGTGGGGGAAGGGGATGAATGAGGTTAATTTTCAGGGTGGCACGTTCAGGGATGCTTTGAGATTAAGGACTTTCCCATTATCCCAGGATTCTCATCTGAAGGGAGGGGGTTTTGTAGGAAGAAGCATCTCAAGGGCAGGCTTAATTAACCCTCCCCAAAAGGCCTCAGGGTCTCTTCACAGGGACTGAGTCTCTGAAATCCATTTTTCAAATGAAGACTGTGTAAGAAAGATTTCAAAATCATGATCGTGAGGGGGTAGCTTTTCATTTTCCCATGGGCCCCATAAGTCAACATACCGGGACACCAAGAGTTAAATGAAATAATAAATATAATAATAAATACAAAAGTAAAATAATAAATATAGTGAATAATAAATATACATGGAATGATAAATATAACAATATAAATATTATAGAATATATTGCAAAATATAAAATAACACATGTTGTAAGTTCATGTGCAAAAGCACATTTCTTGTTCTCTGTTGACCAGGTATTCCTTCCTGGAATGTAAAACATATGGTCCAGAGGAAATCTACAGTGGGGAAAATTTAAGCACCCTATTATTTTCACAAATAAAGTTATTCTGGAAAGCTGCAAATTTCAAAGTTTCCCCTTCCTCCCATTTTTAAAGGGAACGTGTCTTATAAAATCATTGGTAAGGCATAAAAAAAAAAAATCATTCTGCCCATAAGTGAAATTTCGTATTTAGTATTATGTAGAATAAACGTTGAAGACTCACTTAAGAAAGTAACTTGGTAACGAGAATCAAAGAGTACTGCATTATTCAGGACAATTAATTATAATTAAATCAGGCTTTCCATACCAGAGCTTTACATAGTGTTCCAAATTCCTCAGAGTTAAGGTTCTACCCAATCAAAACCATACTCTACAATGCCATTTTTGGTAGCTTATTTCTGAGTTGTTTGGGGATTGTTAAACACACGAACTCAAAATGGGTGGGCTCAAAACTCTAATCATTCCTACCGCAAAAAAACTCTAGGTATCATTAAAAGAAGACTTTTGAGGGACAAGGATGAAAACACAAACCCAAATACTACAACTGGACCCTAGAGTCGAAGACCCATACCTGCAGGCATAAAGCACCCTGTCCAGGGTGCACCCTGCTAACAGCATCTCATAGGCAAAATGCTCCACCCCACGTTCTACCACCTCCTATTCTGGCGAGGCATTTTTCCAGTCTCAGCAAATAAATTAGAACCTTTTGGTACTTGACCTGTGATCTGTACTATTACATATACTGTACTCAATTTAGCTGTCAGTAAGGGCGCCTGGGTGGCTCAGTTGGTTAAGTGTTGGTCTTTGGCTCAGGTCTTGATCTCACAGCTCATGAGTTCGAGCCCTGCGTTGGGCTCCATTGTGACAGCTTGGAGTCTGGAGCCTGCTTCAGATTCTGTGTCTTCCTCCCTCTCTCTCTCGCTCTCACTCTCTCTGCCCCTCCCCCAATTTTGCTCTCTCTCTCTCTCTCTCTCAAAAATAAGTAAACATTAAAGAAAAAATTTGCTGTCTGTAAAAAAAAAAAAAGTTTATTTGATATGTAAGTCTGCCAGGCATATGTGAGGGAGCCTGAACTTGGCTTTCTGCCATCAGTCAACAGTGATCTCAACCTATTTCCTCTCACCTTCTTTTACTAAATTAAAACCCTGAAAGTTCAAATTATATTAAGTGTAAATTAAAAGCTAGGTAGCAGTATTATCTTTTAGAGTGGAAATGAAAACATCAAGTAGCAAAGCAGTGGTAAATGTGTTTCAGTTTAATGGAAGATTCGCATTCCTTAATTTCTCCAGCTTCTGGCCCTTTAATAACTGGAAGTCTTCTGCATACTTTTCTCAGTAGATTAGAAGAAACCTTGATTTGCGGGAAAGGAGTCAAGTTTTTTCCTAAGTAAAATGCAGAATCTGCCAGTTACTCTTGTCTGTGTCCCTGCCAGTCCTCCTGTAGGAGAGAGCGAAAGAGGTGTCCTTCAGAGACTTACTTAGAATATTCTTATAAATCTAGGTCCTTCTTCACTTGCCTTTTCCCTCCAACAGAAAGCAACAGTGCCTTCTCCCAGTAATGTTTCCCTAAATGACACACAGCCTATCTCAGTGGCAATGTGACATGATGAAGAGAAACCCATAAAGGATCCTTCAGCAGCTCCAGAACTTTCATTCTGGTGGGAAAGCTGCATTTATAATTTGTTCTTTTAAATAGGAAGCTGTTTGCCAAAGCAGAGACTCAGAGAGCCTGAGGAATCCAGGCATAATCAGAACTTTGAGCTGTGCGGACAATCAAAATTATTCCTTCCACATTCTGATCTGACAAGACTTTACAATTTTTAATATTAAATACATGATATTAATAAATAAATGTTACTGATACGATATTGCTACGATATTGATAAATAAATAATATTGGTGAAAAAATATACATGAAAGAACCTTTCTTCTAATCAGCAAACCCTGATGATGGATAGATAAATGTATGGATAGGTGGATGGATAGAATACAGAAAAAATTTAGAAATATTTTGGTTGTGGGGCACGTGGGTGGCTCAGTCAGTTAAGCGAGGGACTTCGGCTCAGGTCATGATCTTGTGGCCCCTGAGTTCGAGCTCAGCATCCGGCTCTGTGCCAACAGCTCAGAGCCTGGAGCCTGCTTCAGAATATATGTCTCCCTCTTTCTCCGCCCCTCCCCTGCTTGCACTCCGTCTCTGTCTCTTTCTCTCTCAAAAATAAGCATTAAAAAATATATATTTTCCTTTTAGTAGCAATTTATTTTGCATTGTAAAGCGTTCACTTTTTTTATTCATTAAAAATAGCAAAATACGCAGAGAACAAGGTATCCCCCGCCAATCAAGCAGCTACTAATTTGGTTGTTCAAATAACAGGGCGCCAAACTTGAAAGCCGTGTTTGCAGAAGGCCTCTCCAGCTCTGCATGCACCGGATCTTCCCATCTCAGTGATGAGACTAAACAACCCATTTGCATTGCAATCTACTCTTGATCTGAAAAGCTGAGCCAGACCACATTGGAAGCTTGCAACTCACACCCAGCAGTGTCCACTTTAAATAGAAAAATCACATTGATTGCATGAAAGTCAGGGCTCATTTTGGTCCATCGATTCCCCCAGTGACCTTCCGCAGCATCAAAGCCCAGAGCGAACCCAGTCTGACCCCGACTTTATGTGCATTATTATATCAAGAGACAGGAGCTACTTACAGTCCATGCCATTGTCTCCATAGATATGTAATAAAGTATTCCAGAACCGCTCCTTCGGAGAACACTTCAGGTGCATTTCATCTTCCTCTCACTCTTTCTCCCCTCTCTCTCTCCTACTTGCGCGCAAACACATACACTCTAGCCTCCTGCCAGTATTAAAATTCTTCATTTACTGAACGCTTCTTTCTCTCCCAACACAGAGCATCTCAAAAGAGCAACTTCAGGCTTAGACTAATACTCACATACCTCCCAGTACACAACATCCTTCACCCAAATCTATAACTAATAATAATGCTCTTTATTAAGCTCGTCTGTGAAACAATATGTCTCATGCGAAGCTCCTCTCCACGCTGTTTTAATTATAATAAATCACCTTCGTTATGACGCATACTTCAATATAACGTGCAGGCTGCTTTGCTACCTCAGATACCCCGGTAATGAGGGGAGAGCAGAAATGTACCTCTCCAAGAAAGTTATTTACACACACACTGAGAAATTCCACAGCATCCCACGGCTTTGCAGCATGAATTTCAACAACTTTTATCTTCCCTTGCTGTTCATAACATCACAGCTGAGAAGACGGGGTGGGGGGGTAGGGGGGAAGAAAAAGAAAAAGCATCACATCTGAAAAATGCTGTTTACACAAATAATGGGGCTCTGAATACATCCAGTAGCATGGAAAAGTAAGTCCTTGCAGTACAATCATTTCTCCATAAATGTATGAAAGTATTTTCCTGCCTGGTGCAACAAATCAGTGATGAGACTCTAGGCTCTGCTGTGCAAGTTCCAAGGGACTGCATGTCAAAGTCAACTTCCCCAGCAGTCCCCGGAGAACCTCGCTGGGCACATTCTCATGAAAGGTGTGAAAATCTGATTTTCTAAAATGGATCAGTAATTCTCTATGAAGGGGGAAAGGATCGATAAATCTTTGCTAAGTAGATTGTAAAGGAAAAATTATTCTTTCAGTGACAGTACATTAGGATCCTCGAACAATCTCAATAAACTAAAGACGTAGCGTTTTCTCCACCAGCTACTTTTGACTTCTGATATATTTTTGTGATCTCAGATCATTCTGCAATGCACATACATTTATATTTGCTAAGCAATGTTCCGTGTTGATGTTGATTTATGGTTTATGCCATTATAATGTTTGGCTATGAGTAGAAAAACAAAATTATAAGATGCTTGGAACCTGATAGATGGGGTACAAGGAAATGTCATTATAGCCATACACACATACGTGTTTCTAACTACATCAGTTCTCCGGGTATATGCTTACCCACCAAATATGTCTGTGCTGATCTTAGGTACCTATTCGCCAGCATATAGCATATATTCCCTCAATGTCTAAAAACACCTGAGTTGTGATATGCTTACAATCATGGGGGGTTACTGGTCCTTCCAGGAATATTTTTCTCTCCCTACGCAGACACCAAGGAAACCTCGCACACTTGTTTTGTCACACACGATCGGCGAAGTTGAACTGGCACAGTCACCAGCCCTGCCCCACTAACACGTTCATCGTCTGTTTCACAACTGGGGAAAGCATGGGGTGTCCCTGCTGTTTACCACTCAGAGGCCCGAGAATCCTTGCTAAAGAATTTAGAAAGAAGATGTGTATCATGAGAAAACAAGCCTAGGAGTGGACCGACTGCCCCCAGGAGGCTCCCTGGTTATAGCATCCTGAGCTGTGCGTGGCTGAGATATCCCTTGCACTGTGTTAAAGTGGTTATTAAAAAACATGGCCTGTGTGGTGGCAAGGTGTTTCAGGGGCTTCAGAGCATGCTGAATAGCCAGTGTCCTGGAATACCTGGATAAAACAAAGGAAACTCTCGGGGCGCCTGGGTGGCTCAGTCGGTTGGGTGTCCGACTTCGGCTCAGGTCATGATCTCGCGGTCCGTGGGTTCGAGCCCAGCGTCAGGCTCTGTGCTGACACCTCAGAGCCTGGAGCCTGTTTCAGAGTCTGTGTCTCCCTCTCTCTTTGCCCCTCCCCCGTTCATGCTCTGTCTCTCTCTGTCTCAAAAATAAATAAACGTTAAAAAAAATTAAAAAACAACAACAACAAAGGAAACTCTCAGCACGGCAGGCTTACATCTGAATTTCCCTATACTTTGTGCAAGTTTATTGCAGAATTAACATGAGGACAGCTCCTTTGGGAATAAAACCTCTCCCATGCAATGTACCACTTTCATGGACGACATCCTTGCTCCAAGAAGGCGAGAACACATTGAACCCTAGCAAACAGGTGTGACTAGTGTATGAAAATCTCCTTCAACCGACTGTCCTAAAGTTACTGCCCATTGTAGCAATTCCATCCACTAGTATCTTTTCAGGGGTAGACTGTACCAAAGTTTTTACTAAATGCCTTTTTCCCCTTTTTTATCGAATAACGCTATGTTGACGTTCTCAGGTACAATAGAGAGTGTCTATAGTTTCTTTTAGCACATTGTAGAAGGACTCATTATAGTTAGAATCTCCCCCACAATCTGGCCTTTGTGGTATTTTTCTGAATAGAGGGTAGAAGAGTTCTGAGTCAAAGTTTCTACACCAAGTCCACCAGCCAGTGCCCCCAGGAAAGTCCACAGGGGTAACAAATGAACCAGCTCTTCATATCTAAACACTTCAAGGAAATGTGTCTTCTTTAAATCATCCAAAATACAACACTGATCTAAAAAAAAGATGAGAGAAGCGGCCAACTTCAGCTCAGGTCATGATCTTGCACCTTGTGGGTTCAAGCCACCCGTCGGGCTCTGTGCTGACAGCTCGGAGCCTGGAGCCTGCTTCCGATTCTGTGTCTCCCTCTCTCTCTGCCCCTCTCCCACTCGGCTCTGTCTCTGTCTATCTCTCTCTCTCAAAAATAAACATTAAAAATAAATAAACAGGTAGATAAATGAGTAGCATCCTTCTTGATTCAGAAGTCAGATCCAGTAGGACACGTCAGTGAAATATGAAAACACAAAATCCCCCAAGTCAGCTTGTGATAGCACAGAGTCCTGAGTCCTAGCAATCAGATAAGAAGTGCAGTTCTAATCAAGCTAAATGATAGGAGGGAGGAAATTCGGCTCCTTTTCAAAGGAGAAAGAAGGGCCATTTAGTAAATAAAATGCTAATAGAGAAATGGGATAGATGTTTTGTTACATGCTCATGTTCACATGGGGACCTTAAAATGACACGTTTTCTCCGATAATATTTCTATTTGCATTATAAATCTAAGAAAGTATTATTGATACCACAAATTTATTTTGCTGATTCTAATAATTGTCCTTTATGAACTTAGCTTCTAATACAATGGCTTACAGATCATTTTTCTAAAAACCAACGTAACAGTAGGTTCTGGCCAAAGGCACCACCTCTTGGGCCACATCATGAGGTGACCATGACGCAGGCTGGCAGGTGCCTTTCAGACAACAGAAGGTGCCAACCATGCAAAAAAGACCATTTCACCCACATTCTGTAGGTGTAGCTGCTACACTAAGGTTCTTGTCCCCTTTTGCTTATGCTTTGAAACATTTTCTTTGTGCAAGAAAATGATTTCAGTGATCCAGCTGGTTATCTGAGGCAAAATGGAAATCATCCCATTTGTCTCTCTGGGCCAGCTTCCTCCAAGTTTGGGAAGAATCGACTCCTTCAGCTCTCTGAAGACAGTTGAGAAAAATGGAAAAACTCTCAGCTTTAGAAAATGCCTCTTTATACCCCTAAATGGCCCCAGGTGAACTCCACAGCTCTTGGTAGTATCACTCCTTGGTTTTATTTTTTTTCTTCTTTCTCTTGGCTTCTTTGTACTAAAATATGCTTATTATTATAAGCATTAATAATAACATATAAGAATTCATATAATATTAATAAATAATATTTAAAGAAGCTCATGCTTATTGAAGATAATTTGGAAAACAGTATAAATGAAATAGAAAAGGTATATTGTCCACACTACTTAATACCTTTCTTTAATACATATTATACATACACAAATTTGGTGTCATATAATATTATTTACTATCCTCTTTCAATCACTTAAAGTTATACTGCTACCATTTTTCCAACTCAAAATTCCTCAACAATTGCACCATTGTGGCTGTGTAATATTTAAGGTAATCATTGTGTATGGTTGGATACATAAGCTATTTACAGTATTTTAATATTTTTTAATGTTTATTTATTTTTGAGAGAGAGAGAGAGACAGAGAGAGACAGAGTGTGAGCAGGGGAGGGGCAGAGAGACAGGGAGACACAGAATCGGAAGCAGGCTCCAGGCTCCGAACTGTCAGCACAGAGCCAGATGACGGAGCTCGAACCCACAAACCACAAGATCATGACCTCAGCTGAAGTTGGTCGCCTAACCGACTGAACCACCCAGGTGCCCCAAAAGTATTTTAATATTTAAAGAGACTCTGAGGTCTATTTTTGGTTTTCAACGTAGTTGGCCTGGATTGTTATAATCACATAAGAGCTTCTAACGTGAAAAAAATTTCCTCACTTAGACTTATAATCTTAAGGATTTTAGTCAAATTGTTTTGACTAAAACAAAGGATGTCAAATTGTTTTCCAAAAAAGGTCTAAGTACATTTCATTCCAACAGCTCCTTCCTTTAACATTTTACACACTGCCAATTGTTTTCATTTTCATAAATTTCTCACATGAAAAATAGCATCACAGAAATTTAACTTTCTTCCTTTAAATTTTGGGTGTGCCTAGACACTTCATGTAGTTTTCATCTTACATGTTTATTATTTCTCTGAACATTTTCTATCCTGGAGTATTATTTCTCTCATCCACTGTAGGAACTGTTTATAGGAATGATGCCAACCTTTGGTCTTATTTATGCATATGTTTTTGAGTTTCCAGTTGCTTTTGGATTTCGTGTATAGCATGTTTAGCTTATAAAAATTTCACATTTTTATTTAGTCAAACCTCTTCGTTTTTTCACTTCTGCAACTTTTTTTCTGGGCTTATTTATACCTGGCAAAATTTCTTTCTAATCTAATAGCAGATAAATAGTCTCTTATTTGTTTTCATTCTACCTTTTTCATATAGTTTCCTTTTCTATCTAAGTGTTAAACTCATCCGGAATTTATGCTGGTGTACAATGTAAGTGCTAACATTTTTTTAAACAAATAATCTATTAAATAATGGTTCTTAGAGAGCTGTCCTGTTTGCAGACTCGGGCTATCTTTAGCACAGGAAAAAGATTCTCTGTTGGGACACAGATCATGGATACACTCCAGTTGGGTGTTGCCCTGGCCAGGCTCTCCTCCTTCCTCACTGGCCACTCCTTCTCAATTGCCCTTGCTGCTCCTAAACATTCTAGAGTTTTCTTGAGGACTGTCAGTAACAGGCTTGTATCATCTACTTCCCTAGTTACATCCTGGGCATCATCTTTTCCACACTTGGAGAACTCAATTCATCCTCTGCCCATGCCAATTACTGGAAGGGGGCAGGGTTAACACTATTTTTTTTTATCTAAGCAAGATTTTAATTCTACTCCAACAGCAGCAGCATCTCCCCCAACCTCCCAGGGCTTTTTTTTTTTTTTTCATTTTTTTTAATGTTTATTTATTTTTTAGAGAGACAGACTGCGTACCCCAAGAGAGCAAGGGAGGAGCAGACAGGGAGGGAGACAACAGAATCCAAAGCAGGCTCCAGGCTCCGAGCCATCAGCACAGAGCCCAACATGGGGCTCGAACGCATGAACTGTGAAATCGTGACCTGAGCCAAAGTCGGATGCTTAACCGACTGAGCCACCCAGGCGCCCCCCACCCCCAGGGCTATTAAAATCCTTCTCTTATCCTGAGGACCACTTGAAGTAGACAGCCCCTAACTGAATTCCAGTGCCAGGCTATCACCTTGACGTATCTCTGCTGTACCAAAGCCTAGTCCTATCGGACACAATTCTAGGGCATTAAGTCCCTGGGAGAGCACAGGAGGCGGCCTCTGTCTGCCCACTTGATACAGAGACCCTGTGTCCTGATGGAACAGCACATGGCTGGGTGAAGACACCACATGTGTTTTTTATTTTTGTATTTTTGTTTTGGTTTGTTTTTTGGCAGCTGTTTTCTAGAAAGTGGGGGAAAAGCTGAACTCAAGTAGTCAGATTAGCGGTGATGCTTCCACTGTGCCTGGTGCCTGACGGGGCTCTCCTCTCAACAAGCCAGGGCGGTAGGTACTGTTTACTACATGTTGCTCTGCTAAAGGTCACCAGATGGGTCACATCTCTAAATCCAATCGTCGATTCTCGGCACTCATATGACTTGACCTTTTAGCAGGCTTTGACATAATCAATCATTCCCTTTTCCTTCAAACCCTCTTGGCTTCCAGGACACAGTGTCCTTCTCCTCCTGGGCCTCAGCAGCCCCTTTGCGGGCTCCTCTTCAGGTCCCATTTTCTGAGCACTGAAGCGCCCTTGAGTCCGGCGCCCTCAGTCTCTTCTCTACCTGCCCTCTCTCCTTTGGAGGCACTACCCAGACTCCTGACTTCAGAGCCCACCCAGATGCTGACATCCCCAAATACTTAATTCCAGCTTAGAGCTGGGTTCTAAGGGCTCCTCTCAAACATTCAACTACTCACTCAATATTATTTCCACTTGAGTATCTAATAACATCTTCAGCTTTACTTGTCAAAGCCTGAATGACTCCCTTTCACCCTGCAAAGCCTGTTCCTCCCACAGGCTTCCCCATCTCAGCAAATGGCAATTTCGTCCTTCCGGCAACTCAGGTCAAAGCCTTCGGGTCGTGTCTCTTTTTCTCACATCCCACAACCAATCCAACAATAAAGCAAAATGTGCCCAGAATCTAGACACCTGTGGCCAACTCTGGCACTTCCCACCCCCACCCCACCATGGTCCATGCCATCATTCCTTGGGATTATTTCACTAGCTTCCTAACTGGTCTCCCTGCTGTCACCCTGCCCAGTCGTCCGTCAACAGGGATCCCTTGTTTGTGTCATGTCACTCTGAATAAAACACTCTGATGACTTCTTAGCTGACTCAGAGGAAAAGCCAAAGCAATGGCCTAGAAGCCATGCACGACGTGGCCTGTCGGCCCTGCACCCCACCACCCCCTCAATCCCCGCTCTCTCTGCTGCGGGACTCTGCGGCTACCCTGCCTCTCCTGCAATTCCTCTAACCCCCGGCACACTCTCACATCAGTGTCTCAGCACCTGCTGCCCTCTGCCTAGATGCCTCTCCTTGAAAGAGTCAAACTATCTTTTTTCGCCCCTTCACATCTTTTTAGATAGATTAATTCAAAAGCAAATTAGGCATTACTGAAGTCAGAACTGAAATACTTAAAGATATAGTTAAAGAAATGTTCTGGGATGCAGCACAGAGGAACCAGTAGAAGGAAAATATGAAAGAAAAATTAAGAGACGTAGTAGATACCAGAAGGTCCAACATATCTTTAATAGTCTCAGAAGGAGAGAATAAAGAGAATTCAAGGAAGGCAATATTTGAAGAGATGATCAATCAAAATTCTCCAGAAATGATGTAAGTGTAAATCCACATATTCTGGAAATGTAACATTTCCCAAAACAAAGATATAAGAAGAAGCATAAACTTGGACATATTTTAGTGAAACTGTAGAACACCAAAGACAGAGTTATAGATCTACAAAGATTACCTTTTAAAAACTAGGGCAGAAAAGAGACATTTCAGTCAAGTATAAACAGAGCATTTACCATCAACAGATTTTCATTATCGGATCTTTGAGGGAAAAAAAGTAGTTTAGGGAGAAGAATGAATTGAAATGAAAGATATTACAGCCATCAATGAAAATGCTAAACACACAGATAAATCCAAGCAAATACGTCTATATAAAACAATGACCAACCTACAGAGTATTAAAAAAGAGACAGAACTAAAATATGGAGCATCAGTAACATGGAACCAGGGAAGGAAGTCAATGGAATTAGATTTTTTAAATATCCTTTTATTGTTTCTTAAGGAAGTTAAAGTATTTAGCTTTAGGCCTTTGTAAGAGTTAAATATGCATGATAGAAATATCAAATGTAACCACTTAGAGAATCAAAATAGTGTAAGAGTCACTTTAATGCAATAAAGAGACAAGGAGCTGAGATGAGAAATAGACACCTCAAAAACTCAAACTGTCTCGACAAGGATAAAAACAAAAACAAAAACAAAAACAAAAAAAAAAAAGTGAGCCCAAGAGAGAAACACATAGAAAAAATTGTACACAGTAAATAAAAAGGAAACTGAAAGAAATAAGCCCGATTTTATTTTCAGCCTCATAAATGTAAATAGTTATAAATTGCCACTCATTATTAACATCAGTTCTACGCTGTTTATAAGAAACGTATATAAAACATTATGACATAAGATATAGGAAGGTTGATATGAAAATTAGATGAAACATATACCAGACATGTACTAATCAAAAGAAATGAAGACAAACTATATTAATTCAGACAAATAATCTTTTTTTTTTTTTTTTAGGGAGGCTCCACACCCAATATGAGGCTTGAACTCATGACCCTCGGATCAACAGTTGAATGTTCTACCGACTGAGCCAGCCAGCTGCCCCCATACAAATAATCTTTAAGACAAAACTTATCATGGAGCACCTGGGTAGCTCAGTTTGTTGAGTCCAACTTTGGCTCATGTCATGATCTCATGGTTTGTGAGTTCAAGCCTTACATCAGGCTCTCTGCTTGTCAGCACAGAGGCTGCTTCGGGTCCTCTGTGCTCTCTCTTTCTACTCCTCCCCTGCTGGCCCTGTCTCTAAAAATAAGTAAATAAACTTTAAGCAAACAAACAAAAAAAGACAAAACTTATTGTTAGATGGAGATGATCACTAGATAGTTATAAAATATTTGATTCATTTGAAAGCTAAAACAATACTAAACTTATATGCATCTAACCAAGAGAGCCTAAAAATATATAAAGAAATAATAGATCAGTAGAGATATCTTTTAAACTTACCACCAGAGTGGGAGATTTTCATACATCTCTATTTTTGCTATAACAAACATAAAAAAATGATAAAAATACAAACAATGTGAACAAGACAAGTAACAAACTTGAGAAAATGGACCTGTGTAGAATTCTGTATCTAGTGATAATAAAATTAATATCATTCTTAAAAACATGGAATACTTCTGTAAACTAGCTAGACCATAAAGCAAATCTCAAAAAATTTCAAAAACTCAACTTTAAGCATATCACTTTGTTTGACCAAATATAACTAATTTAGAAGTCAATGTCAAAATGTCTATTTTCAGAATCTCCATATATTTGGTAATGTCTACAAACTCTAGTAAATAACTCATGGGTTATGTCTATCATAACAGAAATTTAAAATAGTTAGACCTGAATTATGATGAATACATTATATGCTAAAACTTGTTGGATACAAAGAAACTAGTTCTTCTGGGGGGGGAAGTGACAGACTTAAATGCCTACACTGGAAAATAATAAAGAGCAAATTAATGGCCTAAACATTCATCTCAATAATGAAAAATCTATAAAATTAACTCAAAGACAGTAGAAGGAAAGAGCTAATACAGATAAGAAAGTTTAGTTAACTTTAAAAAAATGATTCAATGGAGAAGATCAGCAAAAAAAAAATGTTCCTCTGAAAAAGCTAATAAACCCTCAGATTTCAAGCAAGAATAATCTAGACAAAAGGAGAGAGAAAATGTGCAAGTAAACCATGGAAATATAACTACAAATAAAACAAATATTGTAAGCAGCTACTAAATTAAATCATTTAATCAAATTTAAATAAAAAAATTTAAAAGCTAATGAGAGAATTCAATAAAAAATGTATACCTATGAATATCAATTACTGGTCAAATGGACAACTTCCCAGAAAACAAACTCTTCCTAAGAGACTCAGGAATAGATAGAAAGCATGAATATCTCCAATCTTACTGAATAAACTGAATCCCTAATTTTAAATTCTACATATGCATACACAAATTAGATCAGATGATTCTACAAATAAAACTTTTAAAAAGTGGGGAGCCTGGGTGGTGCATTCGGTTAAGCATCTAGCTCTTGATTTCAGTTCAGGTCATGATCTCACAGTTGATGGGATCGAGGCCGGCCTTGGGCTCCACGCTGACAATGCAAAGCCTGCTTGGGATTTTCTCTCCCTCTCTCTCTGCCCCTCTTTCTCTCTCTCTCTCTCTCTCTCAGAAGTAAATAAATAAACATTAAAAAAAAAACTTTTAAAAAGTCATTGTACTCTGTAAATACTCCTTCAAAGAATAAAAAAGAGGAAATACTCCCAATCTGTGAAGTTAGTAAAACTTTAAAACCAAAACTAAACCAGGATATAGGACAAAATATATTTACAGGCTAATCTCATTCATGAACCAAGATTCAAAAATCTATAAAATATTAGCGAACAGAAGCTAGTGGTGTATAAAAATAATAGATCCCAATCAAGTCACATTTTATCACAGAATGCAAGGATGATTTAATATTTTAAAAACTATAAAGGATGTTCAATATATTAAATGATTAAAAGTGAACAATTATATGATAATTTTGATTATTTCAGAAAAGTATTTCGTTAAAATTCCACTATCAATATAAAATACAAGATAAAATTTTTAGCCAACTAGAAATAAAAGGAATGTCCCTACCATTTTAAAGGATTTCTATAACAAACTTATGGGAAACATCATTCTTGATTATGAAAAATGGCAGGTACCTTTAAGATGAGCAGTAAGTCAAACATTCTACCACTATTTTTATTAAATATTGAAGCCAAGATCTTAGCTGGTATCATAGGACACAAAATCAAAGGCATAAAAGATAGAATGGAAAGAAACAAAAAAGTAAAAATTTCACATTGTATAATTGTCCACATAAAAGACCCAAAAGAATATAAGACAAAATACTAGAAATAGAGACAAGCAATTTATAATCTATATAACAACAATTAGAAAAGCTAAGTTTAAAACAGTACTAATAGTTGAAAAAGTTCTGTTAAAAATAAAAGCAGCAAAATTACAAGGTACCTAAGAATAATTTTAAGAAGATATTCACAATGTGTACAAAAAGAACTGTACAATTTTTCCATGAATATGTAGAAGTTATTATAAAAAGACATTAATTAAAACCTATGTAATTGAGGAGATGTACCATGACCATTGATTGGAAAACCCAATGGCATTGAGATGTTAATTCTCCCAAGTCTTTAAAAAAGACATTCAAGTCAATCTGACCAAGGTTTGGGGAACCTGCCCTACCAGATATCAAGACCTTTGTGAAGCAGAGTTAAGAAAGAATGTTAATGACAGAATTAAAAGCCAAGAAATAGACACTCACATAAATGAAATTTTAATCTATGACAGAGATAACACAGAAGATAACTGGGGAAAAGATTGAGTATTTATTAAATACCATCAGGGACATTGGGCTATCCAGACAGAAAAAATAAGATGAAATTGGATCCTTGTACTCAGCAAACAAAAAGAAATAATAATTCCGGGTGGATTGAAGACTTAAATGTGAACAGCAAAAGTAAATCTTAAATGTTTAAAAAATATAAAGAGAGTATCTTTAAAACATGGAGGTGGGTCAAGATTTCTTAAGCAAGATACTGAAAGCAACAAACATAAAACAGTTTTAAAATTCATTGTACTTGCATCAAAATTAAAAACTTCTGCCCATCAAAATGCACCATAAAGAAAGTAAGAATCTGGGCACCTGGGTGGCTCAGTAGGTTGAGTGTCTGACTTCAGCTCAGGTTATGATCTCACAGTTCATGGGCTCAAGCTCTGCCTCGGGCTCTGTGTTGATAGCTCAGAGCCTGGAGCCTGCTTTGGATTCTGTGTCTCCCTCTCTCTCTGCCCATCCCCCACACACACTCTGTCTCTCTCTCAAAAATAAATATTTAAAAAAATTTTTTTAAAGTAAGAATCTAAGGCAAAAATAGAGACACCATTTTTAGAATGAATATTAGCAACAAAATATTGGTATTCTGAATACATAATGAGTATATAATATGGGAAAAACAATAGAAAGTGTGGGCAAAACAAAAAATACTTTTCACAGAAGCTAAGAAAGAAATGGCAAATAAATGTATGAAAAGATGCTTAACCTCATTTATACTTGGGGAAATGCAGTTAGAAAAAAATAAGATACAATTTTACTCTCCTTAGATTGGAAAAAAATAATAAATTTGATTACACCAAGTATTGGAGAGCACATGGGTCAATGGACAATCTTAAATATGCTTTGTAAAAATACAAATTGGTGTATCCATTTGAAACACAAATTAGCCTTATCTTTTAAATTTAAACATTCTCATACCCCAAGTAGAAAAGAATGTCAACGAATACAAAACAAAACAATCCAGCACGTACTAATAGACAGAGGTATGAAATAAGACACCTTCAGATAACCCCAGAGAACTGCATAAATTTTCTATGGATGGGGTACCTGGGTGGCTCAGTCATTTAAACATCTGACTCTTGATTTCAGTTTAGGTCATGATCTCAAGGTTCATGGGTTCGAGCCCCATGTTGGACTCTGCACTCAGAGCATGGAGCTTGCTTCGGATCCTCTGTCTCCCTCTCTCTGCCCCTTCCCCACTTGCTCTCTTTCTTTCTCTCTTTCAAAAATAAATAAATGTTTAAAAAAACTTAAATAAAATAAGTTTTTTCCATGGATGGAGCACAAGTTGCATGTTTATGGGGGAAGAGAAGGCGATGTGGTAAGCAACGTTGGCAAAGAGGCAACTCACGGTCAGCCATAATTTTCAGTGTTAGATGTTAGTGCTTTGTCCTGATATGAAAATTTTTCAAGCACTGTGAAATCACACTTCAGAAATATAAATAAATCACAATAGCAGAGCTGCTCTAAATGAATTTGGGGGACCTTGGACCAGGCCGGCACAGTCCATCTTTGCTCTCCATGGGGGTGACATAGGGTTACACTCCTAAGGCTTGGGCACAGGTTGAAAACAGCCCTTGTGGGCAAAGGTTTGGAGCTCTGTGGTACCACAATCTAAATTTACATCACAGAGCACAGAGCATCCATGTAATTGGATGATGGCAGAAAACCTAATGAGTGATTTGGAGAATCACTCCAAATCAATGGTAGGATTCCTGGAAAGATATCCACTCATAGTATCCAAAGTACCCAATATTGTTGAAAGAAGCCTCAAAGGTCTCAGCATACAAATATATTTCCTATTACTCACTCAAATTGTTCAAAACACTCTAAAAGTACACTACAATTTTCATAAGTAGTTTACTTACATTGTTTTCGGGGCTGTCAGGAAAAATTGCTTATATCTTTTATTAATCCTAAGCAAAACCTACTCTATACTACTTTCAATCATCAGAAAGTTGGACAGTAAAATGGAAAACAAAACCAAAAATAGAGGGAAGAGCAGTCAATTGCCTAAATTCATTCCCGGGTATCAGACAAAGCACTTGACCGCTGCTGCTTAGCTTGGCAATCTCTAAAGTGGAAATGAAAGTATCTATCTCCTTACTGCCCTATGTTTCCACCTGAAGTATTCTATCATCTATCATAATGCAAGCACAGCACGCCTTTTTTCGGAGTATCAGTATTATAATAAGATTAAAGTACAGTCAGTAATCTAAGTGATAATTTAAATTTTATATGAAAATAAACACCAAGAACACTTTGAGTCTTACAGGAAACTGTCACACTGATCTAAACAGAAATCTTGGCTCTTTGACCTCTGGGGTGGATGGGGAGGGGGGGGGAGTAGGGGTCCTTTCTGGCTTTTGTTTTTCTATCTGTAAAGTGGGGAGAATACTTACTTGTCAGACTTATGTGAGATAATACATAAAGTACGAGGGTGGAGCCTGCTCAATAAATGGTAGCTACAGCATAATACAGACTATAAGACCTTACAAATGAATGCTTTCAATGGACCAATCTTCCTAATAAGAAACCTCCAATAAGAAAAAGGGAAAAGTCATTTGGACATTCCTGTGTCACTTGAAACCAGCTTCTCAAACTTTGACACTATTAACAGTTGGGGCTGGATAATTCCACACGGTGAGGAGGATGTCGTGGCCACTGCGGGACGCTCAGCAGTATCCCTGCTCTCTGCCCATTAGGTGCTATTAGCTCTCCACCCACCTGAGTTGTGACAAACAAAAATGTCTCTAGATGCTATAGATACTGCCAAATGCCCACTGGGGGGCAAAGCGTCTTAGGCAAGGTACAAAAAGCACCAACCACAAAGGAAAAACATGGAAAATTGGGCTTTATCAAAATTTAATATTTCTGCTCTTAAAAAATTTTGTTTAGAAATAAAAACGCTGGGCTCCTGGGTGGTTCAGTTGGTTAAGTGTCTGACTTTAGCTCAGGTCATGATCTCACAACTCATGGGCTCAAGCCCCGCATCGGGCTCTGTGCTGACAGCTCAGAGCCTGGAGCCTGCCTTAGATTCTGTGTCTCCCTCTCTCTGCCCCTCCCCTGCTCACACTCTGTCTCTCTCTCTCTCTCTCAAAAATAAATAAACATAGGGGAGGACCCAAGATGGCGGAACAGCATGAAAGTTTTTTTTGTGCGTCTGGCGTCCATGAAATACAGCCAGATCAACACTAAACCAACCTGCACATCTAGAAAACTGATCTGAGGATTAACACGACAATCTGCACAACCTGAACCACAGAACTCAGCAGGTACAGGACGCAGAGAGGTGAACTGGGGGAGAGAGATGCCACAGATGGCAGGGAGCTGTTTTTGTTTGTGGAGAGAGGATGGGGGTGGGGGGAGAATACGGGAAAAGCACAGCCCCCCGCAAAAGCAGCTGGAGAGAAAGTGGAAAAGTGGAAACAGCTGCAGGGACTGAACTAAAAAGGGAGAAAGGAGAAAGCAGAGGGCTTAAATTCCATTAAGACTCTATAAACAGGGGGAGCACAGAGTCTGAAACGCCCCAGCTCAATACCTGGTGGTGCTCTGGTGGGAAGGGAGAATCCCCAGGAGCAGAGTGAAGTCTGGGGGTCTTCAGGCCACACGGGGAGAGGTGGTTCCCCTGCTGGGAGGACTCCCCACAGGCAAAGGTCCCAGCGGATCCTGGAGAACAACCACATTCGCCGGTGCTGGAACAAGGACTTTGGGGGTGAAGCCTGGCTCCAGATGCGTGTTGTGATTTGCCATAATCCCTGAAACGCTGCTGCTACACGGGCACGTGAACTTTCTCTGGGGGGGCTGGCACCTGGACACAGTCTCTGGGCCTCCGCAGCAGCAGGGTCCCACAAACATTCCTGGGTGTGGCCAGCACCTGGCCATTGCTCAGTGAGACCTTCCCACAGAGGGGCAGAACGGGTCAAAGCTACAGTCCCTCAGAAGTGAGGGATCGGGAAACACAGCTGCATCTGAGATAAAACTCAGGAGGGAGGTGCTGCTTGGGGCTTGGTCACCAACAGTGTAAAAACGGGGAGTGAACGGAGGCCGAAGACAAAGGACAGGTGCGCAATTGTTGATTGAGGAGAACAGAGCTCCGATACTAGAGACTGGGTAGCTGGGTGACGCCATTTTCACCGCTCCCGCGCATGTGCATACACACCTGCAAGCACCACAACGATCCACCCCAGTAGGCTAGCAGCGCCATCTAGTGGAGAAGGAAGCCATTACACTAAGCCCTGCCCAACTGGGCCAACCTCGCTTTTCAGGAACACAAATCTCTCCACCTGCTTAGTTTACCAACTATAAAGTGCTTCATAGTTTGACTTCTAGGGGAATATGAAGTAATTTCAATCGTATTTCAATCTGTTTACTCGTCCATGTGTTCAATTTTCTTTTTTTTCTTTTCTTTTTCTTGAATACAGAAAGAAAAAGATTATTTTTATTTTCAATTTTTATTAAAAATATTTTTCTTTAATTTTTTTCTACTATATTTTTTACCTTTGTGTAAATTTTTTCAAATTCTATTTTACTTCCATCATTTCCTTTTATTCTGTTTCACTGTATTCTTATTTTCAAATTTTCAAATGATTTCCTTTTTTTTTTACTTCCCTTTTTTCTCTAATCGATCAAGCCCATTTCAACACCCAGACCAAAACACACCTAGGACCTAGCATCATTTATTTGATTTGTGTATGTGTGTGTGTGTGTGTGTGTAGGCATTGTTTTTAATTTTTTAATTTTAATTTTTTAATTTTAATTTTTTTTACTTCACTAATTCCTTTTGTTCCTTCAAAATGAAGAAACAAAGGGATTCACCCCAAAAGAAAGAGCAGGAAGAAACGACAGCCAGGGACTTAACCAATACAGATACAAGCAAGGTGTCTGAACCAGAATTTAGAATCACGATAATAAGAATACTAGCTGGAGTCGAAAATAGATTAGAATCCCTTTCTGCAGAGATGAAAGAAGTAAAAGCTAGTCAGAATGAAATAAAAAATGGTATAACTGAGCTGCAATCTTGAGTGGATGCCACGGTGGCAAGGATGGATATGGCAGAGCAGAGAATCAGCGATATAGAGGACAAACTTATGGAGAATAATGAAGCAGAAAAAAAGAGGGAGACTAAGGCAAAAGAGCATGATTTAAGAATTACAGAACTCAGTGACTCATTAAAAAGGAACATCAGAATCATAGGGGTCCCAGAAGATGAAGAGAGAGAAAAAGGGGTAAAAGGGTTATGTGAGCAAATCATAGCAGAAAACTTTCTTAACCTGGGGAGAGACACAGACATCAAAATCCAGGAAGCACAGAGGACTCCCATTAGATTCAACAAATACCGACCATCAACAAGGCATATCACAGTCAAATTCACAAGATATTCAGGCAAGAAAAGAATCATGAAAGCAGCAAGGGAAAAAAGCCCTTAACCTACAAGGGAAGACAGAGCAGGTTTGCAGCAGACCTATCCACAGAAACTTGGCAGGCCAGAAAGGAGTGGCAGGATATATTCAATGTGCTGAATCAGAAAAATATGCAGCCAAGAATTCTTTATCCAGCAAGGCTGTCATTCAAAATAAAAGGAGAGATAAAAAGTTTCCCAGACAAACAAAAATCAAAGAAATTTGTGACCACTAAACCAGCCCTGCAAGAAATTTTAAGGGGGACTCTCTGAGGGGAGAAGAGATGAATAAATAAATAAATAAATAAATGAATAAATAAATACCAAAAGCAAAAAAGACTAGAAAGGACCAGAGAACACCACCAGAAACTCCAATGCTACAAGCAACAAAATGGCAATAAATTCCTCTCTTCAGTACTCACTCTAAATGTCAATGGACTAAATGCTCCAATCAAAAGACATAGGGTAACAGAATGGATAAGAAAACAAGATCCATCTATATGCTGTTTACAAGAGACCCATTTTAGACCTAAAGACACCTTCAGATTGAAAGTAAGGAGATGGAGAACCATCTATCATGCTAATGATCAACAAAAGAAAGCCAGAGTAGCCATACTTACATCAGACAATCTAGACTTTGAAATACTGTAACAAGAGATGAAAAGGGGCATAATTAAGGGGTCTACCCAGCAAAAATACCTAACAATTGTAAACATTTATGTGCCAAATATGAGAGCACCCAAATATATAAATCAATTAATCACAAATATAAAGAAACTCATTGATAATATACCATACAAGTAGGGGACTTCAACACCCCACTTACAGCAATGGACAGATCATCTAATCAGAATATCAACAAGGAAACAATGGCTTTGAATGACACACTGGGCCAGATGGACATAACAGATATATTCAGAACATTTCATCCTAAAGCAGTGGAATATACATTCTTCTCCAGTGCACATGAAATGTTCTCCAGAATAGGCCACATACTGGGACACAAATCAGCCCTCAACAAGTATAAAAAGATCGAGATCATACCATGCATATTTTCAAGCCACAACTCTATGAAACTCGAAATCAACTACAAGAAAGAATTTGGAAAGATAACAAATACTTGGAGGCTAAAGAACATCCTACTAAGGAATGAATGGGCTAACCAAGAAGTTAAAGAGGAAATTAAAAAGTACATGGAAGCCCATGAAAGCGAAAAAGATAACACCACAGCCCAAAACCTGCGGGACTCAGCAAAGGTGGTCATAAGAGGAAAGTATATAGCAATCCAGGCCTTCCTACAGAAGGAAGAAAGGACTCAGATACACAACCTAACCTTACACCTTAAAGAGCTCGAAAAGAAACAGCAAATAAAACCCAAAACCAGAAGAAGACAGGAAATAATAAAGATTAGAGCAGAAATCAGTGCTGTTGAAACCAAAAACAAAAAACAAAAAACAAACAAAAAAAAAAAAACCCCAAAATAGTAGAACAGATGAATGAAACCAGAAGCTGGAGTTTTGAAAGAATTAATAAAATTGATAAACCCCTAGCCAGTTTGGTCAAAAAGAAAAAGGAAAGGACCCAAATAAATAAAATCAAGAATGAAAGAGGAGAGATCACAACCAACACAGCAGAAATAAAAACAATAATAAGAGAATATTATGAACAATTATATTGCAATGAAATGGGCAATCTGGAATAAATGGACAGATTCCTAGAAACATATACACTACCAAAACTGAAACAGGAAGAAATAGAAAATTTGAACAGACCCATAACCAGTAAGGAAATAGAATTAGTAATCAAAAATCTCCCAAAAAACAAGAGTCCAGGGCCAGATGGCTTTCCAGGGGAATTTTACCAAACATTTAAAGAAGAGTTAACATCTATTCTCTTGAAGCTGTTCCAAAAAAATAGAAATGGAGGAAAACTTCCAAACACTTTCTATGAAGGCAGCATTACCTTGATTCCAAAACCAGACAAAGACCTCACCTAAAAGGAGAATTATAGACCATTTTTCCTGATGAATACAGATGCAAAAATCCTCAGCAAGATACTAGCCAACTGGATCCAACAATACATTAAACAAATTATTCACCACGACCAAGTGGGATTTATACCTGGGATGCAGGACTGGTTCGATATCTGCAAAATAATCAATGTGATACATCACATCAATAAAAGAAAGAACAAGAACCACACAGTCCTCTCAATAGGTGCAGAGAAAGCATTTGACAAAATACAGCATCCTTCCTTCATAAAAACCCTCAAGAAAGTAAGGATAGAAGGATAATGCCTTGAGAACATAAAAGCCAATATGAAAGACCCAATGCTAATATCCTCAATGGGGAAAAACTGAGAGCTTTCCTCCTAAGATCAGGAACAAGACAGGGATGTCCACTCTCGCCACTGTTATTCAACATAGTATTGGAAGTCCTAGCCTCTGCAATCAGACAACACAAAGAAAAGGCATCTAAATTGGCCAGGAGGAGGTCAAACCTTCACTTTTCGCAGATGACATGATACTCTATATGGAAAACCCAAAAGATTACACCAAAAAACTGCTAGAACTGATTCATGAATTCAGCAAAGTTTCAGGATATAAAATCAATGCACAGAAATCGGTTGCATTCTTATACGCCAATAACGAAGCAACAGAAAGAGAAATCAAGGAATTGATCCCATTTACAATTGCACCAAAACCCATAAAATACCCAGGAATAAATCTAACCAAAGAGGTAAAAAAATCTATACACTGAAAACTATAGAAAACTTATGAAAGAAATTGAAGACACAAAAATAGAAAAAGATTCCATTCTCGTGGATGGGAAGAACAAATATTGTTAAAATGTCAATACTACCCAAAGCAATCCACATATTCAATGCAATCCCTATCAAAATAACACCAGCATTCTTCACAGAACTAGAGAAAAACAATCATAAAACTTGTATGGAAACAGAAAAGACCCTGAATAGCTAAAGCAATCTCGAAAAAGAAAACCAAAGCTGGAGGTGTCACAATCCTGGACTTCAAGCTATACTACAAAGTTGTAATCATCAACACAGTATGGTACCGGCACAAAAACACTCACTCAGATCAATAGAACAGAATAGAGAACCCAGAAATGGACTCACAAATATATGACCAACTAATCTTCGACAAAGCAGGAAAGAATATCCAATGGAATAAAGGTAGTCTCTTCAGCAACTGGTGCTGGGAAAACTGGACAGCGACATGCAGAAGAATGAACCTGGACCACTTTCTTACACCAGACACAAAAATAAACTCAAAATGGATGAAAGACCTAAATGTAAGACAGGAAGCCATCAAAATCCTTGAGGAGAAAGCAGGCAAAAAACTCTTTGATCTTGGCCACAGCAACTTCTTATTCAACACGTCTCTGGAGGCAAGGGAAACAAAAGCAAAAATGAACTATTGGGACCTCATCAAGATAAAAAGCTTCTGCACAGCAAAAGAAAATCAGCAAAACTAAAAGGCAACCGACGGGATGGGAGAAGATATTTGCAAACAACATATCAGATAAAGAGTTAATATCCAAAATCTATAAAGAACTTATCAAACTCAACACCCAAAAAACAAATAAGCCAGTGAAGAAATGAGCAAAAGACATGAATAGACACTTCTCCAAAGAAGACATCCAGATGGCCAACTGATACATGAAAAAATGTTCCACATCACTCATCATCAGGAAAATACAAATCAAAACCATAATGAGATACCATCTCACACCTGTCAGAATGGCTAACATTAACAACTCAGGCAACAACAGATGTTGACAAGGATGCAGAGAAAGAGGATCTCTTTGGCACTGCTGGTGGGAATGCAAACTGGTGCAGCCACTCTGGAAAACAGTATGGAGGTTCCTCAAAAAATTAAAAATAGAACTACCCTACAACCCAGCAATTGCACTACTAGGTATTTATCCAAAGGATACAGGTGTGCTGTTTCGAAGGGGCACATACACCCCAATGTTTATAGCAGCACTATCGACAACAGCCAAAGTATGGAAAGAGCCCAAATTCCATCAATGGATGAATGGATAAAGAAGATGTGATGTATATAATAAATACAATGGAGTGTTACTTGGCAATCAAAAAAAAAAAAAAAAGAAAAGAAATCTTGCCATTTGCAACTACATGGATGGAACTAGAGGGTATTATGCTAAGTGAAATTAGTCAATCAGAGAAAGACAAAAATCATAGGACTTCACTCATATGCGGACTTTAACAGACAAAACAGATGAACATAAGGGAAGGGAAGCAAAAATAATATAAAAACTGGGAGGGGGACAAAACATAAGAAACTCTTAAATATAGAGAACAAACAGAGGGTTACTGGAGGGGTTGTGGGGGGGGGGAAGGGCTAAATGGGTAAGAGGCATTAAGGAATCTACTCCTGAAATCATTGTTGTACCATATGCTAACTAACTCGAATGTAAATTAAAAAATAAATAAATTATTTTAAAAAACAATGAAACACCACTACACACCTGTTAGAATGGCTGAAGCCAGAACCAACCATATCAAGTGCTGGTGAGGCTATAGAGCAGCTAGACTCTCACACACTGCTGATGGATGTGTAAAATTGTTCATCCATTTGGAAAACGGGAAGTTTTTCAAAGTTAGACATATATCTACCCCATGACTTAGCAATTCCACTCCTAGGTATTTACCCAAAAGGCATGAAAACATATGTCCATACAGAGACTTATATAAAAATGTTCACGGCAGTGTATTCATAGTAGCTCAGTATGAGCTCAATTACTGTAAACTACCCAAATATTTAAGAGATGAATGGATGAACAAGGTTTATCCCCAATGGAATACTCCTCAATGGAAAAAGGGAGGTGGGGAAAGAAAAGTGAAAGAAAGAAAGAAAGAAAGAAAGAAAGAAAGAAAGAAAGAAAGAAGTTAGGAAGGAAGGAAGGAAGGAAGGAAGGAAGGAAGGAAGGAAGGAAGGAATACTGACATACGCAAAAACATGAATGAATCTCCGGCACTATGCTGTGGGAAAGAAGCAAGACTTAAAAGAGAACTCGCCATATGATTCCATTTAAATGAATCTCTAGAACAGGAAAGATGTAAGTTATAATGACAAAATCAAAATAACAGATGCCTCTGAAAGTCTAGGGAGGTTTCTGTGCCTCTGAGAGTGTTTGATGTCTTGGTGGGGGTAGTGGTTACATAGGCACACACGTGTGTCAAAACTGATTGAAATGCACATTTGTGTGTTTTATTATAAAAATGAGGGTGAGAGGTAATCAGGCTATGCAATCAGAATTAATAGCACCTATACAAAATATGAATGTAGGAAACAGGACATTAAATACACATATAGATTCAAGCCATTTTAGTGGATTTTTAAAGATTTTTCCAATGCTTATTTATTTTTGAGAAAGACACACACAGAGAGACAGAGACAGAGACAGACAGACAGACAGACAGAGCATGAGCAGGGAGGAGCAGAGAGGAAGACACAGAATCAGAATCTGAAGCAGGCTCAAGGCTCTGAGCTGTCAGCACAGAGCCCGTCACAGGGCTCAAACTCACGAACCCCGACATCATGACCTGGGCCGAAGTTGGACACTTAAGTGACTGAGCCACCCAGGCACCCCCATTTTAGTGGAGTTTGAGCTAACATTTTATCCAGAAAAAAAGTTGGGGAGCATCGAGGCACAAAAAATGAGCAATTAGCAAGTAGGGAAAAAGACAAATTAATAAACTGGAAGGCCAGAGAAAAGAATGCAGGAAATAACAAGAAATCATAAAAGAAAAGAAAAAAAGAACAGAAAAAATTAAAGAAAAGCATTAATCAGAGATATAATAAAGACCTTTTTCCTGAGTTGAAGAAAGTCACAAGACTTTATATCCAAAGGTCTTCTGGGAGCAGGGCAGGATTATTTCTTGAGGGCCCATCTCTTGACATATCCTGACAAATTTCTGAATTCTAAGGGTAAAGATAAAATTATGAATATGTACGTTAAAGACGCTAGAACCATTGGTTGCCAGAATTGGATTTTAGAACTTAATATAAAATTTTTTTAAATGGTTGCCAAATTTTATTTGTAGAAGTAAAATACTTAAAGTATCATCCTCTACTATAACCATTGCCTAATATCATGGAAAGAAAACAGGAAGAATATGTCAAAATTATAGGAACGCCAGTCCTCAAAAATGACAATATATACATACACGTACACTAATACACACATTGTCTTTATCTCCTCAATTCTTTATGGGTAAGTCAAAATATTTTCTCACAGGAATCTTCAAAGTAACACTAAAGAATGCAGGAAGATTTCTAGAAATGTTTAGCAAAATGAACTATTTTCCTGAAATTCTATTCTTACATAAATCGTTATTTTTCACCTTTTTTAATGCAAGAATTCAATGTGCTTTCTATTTAAAAAAATCACTGAGGCAGATAGGAATCTACATAAATGTAGCAGAATGAAAGGAATTGTCATATACAGGAGATGTTTGGGGAATAAGACCAATTAAATAAATATTAAGTGTAAGGAATTTCTAACAATATGCTCTTGAAGCTTAGATCAATTATTAAGGAAGGATTTTTGAAAGGAAAGGTAAACTTATTTTTAATAAATTCCAGAGCTAAATTTTATATACTTTGTTTTTACATTTATTTATTTAGTTTCTTTTCTTTTTTTGAGAGAGAGCACAAACAGAGGAGGGGCAGAGAGAGAGGGAGACAGAGAATCCGACACACAGAGCCCAACGTGGGGCCCGAACCCACAAACCTCGAGATCATGACCTGAGCCAAAGTCAGATGCCTAACCGACTGAGCCACCCAGACACTCCTCGTATACTCTTAATAAAAGATGGCACAACTAGGATGGAGTAAATGAATATTAAAATTCTTATCTTTATCCTGAGATTACGGTGATTATTTGCTGTTAAAAACTTTTGGTCAAGTAGGGGCACCTGGGTGGCTCAGTTGGTTAAGCATCTAACTTCGGCTCAGGCCAAGATCTCATGGTTCCTGATTTTGAGCTCTGTGTTGGGCTCTGTGCTGATGGCTCAGAGCCTGGAGCCTGCTTCAGATTCTGTGTCTCCCTCTCTCTGTCTTTCCTCTGCTCTTGCTCTCTCTCTCTCTCTCTCTCTCTCTCTTTAAAAAAAAAGTAAACATTAGAAGAAGATTTTTAAAAAATGGGCCAAGTATATTTTTTACAAAAAGTAATATTCCTCATTAGCAGAAGATAAATGAGATGGAGAACTAAATCAGTAAGAAAAAAAAATTGATCACTCCAAGGAAAGATAGGAAAGAAAAGAAGGAAAGAAGGGATGAAGGAAGGAGGGAAGGGCCACAAAACATAAAAGGTATCAGATAAAAATAAGACCAAGACCAAACAAATCAATTAATGTTGCAAATGGAATGAACAACATTTCTATATAAAAGACGATGACTAAAATTAGGGAAGAAAGGCAAAACTCAGTTCAGAGGCTATTTAAAAGATCATTTTAAATAAAATGATAAAGGTTAAGTAGCTGAAGATATGATAAGCAAATGGAAACAAAAGGAAAGCAGGTAGAAATATTACGATTGAAGTAAAGCTGAAACAAAATGCATTAAGCGGGATATTTCATATTTATAAAAGGTACACTCTGCCAAACGGATATGTCAAGAAACTTTATACATTGAAAAAAAACTAATCGCAAAATACATTAGATGAATAATTTTTAGAAATACAATGAGAAACTAGCAGAAAGTGCAGTCTTCCGGGAGATAACACGCCTCTTTCAAAATGTGACAGATCAAGCAGATAAAAAATATAGAGTACTTGAATAACACAATTACAGAGTCTGATTTATTGAGGAGAAAGAGTAAGAGAGAAACATTGTATCTAACAGATGTAAAATACATATTATTTTCAAATTTTCATGGAACAGTAATGAAAAAGTCATGGAGAAGATATAAAGACCATCTCAACAAATTCCTCAAGCAGATATACCAGTTAGCCCACACTTTTTCCTCACTGTCATAATTGTGGAAATTAACACTTCTGCACAGACTTTGGAAATAAAAGAAATCACACCAATAATAGACTCAGGGGGTGCCTGGGTGGCTCAGTCGGCTTAGCATCTAACTCTCAGTTTTGGCTCAAGGCATAATCTCACGGTATGATGAATTTGAGTCCCATATCAGGCTCTGGACTTACAGTATGGTGCCTGCTTGGGATTCTCTCTATCTCTCTCTCTGCCCCTCCCTTGCCCTGCTCACGCTGTCTCTGTCTCTCTCAAAATAAGCAAATGAACTTTAAAAATAAAAATAAAAAAATAATACTCAGAAAACAATACGGATGATATCTGATTGTTATGTAATAATACCCTGTTTAGATATTTGAGTACCTTGAGTAGATTAAAATCATTTTTCTCTTTCTCTTACCATTCTGAATATTTCATCTCACAGCCTGATAAAAAGACTTTATTATTTAATAAGGGTCTGAATGAGGCAGTCCCCTCTGATCCTTGTCAACATTTTTCAAAATGGAGACACTGGCTTCCAAAGTGAAGCCCCCAGAAGTGGCCCCAGAGTGGGGGCCAACTTTCTTTTGGGGTCTGAGAGGGCACACCCAAACTGCTCAACTATTACTCCTAGTCCTACACAACATGGAGTAAAGTCTGACATAGTTAAGCTGCAGAGGAAAGCCGTGGAAACAACATGTAATAATTATCCTATACTTAATTCATAAATACAAATGGGCAACCCACTATTGTCAGATACTTGAGAAAAAACATAGCAAAACAAAAACAAAAAACAAAAGAATACAAATGAACAGGAGTATCCACTGTTGCTGGAGGAAACAGAAATAACTCAGGGAGGAGCAGGGAATCTTAAACTAATTTTAGATGGTTTTATGAGAGAGTTCAACAGACTATTTCATTCATATAACAAGAACAAGTTGCAATGATAAAAGGAACAGGGTTTGTAAAAATTCATAATGTAATTCTTGACATTTGAAAGCTTGATAGAATACTGAATGAAAAAGTCAATGAAATGTTCCAGAATCTAGAAGAAAATGACAAATAAGCAGAAAATATGAAGGATTTCAGCACAATCAATCCAGAAGGACCCACATCTGTCTACTAGTAGTTCTAGAAAGCAGTAGTTAAGAAAAGGGACATGAGCAATTTATCAAAGGAATAAAAGAATGAAATTATCCAAAGATTAAATAAACCAACAAAAAGAATATGTCTTCATTTTGAAAGATTCTATCTGGGGGTGAGCAGAAAGAATGCGGGGAAAAATCTGAACACATTATTATAAAATTTCAAGAATACTGGGATTCTAAAGAAGATCCTAAAAGCTTCCAAAGAGATCACATTTACCTTCAAAGGAAGAAGGACCAAATTGGTTTAGGACATTTCATAAGTAACACTGGATGCCAAAAACATTGGAAAAATGCCTTCATAAGTTCTGAGTGAAAATTATTTTGAGCCTACATTCTAGCTATCAATCAAGAGTGAAGACAAAATGAAGTCGTTTTCAGACATTCAGACTCCCCAAATCCACCATCTACAGATTTGTACAGATTTGAAAGAATTACTTGAAAATGTACTCCAAGAATAATAGCAACAACAAATGAAATTCAAGAGTGAGGAGAATATGAGATTATAAGATACCACGGCCCAAATAAGGCAGCAAAATGCAAGGAAATTCCAGAAGACAGCCATCCAGCAGATCCTGAAAGTCAGGCCGGAACAGATCTTGAAGCCATGGAAAGGAGTGTTTCAAAAGGAAAAGAATTTTAAGTAATGTATTTCTTAGCAGAGGAAGTGAATCTTCTTCAGGAAAAGGCAAAAGCATATTAAAATATTCAGGAAGAAAAATATCTCGCTCCATTGCCCTCCCCACTTCCAACTTTCATTAATTGTATTTCTACTTTTAGTGACACTGCTTTGAAGATATACACGATTGCATGTCTTAACCTATGAAACACTTTATGTTTGTTTTATAGCAAATATTTCAAATACTGGAATGTTTTTCCCCATTTTTAGATTCAACTGATGGATAAATATAAAAAACTTAATTATATAGGCTCACAATCCCCTCTATGATTCCACTAGAGCAACATACGAATCTGAACTCAGATTTTACAGATTGTACAAGGATAATACAATGCTTAGAATATATATTAAGTAACACTCCAGCACATTCTGGAACATCACCCTAATTAACATTTTTACAGAAAAAAATATGTAAATAATCTGAACAAACCAGTTCAGGTGAGGTTTTGTGACCAAATAAGTTCAGGTCATTGCCTCAAGCATGGTTACTCCTGCTAACTGACCTAGAAATTGAACTAAAGAGTGAGCTTGTAAACTCCAAAAGAGCAGTAAGAATCCTTGCAGATTTCCTACTGTGGGAGAAAGTAATGGGAGAAAGAAAGGAAAAAACTGGTGAGACACGGAGACAGAGACACAGCCCCTATAGAATTATTTGAGCCTCAGAGCTTGGACTCATCAATTAGGTGAGGCAGGAATCACCCTCTCTTGCTTAACAGCTTGATTTGAATTTGTCATTTGCAACTGAAAGAGGTCAGACCAATAATGCCCAATGTGGCCATACCAAAGTGGACAAGGGGACATGTGACAGGAGATGAGGTCTCCTGAGCTCTAAGAAGACAGAGAACTTACTCATCATATCCTGATTCCTAGGACTGTGCTTAGCTCGTGGTAGGGACTCAAAAAATATTTGTTCATTGGATGAATTATGGCAAATATCATTACATTGTAATTATGTGTTGTTTTTTGTTCTGTTTTGTTTTGTTTTTACAATAAACCATAAACTCCTTGAGGGCAAAAACCATGTGTGTTTTTACTTTTATCCTAAGCATTCAATAAAATGCCTACCACTTGTTAAAAGCTGAACAAATATCCATTGATTAGTTGGTGAGTGAATAAATGAATGAATGAAGTGAATGAACGAATCAAGAAACAAATGAATAAGCAAATTAATCTGTTTCCTAAAACTAACTTCCACATCTGAATTTAATCTCTTCCTACTTTATATCGTAAGGGATATACATATAATCAGAGCAACAGGTATGATTAACAGTCTTCATAATATTTTTTTCAATAGAAGAAAATAGATTTGAAGAACAAGAAGTTATTAGGCATCCGAATATTTTCTAAATTCTGCTTGTCAATGAAATAGAACATCCTGACAATGAACTAATATAATGTTCTAAATTCAATGCCTTTTTAAAATTCCATAAGTAAACAAGCTAAATACTGTCAGCAGTCATCTGAATGGGAACCACAAAGAGGGAGGCGATAATGTATCCCCATACGTCATCCTTCTGCCAAAAGGCTCTTGAACCCCACTAACAGAAAAAAAAAAGCACTAGACAGAAGGAAGCAATAGCTTTATGGAAATAGCACTAGAAAGAAGTAAGCAATAGCTTTATGGAAATAATTCAGCCTCTTGTCAATCGGAAACTAAGAATGAGGCAGGGCGCACCATTTATTAAACCAGGGATATATTTTTATTGCCTTTTGTGAAAAAGAGCTCTCCAACATTTGTGAGATGGTGCTCTACATGATCCTCAAAGTCCAGAGGAAGTCCAGAAAACAAAAACAAAACCCTGCAGTTTCCTTTCAAGGACAAAACAATAGTGACCAGATAGAGGGCTGCAAAAGAATAAAAATAAACTGACAAAGCATGACAACTCTACAATTCAGCTTCCTCTGAATCCACAAGATTCCATACACAGTAGTTTAATGGGATTCATCAGACGAATTAAGACTTGCCTTATGCATTAACGTGTCATAATACAACTCCTCAATAATGCCATCTTCACAGTACCCAAGGCATAGAAGGGTTTTTTTATATTAAAAATTGCTGAACGATGTCTAAAATTTATTATTTCTGGAAAACTAATTTTATCCATTTTTTTTCAGTATGCTCACCTTAAAGCATCTACCCTTGTGAAAACATGCTTTCCCAATTGGCTGAAAGAGAACTCAGTGCCACCTGCCAATTCCACTGGCCCATCTGAAATAACTTCCTGTGGGGAAATGTTCATTTAAAGCAGCTCTGCTGACCTGCCAGCATCAGGTTATATTTCTCCAAAAGTTTGGCTGGGAAACACTGGCTTTTAAATAATTGCTTAAAGAAACTCCCAAGAGATCCACAGTTAATGGTCCCATAATGAGTCGCTTCTTCTGGCAAGAAAAGTTATTTCTGCAACATCCATATTTGATTTTCTGGAAAATCTATAGTAGCCTAAGCTTCACGCATGAGCCACTATAGGCTTATTATAAGCCTACAGTTTTTCTCTTTGCGGTGCATGTTGGACGCTCCCCATTGCTCTGGGGCGGAAAATCCAGAAACAAAGTAACTTGACAAGCTGAGTACATAAATTAAGTGCATAAATTCTTTACAAATAGGGCTCTTGATAGTACATTTAAAGTACAAATAGTAGTTGTACAGCACACCCAAGGAGTTTGTTTTCCAAACGAATGAAATGGTGCTGGAGAGGTGACATATCAGAATTATTTCCCCCACTCGCTGACCTGCAATGGTGCCACATTCTTAATGTTTTTAGCCAAACACTGTTATTGGAAAGAAGGAGCAAGGTTTTACATAAATGCTGCCTCCTTCAAGCTATGAACCACCGTGAAACAGCATTATCATGACAAGCTCTCTTGATTATATTATCTCCAGGCTCTAAAACTCTATAGACCAAGACATTTTGAACAGTTGTCCCATTTTAGAGAAGCAAACATCTACTATAAAAAGAAGAAAAAGAACTAGAAAGCTGCGACAAGTTCTGCCCCCAGATCCATCAGCATTGACCCGGGTCTCCCTTAAACACAAGCCTTTTGTACCTTCGAGGCTGAGGACATTCAGTTGAAATTTTCTTCCCGCCTCCTCCCGAACAAAGCTATTGGTATCACTTACCTAAACCTCCGAACACATGTTGGGTTTTCCAGATACAAATGCGTATCTAAATTCAAGTGTAAAGTAATACTCAAAGATCTATAGTACCTTTACTCATAAAAGCCACACCCTCTTGATCTTATTCTTTAAAATGAGATATAAAAATAGCAAATAAAAGTTCCAAAGGGGGCCATCTATAGGCAGTTTGTATTTAGAATATGAGCTAATAGTCAAGTGTACAAACAACAGGTACTCAAAGTAGGTGTTCGGTGAAATAAACCACAATGTCTCCCATGGGCGCAGAACTAACCAGAGGCAGGAAACGGTAATGAATTAAGGAACAATTCTGACAAATAAGAAAGCCAACCTTTGAGAGAAACAGCAGATCAGAGCACAAAGGGGATCTTAGGATCTCACTCATTTCACTAAAGAAAACACCATAAGGCTTTCTCCCAGATTTATACAGCAAACCCTCAGATGACAGTTTTGTGGAAATTTTCCTATTGTCAGGCATTTTGAAAAATCAACAAAATACCTGAAGAAGAGCATTCATTTGCCACTTCCTCTTGGATCATTATAAGAACATTCTCTCAGCGTCTTGACAGTAAACAGCAAACAGGGTAACACAACCCCAGAGAGTTCATGCCTAGAAGAAAACCCCAACATTTGATTTAAACGATGGCATTGCAAAGAAAACTTAGCTGAAGTGACACACATAGTTTTTATAGAACTTGGCAGACGGAACACTTAACAACCTAGTTCTAACTCTGACTCAGCCAAAGATCTCCCGGGGAACTATATGAAACAAAACAAAACAAAACAACACAAAACAAAACAAAAAGCCCTAATGTCAGTCCTTTGCATCTCCAAACAAAGGAAAAGTAATTAGGAAGGTGTGGTTTGTAGATTTTGTGGGGGGTTTTGTTTGTTTTTTGTTTTTGTTTTGTTTTGATTTGTTCTTAACAAATCTGGGCTCTGTTATTAATAGCCAGGACGAGGAATTTGGAAACGTGATCAGATTTAATAAATTTATGGATGCCCCTGACCCCCACACTTTCAAAGTGGACTTCCCACCTCTTGTCACATCCCCAAAACCACAGAAATGCTGGTACGGGGTTCCTGTCCTTTACAGATTATTTTTCAGGTGGAAAAATCTGTGATTGTGCCTTCCACCATTAAATATTGTCCCAAGTGCCCACCAGACATTGAATAAATATTAATTTGGGTAAGGATATCTGTGTAAATGCTTCTTTTCCACTGGATGCCAAGACGTGATGAGGAGCTCCAATTATTCTTGAATATAAACCTAAATTGCAGAGACCCGATGGATCCTCTGGAAGAGAAAGCCACTCTTGACGTCATTGTTAAGTGGCCTCATAAAAGTCTGTGCCAAAACAGAGAAGAATCTCAACACTCAACACCAAACCGGGGAGTTGTCCATTTGCCCGCATTTGTACTTGGTCAGCCCTGGCTCACATTCACTTCGGGAGCCAAACAAACAATAATAAAAACCCCTACCGCCGTCGGTCAAGATCACACGCGGCTTATCAACCAAACCTGGGCACGTGTTCCTCCCTCTTCCCCAAAAAGCATTCGCAGTAAACCTCCACGCAGACAAAAAGCCTCCGTGTCCCCACTGCTTTTGTGTGCTGTGGCAGGAAGCAGTCGTCGGCTGCGTTCGTGGAAAATAACAACTGCAGACACATGCCATAATGTTCCAGTGGAAATCAAACTCTGAGAAATTTTTTAAATGTTTTCAACACATCAGCATGAAGCATCGACCTAGTTGGAATCACTTAGATCTAAAGCGAATGCACTGATTGTTTTCACAGCAGGCTTTTCTTCTCGGAGCTGAGACGGGCGCACTGGCGCGGGTGGCGCGGAAAGGTTTCCAGCCCCCTGCCTCGGTCTGCTATAGCCTGTGACTCGATCAATACCGGGGTGAGCCGCAGAGGAAGCTCAGGGAAGATTATGAAGATGAGGTGAGTGACAGAATTACCTTACAGGATTTGTTCTTTCTCTCACCTTGAATCTCATCTGCCTCGGACAGAGATGGAACACCATCAGGGTGCAGACTAAAAGGAAAGGTGGACGGGGGCAGCGGGGGGAGGCGGTGAAGGGCATTAGACATCACGTGAGCCGAGAGCCTGGCCATTGTGTTTCTTTCCATGTTATAACCATCAGGAAAAGACAAGTCCTCTAGCAACTGGGGGGTGGGGGGGGGCGCCCCTGGTGATCTTGAAGGCCTGGGGGGGGGCGCCCCTGGTGATCTTGAAGGCCTGGCTTGTGGGGGCCTGGCACACACAGGTGCACAGTAATTGGCAGCCATGATTTTCAGTATCTTGTTATTACTGTTAACACAATTACTCTTCCGTTTTTACCTTTTTACCCCAGGCAGGTACCATTCATGTAAATATCACACATAAAGTGCCTACTTTCCGGTTAAAACCATGGAATGGGATATAGTCGGGATCAGACGCGTTTAGCTGCCCCTGACCAGTCACCCATTTATTGAGGGCCTCCTCTGTACCAGGCGCTGCCAGCCCACAGTTCTCTTCCCCTAAGCCAGAGGTCCAAGGACGCCCAAGCGATTGGGTCAGTTCATACAGTGGGTTTGTCCGGCAGCTGAACCGGGCACTGAGGTGAATACAGCTGATTCGTATTCCATTTGTATGGAAGTATGTAAGCAAGTCTTTAGGAAACTCTCCTGTGGCTTCCTGATGTGTTTGAACTCTCCTGATCAATTGCACTGAGTTGGTAACGTGTCTAATAATCATATTAACAATAATACGTCCAAGCTATAACCAGTTAGACAATCCAATAGTCCAACCCTGAAGCTTGAGATTTCTTTGAATTTCTCTAGAGTTTAGACAGTGTCTGAGAAATTCAATGGTATTATTTGCTATTGTTTACTTGAGCCACTGGATGAACACAGAGAAAAGTAACATGTTTCCAGGGTTATTTTCACCAAAACATCTGAATGATTCCTTTCTGGGTCATCTTGTTCTGATTCTTTTTTTTTTTTTTAATATAATGTTTATATATTTCATTTTAAAGGGGATACCTGGTCATCGAAAAATGAAGAAACATGATTCCGCACACCTAGAAATTGCCGTGGCCCAAATTATGGTTATTTATTTGTGGTCTTTTCTCCTACACACATACATTTTTGTTTTTACATAATTCTTATTTTACTACATAAACTAATTTTTTCCACATAACATGACGAATTATAATGGTTATTCAATTTCTTTGAAAATGTAATTTTAATGTCACACGATCTATTACCTTTAATATATTTAACCACTGTCCTCTTTTAAGACACCAGATCTTTCCTTTTTGTGTGTGAATGCTAATATAAAGCAACAAAAGAGAACACAGTTTGTTCACCCAAATCTCTGATTATTTTCGAAATGGCTAGGAATACCAGGCCAAGGGCCAAAACAAGTTAATGTTTTGTTTGTAGTTTATTTCTAAAGTATCCCTTTTCTCTGAAATTTCAGAATTTAGGAAAAGAAAAAACAGAAAATTTTCTCAAAATATCCCACTCTCAAAAGATTAACATCTTGGGGCGCCTGGGTGGCTCAGTCTAAGTGGCCGACTTCGGCTCAGGTCATGATCTCATGGTCCGTGAGTTCGAGCCCCGCGTTGGGCTCTGTGCTGACAGCTCAGAGCCTGGAGCCCGTCTCAGATTCTGTGTCTCCCTCTCTCTCTGACCCTCCCCTGCTCATGCTCTGTCTCTCTCTGTCTCAAAAATAAATAAACGTTAAAAAAAAAAATTAAAAAAAAAAGATTAACATCTTATTATTATCTTGATGGCCTTTGTAGGCATATAAAATTATGTATATATGCATCTTATGTTTTCATAGTATAATATAGATTTCATAATATAAAATTAAGCACTTAGTATAAAATTAGTTTTATAACTCGCTTTTTCCAGTTAACAAAATAACTGAGATTCTTTCCATGTTCTTAAATCTCAAATTCAGAAACAAAAGATAAATAAAATGTGCTGGTTTTCCGTAAGTGCTCTGCCATAGATAATGAGTAAGAGTGCATATAATTAACAGCAACTCAGCCAATTTTAAAACACCATCTCTTGTGATGCCACTTAGCATTAATAACCTGCTCCTCAGTGAAACCTTCACATGTCGATGCTAAGGATGATTTGGTAGGAGAAGAAGGAGAAGGAAAAGAGGGAAGAGCATATGGCAGGGAAGGAGGAGATAACCATCAGGAAATATTCAGAAATTCTCCCTGAAGAGAAAAATACACTTAGTGCATTATAGAAATTGATCAAATCAATAAATTAACAAAACCGCAGGTCAGTAATTATTTTCCTGCCCCCCAAAATGTTATTTTTCTCCCTAATACTTGTCAATCATTGACCTCAAGGCAAAGGTAGTACTGTATTAAGAAACTGTTTTCGGGGTGCCTGGGTGGCTCAGACTGTTAAGCATCCGACTTCAGCTCAGGTCATGATCTCACAGCCCGTGAGTTTGAGCCCCGCGTTGGGCTCTGTGCTGACAGCTCGGAGCCTGGAGCCTGTTTCGGATTCTGTGTCTCTCTCTCTCTGACCCTCCCCCGTTCATGCTGTGTCTCTCTCTGTCTCAAAAATAAATAAACATTAAAAATAAATACATAAAAAGAAAGAAACTGTTTTCAAAACTCCTGGATTTTGCCTACAGAAGAACAGGATGAGAGTAGTCACTCTGTTTTGTTTTGTTTTATTTTCTATGATTCATCAGCTACAAAAGAAAATACAAAAGTTGCAGAATTATTGCTTGGTCTGGGTATAGTTTCGAGGGTACGTTGTTCCCAGGCAAAGGTAAGATTACATAAGTTATATAATATTATTCTAATTGTTTTTATTTCTAGGTCTTCTTTGGCAAAATGTCAAAGAGTAACATTTGACGTAGCTCCGTTGTTTTTACCATAGAGTAGTTTTAATCCTCATCATGGCTCCTAATCCCTATCACCACTATGATCTCCATCACCGTCATCATTATCACATCACCACCACCAACTCCACCATCATTTCTACCATCAGCATCATCCCCATCTCTTTTTACCCCATCACCATCCTTGTTCTCCACAAGATGACCATCCAACCTTCAGAACTTAGCTTAAACACAGCCTTCCCCTAACCCCTCATCAAAAGTAGGTTTTACACCTCCAATCATAATTCACCATCTTAGCAAAATTTTTTATTCCCGTCTTGGTAGTTACTACAGTTTAGTATTTTTCTTTCTTTTTCACTGGTTTTTCATTTCTTTCCTTATGTACACAGCAATCTAGATGAGGACGACGACCACAATTATCTCGGTTATCATTCTCTCTCTCATACGTTATGTAGTGCCTGGCCCATAGCCAGTACCCGATAAAAATCACATGAATTAATTAATCAATCATCACTGACCTGTCTTCAACTCTGATTATGAACTCTAACCTAATGCAAAAAAAAAAAAAAAAAAAAAAAGACAGAAAGAAAAGGAGAAGAAAAAAACCAAAACTGGCTGTGATGCAAAATGATCTTTCTAGTATCTTTTGTCTCAGTATGGGAACTGAGTGCTACTAGACCCATAAGTGGTCATTTTTAAACTGCCTGCAAACCATACAGGCACTAACAAGTACAAGCATTGCATAAGGGCAGAGGAAGTGGCCTTTTAAGTGGTATGGGTTGAGGGGGTGAGTGAACTATTCACCCAGAGACATCTCTCCCACCTACCCAATGTGAAATCTCTATCATCACATTAATATTGAAGGTTAATATACTATAATACCATGAAATTCCTTTTAAACTATAAATGAACTATAAATGCTATGTGGTAGTTCACATATTAACACTTAGGTATAAATTCATTTATCAGTCTATTCAAACAAAGAATATGGAACATGTCATTTTTGACTTATATCAGAGGATATAAGACTTCCTTTAATACCACACCCCCACCAGCACACTGCCCCCTTTCCTTGGCTTTCTGTTCATAAAGCTGAATTACAAGAAGAACTAATGAGCACCTGGGTGGCTCAACAGCTTAAGTCTCTGACTTTTGATTTCACCTCAGATCATGATCTCAGGGTCATGAGGTCGAGCCCTGTGTCGAGCCCATGCTCTGCATGGAGCCACCTTAAGATTGTGTCTCTCCCTCTCTCTCTCTACTCCTTCCCCACTCTCCCTGTCTCTCTCTCTCTCTCTCTCTCTCTCTCTCTCTCTTTCTCTCTCTCTCTCAAAATAAAATAAATAAATACAAGAAGAACTAAGATGAAGTGTAGTTATTTTTCTTGGCTTCAAGAAACTGTCAAAATTTTTGTAATTATGAACAGAAAAAGAAAAGTTATGGTATCTACTTTAGGCAAACAAAGCCATTATCTTTCATCTTTGGTTGCACAAGGAGAAGAAAACATATTTGTTCTATGTCATTGTCTCTAGGACCTTCTCACATAACCAGACCATCTCTTGAATTGATCCCTTTTTTCAAAATACACATATAATATAAAAGTACCCCTGACAAAATAATAGTAAGTATAAAAGTGGCCTTTAGAAATATTAATGCCTGGGTGGCTCAGTCAGTTGAGCATCTGATTTCAGCTTAGGTCACGATCTCATGGTTTTTGAGTTCGACCCCATCAGGCTCCCTGCTGATGGTGCAGAGCCTGCTTGGGATTCTGTCTCTCCTTCTCTCTACCCCACTTGTGCAAATGCTCTCTCCCAAAATAAACAAGCTTAAAAAACTTTTAATATAAAAAAGAAATATTAATGTCATAGTGCTACTAGCAAAAAGGCTATTTAGCACAGATTTGTCATTATAACTAAAACATATGTTTGTAACTGGATGTGTCTACCAAACTGGGGGGCCAGGGTCAGGGGGAGAGAGTTAGGCATGGAAAGGTCATGCGATGAATGTTACCTCTTCATAGACTAGGATGGCTAGCAAGGGCTTATTTTAGATGGGAAAAAGCCTGTGGTTCCCAAAACAACTGTAAGTTAACCAGTTACGTATATAGTATATTACGACATGAAAGTTGACACCACATACAGAAATACTAAATACCACATATGCTCGAGGGGTACAAGTTATAGTTGCTAGGGGAGCTGTAAGTTCCGAATGGCAATAAAAATGGAGGAACAACCACCTGCACAGCCTTGGATCATGCCTTTATGGAAACCCTATGCATTCATACGCTTGACAAATCCTTATTGAGTGCCTACTATGTGTAAAGCATTGTGTTAGAGGCTGTGGGAAAATATGGCCCTTGCCTCAAATAGCTTATAAGCAAATATATCCAGTGGGACTGCACAGATCGACAAAGAATGGGGAATTCCTTCGTCTGGCTAGAGTGCAGAAACCTTCCACAACATTCTTCAAATGTCACGTGGAGAAGTCTGTAAAGCGGAAATGTTATTAGAATCGACCCCCAAATGCCCACTACTTCAACTCTGGCACCTGTCTCCTATAGATAACCCTCTAATGCCCATTACTAAGCTTTCCACCGTTGGGTCTTTAAGCATAATGGTCCACCTTTCTTCCCTTGCTTCCTTCCAACTCACCCTTCAACAACTAACACAATTAACGTCAAAGCATGCTTACTGCCTAAATGTTTCTCACATTCCCCTTGCATTAAAAATACTTTACAGAGCTTCTCAATGCTTATTTATACATGTTCAGATCTTCTAATGTATTTCTATGTGTCCCATGTGTCCCATGTGTTCTATGTGTCCCATGAAATCTCAATAAATATCAAAATGTACCTATGTCTAGATATACGTATGTTTGTTGAACATGAAACATGTTACGTATCACGTAAGCTCCCTCTCTCTTTGGGAGCTGCCTGCAACCCCATCTCCCTGAGTTGTTAAAATTCACTCTAGCACACCTTAATCACTTAAGACAGCTCAAGCTAGAATGTACCTGATAAAGAATATGGGAGAAGATTCCTTCCCTGACTCCTAACCTCAGGACGTTTCAGGGTCTAGGCGATGTCACGGGTAATTTATTAACTGAGATGAGTGGTAGAGCAATACATAACTACATACATTGTTCACATGATTGTTTGGGGTGGGGGTGGGGGCAGGCAGGGGTGGAGAAGGGGAGGGAAGGAGGAAAATAGAAAAGACTCAATCATTATAAACATGGACAGAGGGGCACCTGGGTGGCTCAGTCACTTAAGCATCCAACCCAGCTCAGGTCATGAATTCATGGTTCGTGGGTTCGAGTCCAGCATCAGGCTCTGTGCTGACAACTCAGAGCCTGGAGTCTGCTTCAGATTCTGTGTCCCTCTCTCACTTTGCCCCTCCCCTGCTCATGCTTTGTCTCTCTGTCTCTCTCTCTCAAGAGTAAATAAATGTTTAAAAAAATTTCAATAAATAAAAAATGGAAGAGAAAATAGGATATAAAGTTAATCTTGCAAAGAACAATCTCTGTTTCACACATTTTTCCAAGCCAGTAATATATTATGCTTAGGGGCCAATCAGATGTGGCCTAAAAGCCATGACATAATGCCCAGACAATGGGGTCTTTCTCACCCAGGTTTGGCCACTGACCTTGGTCCAATCATTCCATCTCTTTGAGCAAAACAAGGGACTTGGGTCAGCTGGACTTGATGACTTCTTTCTTCTACAACGTCTAAAACTGTGTGAAATGTATACTTCTGTAGAGGAGGACCTTATCATATCTGCTCACATGTGTCCATACCCGCTGTCCATGCCATAAAAACTGGGATCTCGTATTCCCAGGGCCTAAAACTTTGCTTAACCAGTACCCCCCAATACTTACCAAATGACTAAATTGTTTTCACTATACGCAATACATTTGTGTTCGGTGGGTCTTGGTTTAAGGCTGTATGTTTAGTGTTGGCACCACAGCGTATAACGAGAACAACCCCTGAGAGGTTATCATCAAAGGGGAAGTAGAACACATGTTTACAATAATCCTAACACAAAACACAAGGTGGATGCCAAAAGGAGGCACAACATGTTCTCAGGGTTCAGATGGTTAGGCCAGTGGGCAAAGGCTTCCTGGAGGAGCTGTTGTTTCAGAAGAATGAACAGCATTTAAATAAACAGAAATTTGGTGCAAAGTCAAAGGCATGGAGGAAAGAAACTGCAGATGTTTGAGAAAAGGAAATAATAGTCTAGTTCATCTAGACTAGACTTTAGAGTCCTGGTGGGGGCAATGAAAGAACACAAACGAACTTGAAAAGAGGGTGGGGCCCCCATGACCTCATCACCAAGTCTTTGAACCATGGAATGTTTCGGGGGGTGGGGGGGGCGGCGGGGAGAGTCCACTGAGAGCTGTGTCATAAATAAATTATCCAATATTTTGGCTTAGTAGTGGATTCTACACCCCAAAGTTTCCACTGAGGCACCAGGCGCCACCATGGAGGACAATGTCAGCACAGAGCAGGTGGGAATCTGGGTTCCTCCCCAACTTCCATCAGAGCTCCACTGCCTTTGTCTGCTGTACATTTAGGGCTTTCATGTAAAATGTATTTGAAAGTAGAAATGTTTGAAGGCCACTGATGTGGAACGGAGAGACTAGAGGGTAGTTGTTAGTTCAGCAGTCCAGGTGAGAGGAACAAAAGTCTGAAAGAGAGGGAGGAAGCAAGACTAGACAAAGAGATTTCCAACCCAGGTAGATCCTATGAGCTCCGTCCATTCATTAAATGTGGGAGGTGAGGGAGAGGGAAGAGCCAAGGTGAATGGAAGGCTGGGCCTACTCCACAGATATAAGTAGGTCAAGAGGAACAAACACAGAGTCAGACTGCCTGAGTTTGAATCCCAGCTCAGCTGCTTACTTCTATTGAGTCAGATACACACGTAAAGTTAAGAACACTATCTGGCACACAGTAAGAGTTTAATAAGTGCTCATCCTTATTCTCTTAGGTGGAGTGGGTTTGTAGGAAAGACTTGTCTAGGCTCCAACATGATGCTGGTAAGGGGAAAACCAAGTATCCAGGTAGATATGGTCAACAGATACACAGAGAAATGTTAGTTGAAGTTACTGAAGGTGATGAGAATATAGAAGAATATAGAAGAGAACCAAGGATTGAACCTTGGGGAATGCCTGTTTCGGGAAAGCAGAAAAAATAAGCAGCAAGTTAAATAGAATGAGGGGTGAGAAAACTAAGAATATAAGGTTAGGGTCAAGAAAGCCAAGTTGTGGGGCACCTGGGTGGCTCAGTTGGTTAAGCGCCGACTTTGGCTCAGGTCACGATCTCGCGGTTCTTGAGTTCAAGCCCCACATTGGGCTCTGTGCTGACAGCTCGGAGCCTGATGCCTGCTTCAGATTCTGTCTCTCTCTCTCTCTCTGCCCCTCCCCCACTCATGCTCCATCTCTCAAAAATAAACAAACATTTTTTTAAAAATTTATTTTTAAAAAAGAAAGCCAAGTGGCTAAGGAGCTTCAAGAAGTGTGGTGAGTGATAGACACACAGAAGGCAGAGGTGGAGGAGCATTTCCATTTCTTCTACAAGGAAAATTCCCGTAGAGAGGGAAGGCACAATAAGTCAATGGATGACAATCATAAAAACAGAGAATGCATAGTAGTGGTCTCTGTGCACCAAACACTGCGCTTCACTCTTTGTATGAATGATCTTAGTTAATCCTCCAAGTAACTCTCCGAGGTGGCCATTGTCATCACCCTACTTCACCACGTCTGTCATGGGCACTATAAAGAGCACTCATGTATGTCAGCCTTCTAGTCCCGCTCTGTCCCTGTGCCCTGTGATTTGTAATCAGACAACCACCTTGTTTCTGTGTCTAAACGCTCCCTCTGCACCCTGGTCCCCGTGACTGCGTCTCCTTGCTTAAATTCCCATCCCTTCTCCCTCTGGGTCAGGCATAATTCATTCTCCTTTCCATTGGCCCCTTCTCCCCCCTGGAAGCTGCCAACTGCTGGTCCCTCTGCCCCCATGACAGCACACCCCTACCTCTCCTATTTCCAGGCTGTTGCTTCTCTGTTCTTATCCACGGGCCCTTCTGCAGCTCAGAGCGCCCATGCCTTACCGAAGGGATGATGCGATATTTATCCAATTCTCAATCTAATATCAAAATCACAATGAGATACCACCTCATACCTGTCAGAATGGCTAAAATGGACAACTCAGGAAACAACAGACGTTGGCGAGGATGTGGAGAAAGGGGAACCCTCTTGCATTGCTGGTGGGAATGCACACTGGTGCAGCCACCCTGGAAAACAGTATGGAGGTCCCTCAAAGTTAAAAATAAAATTACCCTAGGACCCAGCAATTGCACTACTAGGTGTTTATCCAAAGGATACAAAAATGCTGATTCAAAGGGGCCCATGCACCCTAATGTCTATAGTAGCACTATCAACAATGGCCAAACTGTGGAAAGAGCCCAAGTGGCCATCAAGTCATGAATGGATAAAGAAGACGTGGTAGAATCATATACAATGGAATGCAACAACATGGATGAACACTAGAGTATATTATGCTAAGCCAAAATCGTATGACTTCGCTCATATATGGAAAGAAAAATACCATATGATTAAACTCATATGTGGAATTCAAGACACACAATGGGTGAACATAGGGGAAGGGAAGGAAAAATAAGATAAAAGCAGAGGGAGACAAACCATAAGAGACTCTTAAATACAGAGAACAAACTGAGGGTTGCTGGAGGGGAGGTGAGTGAGGGGATGGCTAAAGGGATGATGGGTTTAAAACATAAAATAGAATAAAATAAAATAAGATAAAATGTTTTTTTAAATATTCAATTCTCAATTAGCAAAGGAAAATTGGGACTAACGAAGAAGAGTTGGCACTAACATAATTGATGGGTCTGCCTTTGCATTAGCCTCATATACTTTGAATTCCAGGTGAACAAAGTTTGTTCAGCCAAGTCCACAAATGACTTTAGGAGAGACAAAAGAGATGAAGATTACCCAGGGCAGTAAATGGCACCGAGGAATGAATGGAATTAAATCCTCCACCACCACCAACCATCTCCTCCCTGGGGTGGGGTCGGTGGGGGAAGCCCAAGCCTGTAGAACATGTTGTTACTCTTGTGTATTAAGAGGCCAGATGCTTTGGGGCTCCTGGGTGGCTCAGTCAGTTGGGCAACCGACTTCAGCTCAGGTCATGATCTCGCGTTCGGGAGTTCGAGCCCGTGTCAGGCCCTGTGCAGACAGCACGGAGCCTGGAGCCTGCTTCAGATTCTGTGTTGCCCTTTCTCTCTGCCCCTCTCCTGCTCATGCTCTCTCTCTCCCTCAAAAATAAATAAATAAATACTAAAAAAAAAAAAAAAAAAAAAGAGGCCAGATGCTCTGCAACATGCACTCAAGCACCTGACTTTCTATACGGAAAACTGACTTAAGACACATGCATGCATGCGTGTGTGTTTGTAAAATCCTGAAATTTAAATATCCATGTTATTCAGTCTCACTGCGGATGCTGGATGGACTTTCCTTTAGGGTCATTTTGGAACCATAAACCTAAACCTGTCACTCATGAAAACTTCCCATTTTGTCCTGAGACAGTATCCCTGACATTTTCATGGTTTTCTTTTTGGATACCACTCGTATTTCATAACATTAAGGGATTCTAACTGGAAACTTGAAACTCATAACTGTTTTGCATGAGACTCATCCAAACAATCAACACTTCGTTTTTTACTGATCTGCCAAAACTCTTTCTTTTCCTAATTATGTCTATATTTCTTCTCCCTCAATTTGTCTGCAGAAGAGTAATACTTATTTCATTAAAATAAGCATACACACACACACATATACATATATACATACACATATTCTCTTCATTATTATGTTTAAATTCAGCAGGAAAACCAAAAAACACTTAGATGTCAAATGTTCAGATATTGCTATTTGCTTATGCCGCAGAAATATAAATCATAAAGCAGTTCATTAACATAACTTTACTTGTGCATTATTTTGAGAAAATTTTATTCAAGAATGAACTAGAGGAGTCAAAACTCATGCCCTTGTGTTCTAAGTACCAAAACAATCTCTTCATTCATTATATTCCTTATTCATTAACTTTTTCAATTTGTAAGCACATGTGTAGTTGCCGGTTTAACAGGATATTCTGTGGCCTTTTGTATTAAAAGTTTTAAAACACGATTTGAATAATCCATATCCTAGACTGTAGGAAGATGAAAATTATTCACAGTCAATTGATGTGTGGCGCATAAAATACTGCTAAAGCGTAAAGCAATACAAGCTTTCCACCCAGAGTAGTATTTTAAGGAACATGTGTATAGGTGGATAAGTGGTAGAACAGATTTGTTTTTTACCGCTAAACAAATACAGGAATATTTTCATGAAACCCCTGAAAATGCTACCGGACTTGTGAGATGTCCCTTAGTTGTGAGGCTTTTTTTTTTTTTTTGATCATGTCTTATTTATTTGATCCACATACAACTTAACATCCAGTCAATATAAACTTCTGAAACACAAAAATGTTGTGTCCTCATTTTCCACTGCTCTTTTGTCCTTTAAGTACGCTAAATAGGACCTTGGAGCTCTCCTTCCTTTTTTTAAGATTCAACATTCAGATGGTCCAAAAATAAGCATCCACTGGATATTATGGTGACAGCTGCTTAAATTAAATGCAATATGAAATACGAGTAAGAAATCATAGGTGAGGAAGCCACTTTCCTTTAAAAAAAATTTTTTTAACGTTTATTTATTTTTGAGACAGAGAGAGACAGAGCATGAACAGGGGAGGGTCAGAGAGAGGGAGACACAGAATCCGAAGCAGGCTCCAGGCTCTGAGCTGTCAGCACAGAGCCTGACGCGGGGCTCGAACTCATGGACCCCAAGATCATGACCTGAGCCGAAGTCGGCTGCTCAACCGACTGAGCCACCCAGGCGCCCCTCCTTTTAGACATCAATATGAACATGGAAAATAATAATTTTCAGGTCCCATTTGCATATTCTAAAGTGAAACAAGTAGAAGAACACACACACAAAATTCCCAAAAAAGGAATTTTGAGAGGGAGCTAAATGGAGCAAAGGCAACTCAAGATTTCAAAATCACCAGACAAGAAATAACATTCTACTGAGATATAAATGAGAAGAGGGACAGCTGTGATAGAGGAATCATTGGGAAGCAATAATTGAGAGCCCAAACATGCCAGGAGGTGTCTCTAGAAAGACTTAAGACTTATGGGGGCACCTGGGTGGCTCCGTCGGTCAAGTGTCCAACTTCGGCCCAGGTCATGATCTCACAGTTGGTGAGTTCGAGCCCTGCATCGGGCTCTGTGTCAACAGCTCAGAGCCTGGAGCCTGCTTCAGATTCTGTGTCTCCCTCTCTCTCTGCCCCTCCCCTCCCCTCAAAAATAAACATTTAAGAAAAAAAATGAGTTATGGAAAGCAGAGGCAGGGGAGGGTAAGATGCTGAGTATAAAGAGTCTAAACTGGGGCGCCTGAGTGGCTCAGTCGTTAAGCGTCCGACTTCAGCTCAGTTCATGATCTTGGGGTTTGTGAGTTTGAGCCCCGCGTCAGGCCCTGTGCTGATAGCCTGGAGCCTGCTTCGGATTCTGTGTCTCTCCCTCTCTCTGCCCCTCTCCCACTCACGCTCTATCTCTCTCTGTCTCTCAGAAATAAATAAATGTAAAAAAAAAAAATTTCAAGAGTCTAAACCTGTAGAGTCTCTAGGAAATCCTTCAATTAGTCTAACATGATTATGGGCCAGTTTCTCAGAGAGGAAAATGGAAGGCAGGGAGGAAAGGAGGGAGAAAGGGAGGGATGGAGAGAGGAAGCAAATAAGAGATAGACAGAGATAAAAGGGCAGCAAAGGAAAGAAAAGGAAGCGTTTGTGCAACAGTCTAGACTGAAAATACTAAAATCCCAGGACCTTAGTTTGTCCAAAACCCTTTGGATTCTGACTGACAATGACTCCAATAAGATACCAACCTTGCCCATTTCCTGCAAAAATAAGCCACACGATTGCCCAGAAAAAAAAAGCGTGTGGTGAGGCAGGGAAACTCCGATTTTTGGCCTCATGTTTGCACGCGAATGGACTTCTCACACACGAGGAGAAATTCTGTGTTATCCTGGTAAGTGACAAGAGTCCGATATTCATGGTCCTCCACAGCCATAAAGAATTTGATTTTTTCCCTCTATACCCCACTCCCCTTAGGAGGCAGAAATCCTGCATAAATGGGACTCTTCATCAGACCCAAACTTTCCTTTGGCAGGTTGTCCTGAAATCAAAATGTAGGGTCAAGAGCAATGAATGGGCCTATCTGGCTGCAGATGTGAAGTCACATTTTTCAATGAGCTCTGTAAGTAATAAAGGGAAAATAAACTCAGGAATTAAAGAAAGAATCTTATTAATGGCCCACTAAAACCCCAGTAGAATAAAAGAAATGAGCACACAGGACACCTATTTATTTTATATTAACATCTAATCACAATTTTTCCTAAACTTAAATCATGGCTAGTGGATCAGAGACACACTCTCCCTTTCATTTGCTCATAAATATAATTTGAGCCCCTGTGCTGTAATTGGCGTCAACATCACGGGCTGACTTTAACCAAATAACCAGGAGGTAGCATGGTCACTTGCCTTCAACGTTTCCTTTAAAACTCTCTTTCTAATCAAAATTTGGTCCAACTGAAGAAAAAAAAAATGGCTTCAAGACATATTGAAGGAAGAGAGGTGCGAAGAGGTGAGAAACCTTCAAATATCTTGATGCTCGAAATCTTCAACTCCTATCCTTGCCTACTTTCTTGCATTCAGGCATAAACCTCACTTTTTTGTGTGTGCCCTATTGTCAGATTTGATTTGCTTTGTATTTGTTTCTTTGTGGTCATGACCATCATCCTATCCTGCCATAAGAATGTGCAACTATTAGGGCGCCTGGGTGGCTCAGTCAGTTTAGCGTCCAACTTCGATTCAGGTCATGACCTCAGGGTTTGTGGGTTCGAGCCCTGCGTCAGGCTTTGTGCCGACAGCTTGGAGCCTGGAGCCTGTTTCAGATCCTGTGTCTCCCTCCCTCTCTGCTCCTCCCCCACTCACACTCTGGCACGCTCTCTCTCTCTCTCTCAAAAATAAATAAATATTAAAAAAAAAAAAAAGAATGTGCGACTACTATGGACTCATGGATTTATCGTGTACTAGGTCCACTGGGGTAAATATAGGAGAGAAAATGAAAGAGTTGAAGATAAACAGTGTTCATGGGTAAAATAAGAAAATTCAGTTACCATTAAGGCTTCTATATGACACTGTTCAAGGAAGACAAACTTCCTGGTGGCATTAACATCTTGACATTCAGCACTCTGACAGATTTGATCGGCCTAATGCAGGTACATGGAAAAGTTAGTTTATCACCCATATTATGGTGAGTGCCAAACCACCCACCAGGCTGGTGTGCTCTGAATTTGGCACAGAAGAAGATACAATAGCACCCTGGACCATCTTGTTGTTGCTATTTTTCAGACAGCACTATGTGTCCCTGTTTCTAACTAACAGAGCCGAGGAGGGTCTACAGTTCAGGAAATGGACAAGAAGTGAAGCTCTGAAACATGCACACTCCCCCCTCAGGTGCATTAATATGAGGCTTGGACGAAAAGTGGGCCAAGAACACCTTGTAGACTCTGCAGCTGGGTGTGCACCTGGCTTTTACTCCCTCTCCACAAGCTTAAGCCAACGTCTTCCACTGCTGTGACCCTGCGGGAGGTGTTATCGAGACTCGGTTCATCTGTCTGAGCAATGGCCCTGTCTCCTCCCCTTAATGCAGGGTAGTCTTGGAAACAAGGGGTGTAGGTCCGGAAGAGGTGGCAGGTCAACCTAGACGATGTGTTCCACTACAGTAGGTGACAAGCTCGGGCAAAAACATTGTCGTTACCAAGTGTTCTGTTCACTTCTGCTGTTGCAAAGCAGTAAGTACTCTGTTGAAGACCATGGTGGTGATTCATTTCACCAAATGGCCATAGTGTCTCCTAACCTTACACCATATATAGGTGTTTACGTAACTGAATTTTGTGTGAAGGGTAAAGAGATGTTTAAGAATAAACTCCACTTAGTCCTACATCTCTAACACACAAATGCAAACAAAATTAATGTTTTGTGAAAGTTTTAAACTATGGGGTAGATTTCTCCTTTTCAGCCCCATTCTCCCCTCCAGAGCCACAAATATTGAAAATGCCACTCGACAGGAAGAAATTTAATTGAAAAGAGTTAAGCAGGGGAGAAGGTACCCTTTATTTAGCTTGATGTAAAAAAAAAATAGAATTGATATAGGAGAAATGCCACAATATTATTAAAAGCTTTACAAAATTTGAGTTAAGAAATAGCTCCTTGATAGAATCACTGATTTCCCTCCACCATAATCTGTAATTACAGAAATATAATTGGGTTATAAAAATTAGTTTAGAAGTGTCAATGCACATTTGGCTAGACTTGAGCTGAGTTCTTATGAAGAATGAATAGAGAAAACAAGGCCATCTAATAAATTTAACACTCTGATTTCAAATTTAAGCAAGAATGTTAGTTTTAAAAAGTATAGATAGAATGTTAATTAGCTAAAAGGTAAAAACAAGAGTTTCTGAGACCATTAATTCAAATAGTGAAGACAATTATAAAATATAAACTTGTTTTCTATTTTATATATTTATATACTACATTTTACATATAATATAGCATAATATAATATAATATAATATACAAAATATAATGCAAAATTTGTTTTCAAAACTTTCAGGCCTTCCCTAAAACTGTCTATGGGAATTTTGTTCCTCACACACACACAGAACAGCACCCATTGGGCACTCTGTTTAAGGTCTGTTGCGTCTGAAGGCACATCTCCCAGAGCACTAATAAAATGGAGGCCAGGGTGACTCCTTCTTTAATAGGAGCAACTGCTTCCATGGAAGCTTTACCAGAGAGCACCAACTCACTCCTCCATCCTTCCAGTCATCATCTGTTCTATTGTTCTATGTTTTGTAACAGAATCATTTCCCAGACCACCACGGACAGCCCAATCATAACAGGTAATGATAGCAACAATAAAATTCATATGTAGGAAATGAATAAGTCATGGATTCTTAGGAAAAGGAGGAGGAGGAGGAGGAGGAGGAGGAGGCGGGGGGGGGGAAAGAGAGGCAGAGAGAGAAAGGAAGGAGGAGGAGGAGGAGGAGAAGGAGGAGGAGGAGGAGGAGGAGGAGGGTAGAGGCTGGAGGGAGGGGAGACGGGCGAGAAGGAGAGAGGGGAGAAACAAAAGACATTTCTGCAATACAATCTGCCTTCATCATAAGATGAAAGAATACTAAGAACCATACTTTCCACAGGTAACGTTTAGGGCCATGTTTCAGTTGTGTGATTTTATGTATGATTAAAGGGTTTACACCTTGGCTTCCAACATCCTTAGTTCAAATCCAGCTTTGCCAATTGCTGTCCAGGTGACAAGTGACCCTGTGCAATTCCTCAGCCTCCTAGTTACTAAAATGGGAGGTAGTAACAGTAACTACCCCACAGATATCATGAGGATTACATTATGTTTATAATGTTCCTGGCACCTGGTAAGTGCTTACGAATTGGTAGATCATTATTAGTGTTATTTTTAAGATGGCTAAGTACCTAGCTCTCTTCTGGATAAAAAAAAATGCTATCAAACATTATCTCAGAGGGGCACCTAGGTGGTTCAGTCGGTTGAGTGTCCAGCATGACTTAGCTCAGGTCATGATCTCGCAATTCATGAATTCGAGCCCTGCATCAGGCTCTGTGTTGACAGTGTGGAGCCTGCTTGGGATTCTCTCTCTCCCCTTCTCTCTCTCTCTGCCCCTCCTGTGCTCTCTCTCTCAAAATAAATAAATAAACTTTAAAAAATTATCTTAGATATTCAGCAAAGCTTACAAGATTCAAGATTCCCACTGAAACATACAACACACACACACACACACACACACACACGCACACACACTGATTCTTCTGCTGTGGATTTATGATTTTGTGTGTGTGTGTGTGTGTGTGGGCACCTGAGCGTGCATCAGGGGTGACATTGTTTAATCTTTATTGTTTCATTTTATTACTTAAAATAACATTCATGAAATTTAAGAGGCACTATAATAGAGTGCATTAGAATCACCTGTAAAACTTCTTCAAAATGCCCTTACCCAGGCCCTACCCAGACAAACTCAATCAGAATTTCTGGGGATGGACCTTGCATACCAGTGGGTTTTTCCAAGGTTCTCCCAGGTGGTTCTAGGGGGCAGCCAGGGTTAAGACGTGGAAAAGAGGAAAACGGTGAACCCTTAGAAAGGATTTCTAGGTTCAAACTCACTTATTTTATTAACTGGCAATATGGCTGTGAAGAAGACATATAACCTTCTCTGAGCCAGTGTCCACTGCCATTAAATGGGAGGGATGATTTGCGCCTAACTTCTTAGAGTTGTGGGCTTCAGATAAGAGCGCTAAGACCAAAGCTTTGCTCTGCAGTTTGTTTTGGGAGCTAGTTTTGAGGTTCACGTACGGAACCAGCTACTTTTAAACTTGTAAATGACGCATGATTGTTTCCTGGCCAGGTTACTTGTCCCAGCCTCTGTAGGGAAGAAGGGAGAGCGGAGGAAGCATGCACCGCCCACCCCCAACCAGCAGCTCCCCAGAATCAGTTCTGGGAATCTGGGCTGGGAAAGATGGCCCAGGCAGCTCATACCTCCATCTCATACAAATAAGATTTCATTTACCCACTTCATTTTCTCCTCAGTATATGGGAAGTGATGTGGTAAAGATGAATGAGCACAGGATATCCCAAAAGAAACGTTCACATTCTCTTCAGTATTTAAGGAGTACATGTTTTGTCCACCTTACCAAAACCCTAAATTACCTGAATTCAAGGGCTATGTCTGATTAGGTTTGATTCGGCCCTTCTCCTGACTGCATTATTTAACCTATGAATCATGGTTGAAGGATTAGTCTGACAATATGAAATATAGAAAACAGGAACTTAACTGACATTAATGACCATGAATTTCTTCTGGTCTCTTTTTCACTAATCTAGGTATACTAACTGAATCATGCATTGGAAACATATATCTCTGTCAATTATCTTAATAAATAGCAGTGAGGCCCATGAGAGAAAATAAGTTATGCATTTTGTTCAGCTGAATTGGTGTCTTAAAACAAACCCAGAAGTCTGAGAGCCATAACGTATCTGACTGAGAATCGGCTCCCTGTGTCATTATCTCTTGTTCTTACTTCTTTGTCACTAAATACACTATTGTGATTTTTATTGCTACTTTCATTGGCCTGAGTGTTCAATATCGAAATGATGAATAAGTATTCTTGGGGCATAAAGCTATCCCTCTCTTCTAAGATCACTCATCACCTTCTCTTAGGAGACACTACCTACGAGTTCTTTTGGTAAAGCAAACTCCGCTTAGAAGATTCCGGAATTTTTTGTGTGTGCCTAGAGGGATGAAACATCTCTATTTGTTAGTCTTATTTCAGAGACTGACTTATTTCTGAAAAGTTAGATGTTCATCAAGAGAGAACTGGCTAGGTATTGTGGTGATCAGTTTGCAATACACACAAATATCGAATCATGATATCATACACCTGAAACAAATATAATGCTGTATGTCAGTTAGATCTCAATAGAGAAAAGAACTGTTTTTAAATAAGTCAGTGTATATCCATGAAAGGGAATACTATAGAGAAGGATGGAAATCTATTCGTAATAATATGAGATGTTCAAGGTATCTTTTTAAAATGTGAAAGTTGTAGAACTCTGTCTACAGCATGAATCTGGAGTGTTTGAAGATTTTCTATGCTCCTATGTGCATAGAAAATTTCTGGAACAATATAATACATTATTGATGATGGTTATTTGCGGGGAGTAGAATGATGGAGTAGTTCAGTTTTCACTTTATATTCTTCTGTGTTGTTGCTGTTGTTTGTTATAAGCACACATTACTTTTATAATTTGTTTAATAAAAAATTTTAAAAGACTCTTAGGATTCTACTAGGTGGCTTGTCCCGATGGCATGCATATAACAACTGTGCTCACGTTCATGTTCTACTCAGACGCTCTACTCTTCGCCTGAACTAGCTGTTTAACTCCTATTTGATGGATAATTGTAGAAAGAGAGAAAACAATCCCAGTTGGTATGTTTCAGCACTTGTAGAAAGTAGCTCTGAAATGGGAGTAGAATGCAAAACAAAGCATCCTTGTTTTTGGAAGGAAATTACCATACCATGTAATGGCAACATCATTACCAGAATAATCATCCTTTTACAGTATAGTGATCAACTATGTACTCAAATTTCTACAATTGATTTCTAGAAGTTGTAAAGTGTTTTTCCATTTGCTTGAACAGCTTACTTGAAATGAAGAGTATTTTAAATAAACACCTACCATAATTTTTTCAGGCACTAAAATTGAAAACAGTTAAAATATTTTTATATTACTAGGGGTTGAATAAGTATTCTACAATGTCTAGGGAGTATGTGTGCATGTGCGTGCGGGTGTGTGTGTTCACTAATTAGATTGCCTCACTTTCATTTTCACTCCAAATCCTTTAGTCCCTGGAAATCTACACATAGATTCGTTTACACATGGAAAAAGTTTTCAAAAAAGAAACAACTTGGGGCACCAGTCGGGTGTCTGACTTCGGCTCAGGTCATGATCTCACAGTTCCTGGGTTCAAACCCCGCATCAGACTCTGCTGAAGGCTCAGCATAGAGCCTGCTTGGGATTCTGTGTCTCCCTCTCTTTCTGCCCCTTCCCTGCTTGCACTGTGTCTGTCTCTCTCAAAAATAAATAAACATTATAAAAAAATTTTTTTAAAGAAACTTTAGTTACTAAATCAAGTATTTGCATTTTGCCAAGAAACACAGTATAACTACCTTGGATTTGGACAATAACGTTCATCTTCGCTCCCAGAAACCTTTTGAATATTATTATGAATGCCTTTACATTAGCAACATTAGTGAAACACTCCGAAATACACCTCAAATGTATGAAAATCAACTCTGTTAAAGAGAGATTTGAACCAGAGAAAATAAATACAGCCAGTGATGTACTTTTCAGACCCTTGAACACCATCTGCTGATATGAGCAGTGAGAAATTTTCAAATTTGGGGTTCTTCTAACACAGCCAAATTTCCACAAAATCTCTTCTTTTCCCAAATTCTGACCTGGGGCATTTCATCCTACAATCACTTCTGCCTCCCATTCAACCAGCATCTTGTCAAATCTGGCTGCAAGATTAAGTTTCCAGATTCAGAATTCAATATTGTAACCCTAAGGATATAAGATCCAAGCTGGAACATTCTGTTTAAAAAAAAAATGGATAAAATTGTTTCAGCCCAGAGACCAGAGTTTGCTCTGACCATAATGATGAATCATCAGGGCTGACACTAAGTGAAATGAGTTTGATGTTCTTGGCTTTATTCGTGCACGTTAAGCAGGGGTTTACGTTTGTCCCAACTCTCAACCTTTTGTCTAAAAGGTTGAGAGAGCCTTGTTTTCTAGTATTATTTAAGGCTCACAAAATTAACTGGCTCTATCTGTCTTTTGACCCGCCATAGCCTAGGACGGTGTACCTGGCCCCATTCTTGCCCACGCTGGCATCCAATTTTGAAAGAATACAACTGACAATTTAAGAAATATCTACTTTTTTTTTTTTTTTTTAACATACCTTCAATATCAACTAGGGTTTCTGACATCCATGTCTCTCTGCTGGTGTAGTATTTTGCCTCTTACTCTCAGTAATAAAGTATTACATTAAAAAAATCTGTACCTGAATTCTGCACTGAAAACTAACCTCTCTGTAAATGATGCACTTTGTTTTTAATAAGAGGAGTTGGTCTGAGTTCTGATCAATGCAAAAAACACCATTGAAAAAGTATTTAATCTTTTTAAAGTAGATCTGTTTCTGCAAGTGTTTAGGTCTTAGGTGTGAGACATAGATGTGTTCTTCTTGAAACACTTTGTAATTATTCATGAGCAATCAAAGTTATAAAACATGCTGAGTCAGCATCATATTAACCACGGGAAACATCCCTTTTAATAAGGCTGTTCTTCCACAGCACCTAAGCACTGGTTAAACTCTCAGAAAGCTCCCCAAATAAAGGGGTCTTTAATCTTAAAAATTCGTGTTCCGTGGCTCCGTGGCAAAAACACTGTGAAGCTTTTCTTTCTTTCTTTTTTTTTTTTTTTCTTCTCCTTTTGGCTTTGTTTTAAAACTGTATTTGTCTTGTCCTAAAGTAATCATTTCGCTGCTTATTTCGGTGATCTAAAATCGCCAGGCGACACGACATCAGCTTACAAAACAACAAAAACACTAACTACAGAATCCAGTGTCGGTCAGTTCTCTGCCTCCGTCTTGCTTTGTTTTGCTCTAGGTCTTGCCTTTCTCTCCGGTGCCCTTTGCTGCCTGGGCAGCCCACGAGGATTCACTTTTCACTTATTACTCATCACACTGACTCTGGATTACAGCGGGGAGGAGAGGGAAAGCTGAGGGGAAAATGACAGTGAAGGAAAAGAGCAAAATACCAGAGCAGTGCGTTTGAGTAACTATTTCCTTTTCCTTCACTGAAGGTGTGGACACATTTATTTGCATCTTTGACCTTAAGAGGGGGGAGCTGGGAATTGTACGGGCATCTTTTCCCACTGAAAGAAGCCACCCCCTGCATGGGGGCGGGGGTGGTAAGGAGGACGGAAAAGAGGTGAAATTTAGAATATTCTGTTGATCTTCATTTTTCTTTTTTTCTTGTTGTTATGGTTAGAAAAATGTGACTGAAGGGAAAAGGGTTACAGTTCACCCGGAATCAGTACCAAGTATCAACAGCTAATCTCGGTCTTTTAAAGAAAGAGTCCTTCATATCATGGGGGGTTTAAAGCCAGTGATAAAACAAAAAGCTATTTTCTGAAGCCAACCAACTTGAAAAATAACTGGCTTAACACCTCGAGAGCTGCCTTTAGTATTAATAATCAGAAATGCTTTCAAGTATTTTGCCCTCCCTTGCATACAATGGTTTTATATTTAGGAGTGGTGGCTCTGAAATAACAATAATGTGGTCATTTATTGCTGGAGTAAAGAAAACAGCACAAGCAGAGAGCAAAACAGGAAGAATGTATCCCATAAAAATTAGGCAGTTTTCACCTATAATTGGCTCACGTTGTAGAAGTGGGAAGAGCAAGAAAATAATAGAAAGAAAAATGAATCTTAGTGAAATGTAATGACAGGTTCTCACAGCTCTTTCTTCAGTCTAGGGTTCAGAAGAATTGTGCAAAAGGCAAAACTGGTACATATCTTGATTATCATTTTGGACCAGCTCAAGGCAACATGACTCAACACAGTATTGACATGTGATCCCAGAGCAAGTTTTGACTCAGTAATTTACTCTATTGGGCATACGTTTCACCTCCTCCCTGCGTCCCCCCCATAAAGGAAGGAAGGCAGGGAGAAAGAAAAGGAAGAACATAAATGAAGGTGTGAAATTATAGTGAGAGCAGCTCCTATCTCCCAGGTAAAAGTTTGGCCACGAAATACAGATGAGTTTAAAAGTTGTGTCATTTAAATTTTCTGCTAGTGTTCAGATTATGGTCAATATTTACCTTTTTGCTTATTTTTCTTCAAGTCCGATCCTTTGATATTGGCATTTTATTTTCACAACCTTACCCTTTACTCAATCAAGTGTTAGAAAAAAGCAAAGCTTGTATGATATCACAATGCAAGGGAGAGTGGAGCTTTTCAATATTTGCAGGCACGTGAGTTATATTCTAATTTTGGCAAACAATAAAGATGAAAACAGAAAGATGCTTTCAACTGTCTGGTAAAATGCAGTTTACATAAGCAAAGAGACTGTCAACAAAAGGACCCTTCCTTCACCTGTCTCCTGAACAAGTACCACAGATTTGATATACACGAAACACATTAAATTCAAACTGTCTTACATTGAACATGCATATTTCAGTGTTCCAGCAACCTCTCTCTATATTCTAGCGATGTGAATCCAAAAGCTTTAAATTCTTAAGCACTGAAATTTATCCTTGGATAGAGGGAGTTTCATTAATTGATCTTAAAAACAGAAAAGAAAGTATGGTTTCAAGACCAGCTTTCCTGCTCTGGTTTAGTATGAATACTGACCTTATTGTACAGTATCATTACGATACGGATACACCCTTACTTTAGTGAGCAGGACTGGCTTTACCATTTAAACACCTGCTCAGGTAGCATACTGAACTTCAATTTAAAAATATTTGAAAGGTAATAAAAATTGAGTTCATCCACTAGAATACAAAAAGCTAACACCAACTTTCCTCTGAGTGGAGTATTGAGTCCATTAGAAAGACATAGAAATCCATAGAAAGAAATCCATAGAAATCCATAGAAAGACATACAAATCCACGGTACAAATTCCTTACAAAGGAATACTAGCACCATTTCGTATTCAGAAAGAATAAACCTTCATTAGTTTTTTTTTTTTAGTAAACTGTATACTCTTAGCCTAAATGCCCTCAAAAACAGGATTCTCAATTAAATCCAAACAACAATTTCGCCTCACTAACATATATAAATTTGCTGAAGTGATAGGTTGGTTTCATATGAAAAGGGCAGTCACACCTACAAAAATGAGTTTTTAGAGCACATGAGAGTTATGCTTGGCATGTGTGAAACAGGGTGAGGTTAGCCCTAAGGTTTAATGTTTATAGAAAGGGCATGAAAATCAGTGGAAACACACTGAGAATAAGCAAGTGTGTTATTTACACACCCTGGGGGCCCCTCTCCCTGGGCCACCTCCACTCCCTTTCAGCTTGAATATGGACTAGTTAGGCACGTTGCTCTGAGAGCCATGTTGAACATTCTCGGGAACAGGGTATAAATAAACCCACATGCAAAACTGCTTTACGACCAGAACAATGAAATATTTTGGGGTTTTAAAAGCTTCACATGAGAAAACATGCACCGAAATCCTATTCAGCCAAATGCACTTTCCCTCCGTGCCATTAGGGCACACTCTCGAGCACTGTCTCAAATAACTGCATTTACTTCCAAACGTGCCCCCTTTAAACATTTTGAATTGTCTAAATTTACCCTGCGGGGAAAAAATACCCATTTTACTGGTAAGGTAAATTGCAATTGCAAAAGCTTTGGACTGTGCTTCCTGTCCTACCAAGGATGGTTTCTCCGCTCTTCTGCCGACCCCTCAGCCATGACCCCTGGAAGCATACCCATGAGCGCTTTTACCCGGCAGTGTCTCTCCCCATTCCTAGCAAACTCTTAGATATGCTTGATAAATATTTTTATCTAATTTCCCTCATCTGTTGTTTTTATTAACAACTAATTTAATATCCTCTGTTCTGTAATATCTGCAGAAGCCAGTATAAGGAAACGTGCAGCCAGCCCAGACCCTGAGGCCTGTGCATCAAGATGGCAGGCTGGCCAAGGGTCCTCTGGGGACAGCAGTGCCAGAAGGAGGATTGGACACGGTGACCCGTCTGCCTGAGATGAGGGGGGAAAAAAAACAACATCAACCAGGAGCTCTGTAATACTGATGAACTAATCTGTCACTCACAAGCTCGGGTCTGCAAAAAAGAAAACTGCAGTAAACATTTAATAACCATGAGGGGTGAAAATGCGAGCCTTCATTTTCAAATGCTGTTCATACCTATGGCTCAGAACCTACTTAACTGGTTAGTTTGCGTTGATTTGAAAAATCATCTGAAGACCACAATCCACCCTATAGTTCCAAGGGTTAGGAAGTGTGCCACAGATAACTATCAAACATCCAGATGATTTCCAAGAACTGTATGAATGAACCAAGTTTCTTGATCTTGATATCCCAGGCAGGGAATTTGTTCTTAAGTACTAGACTGCTTAATTGCTTGGGGGAGAGAAAATCCTGGGGGAAAGACATTTATGAGGCAATATGTGCTCCATAGAGTCAGTGCACTCTCTCCAGCTGGATCATGGCCAGCAACGCAGAGAAGTCTACTCTTCTCTCCAGTAGAAGCAACTGGATATTTGATCTTAGAGATGAATGAAAAACCTAAAGATCATATTTCATGGGAATCTTTCAGTATCCTGAATGGAAAATACCACTGAAAATCGGTTATTTGCTCCTCCAACCCAAATCCACTTAGGACCAGAATTAAGAACGTGGGTGGGGGGCCGCGGGGGAAGGACAGAAATAATTTTTATTCTAATATGTATTTGAGGACGAACTAACATTTGCATTACCAAACGGGACTGTTCGCACCTGCTGAGTAGGCAAAGGAGGGTACTGAAATCAACAGCTTAAAAGAAACATGTATTTTTGATTATGATTGCCTGAAAAGCAGTAAAAAAAATTATTTTCACATTCTGGTTATTGTTAGAAGTCATCATCTGGGTAAATATTTTTATCTGTGCTATAACAATTAAATCATTTCAAAAATCTATGCCCTCTTCCTTTTTACTTCTATAGATGCATATGGGACAGTATGCTATCTTTCCTTTCGCCTCTGAGTGTTTCAGTTTCAGAAGAAGTAAGCATTTTAGTTTGTACATTTTTTATGTTTGCACATTTTTAATACAGAAAATTTTTACAACCTGCAGAATGACAACTATTATAATTTACCAGCTTGACAACAGTACCTGAGCCTTTTTATAACAAATAATTTATGAGAAATGAGCTCTCCAGAAACCATGTGGCTACTCTGATGCAAGTACTTAGAAAGTATTTGTTAACAAGTCATTAATGGGTATAATTCCTGGACATACAAAGTCTTTAAAACGTACAAAATGCCGAGCCATGTAATAATAACCACCACTTTTAGACCCTGACAAATTAGGAGTTTAATCTGGTGTCTGTAAAATGTATGCCGATTTCCTTTTTGGAAGTATATATTTGAACCTTTTAAAAGTATATATACCTTTGCAATGATTTCCAAAAAACAGTATTGCATAAAAATTTAGAAAGATGTCTCCCATCTTTTTTTTTTAAACAAGCTTTCTTTTCCCAACTAAGGGAAATGTATACGAAAGGCACTCCTATTTTTCACTTGGGGATGGAATACAGTAATTTTGCACAGTATTATGGCCCTACGATGACATTCAGAAGAGAGAGCATGTTTACAACCCAAGAAAAGTTTTATTAAACAGGACAAAACTGTGATCAGGAGCTCCAGTGTTCTTTTTCTACGAAAAGGTCATCTTTTTTTAGCAGGCTATTTAATTAATTCTATATGCCCTGATTATTTTAGCTAACTTTGATATACTTACTTGCTCATCACTGAACACCTACACTAAAGTGGGTATTAACAGCATATAAAATCAGTCTTTATATATTTTCTCCTGCCAAATGTATGCCCAGAGACTTCACTTTCTGTCTGTATAACAAAAACCAACTTGGAAGTTTTTTTTTTTAAATATTGTTCCATTGAAGCAGATTATCTACTGCTTTTAAAATAGTGTGAGCCTGTGGAAACATGGTATTATATATCTGACATTTCCCATCTAAAAATACATTATGAAGCATGCTGATATTAATAAACCATGTGCTTTCAGAACCCTAAAGTGCTTCGCTATAATTTGGTTGAAAACAGAGTCAAATGGTATATTTTCCACCATGCTATTAAACATACAGCAAACAAATTTCACATCATCACTTTGCCAGCTTGTCTTGATTGGAAAGTGTGCCACAAAAAAGAAAAAAACAAAACTTTTAAAGAGTTTATCAATATTCGTAACCACATTCTGATTGCTGAGTTAACAGTTCATAAGTAAGCCTAGATAACTTAGAAAAAAATGGATCAAAAATACATTCCCCAAAAGAGAAAGAAAGAAAACACATATACTCTCATTTTCCTCGCCCCACCCCCATCATAGAAAAATCACCCTTCCTTTTACAGCAGTTATCTGAAGGCAAATGAAAATACAACGATCCCTTCCTCTTCGGATTCAGCTTACGGACGCAAACATTTAAGCACAAACATAAAGTACCGATTGCACAGAAAGCGCCAAACAGAAAGAGCAAGACTCACTGACCCATTTGGAAGACAAAGACGACAGAACAGCAAAGCTCTAAAAATCAGCTTGTGAGGCCTCAGAGAGAGATTCTTCTGGCATTTCATCACAGCAGCCCCAGATCAGTTCACCTCCCTGGATCCAGGGAGGAGGAACTAAATAGAGCTGTTTATTAACGCTGGGGTGCTGGATTGCATTAGGAAGCCGACCAGACCACCTGGACCTTTCAGAGTGTGGCAGTGTTTAATTTGCAGCCTGCCCCTTCTGCAGCCGCCAAGACCATTTACCAGGCTCAATCACACATTATCTGGGTTAGAAGTAAAGGCACGTGTATTCCTAGATTTCTGTTTTCCATAGAGAGAGGGAGAGGGAGAGAGAGACGTAGAATATAGCCAAAATAAAAATATGGAACAGAACAATTTTAACTACTACCTAGGAAACGTAGCACCTTATTCTCTCCTTACACTTTCTTTCAGAGATCACGATCTGGACAGAAAATAAATTCTTAAAAATAGATTTTTTTTTTAAACGTCCAGACCAAATTATAAATTAGATTTGTCCTTGGATTTTTTGTTGTTGTTGCTGCTGTCTGAATTTTTGTTTGTTAAGCCTCGCATGGAAGTTTGAGGCTGAGGTTCCCTGGCTAGATTTACTGGGTGCCTATTGCCTCCCGCACTTTCAAGCACTGCGCTGGCAGGTAGCTGAAGATACAGATAGAAAGATGGTGCTGTAAATATGAATTATGTGAATCATATGGTGAGACCCTTGTGGAAAAAAGGGGAGTTGAGAAATGGCTGACTCCATACCTGACCAATTACAGCTTGCATGGTCCCCGTGTCCTGCTGGGCTGAGAGATCGCAATCCATCATATGTTGTCTTTGAAAAGGAGAATGGGGGTTTCTGGCATGCATCTGTCAATCAACTTCTGCACTCACAACCATCACCAAAAGCAAGGGGAAAAAAAGTCAAGCTGCTTCACCAAATAGGATGAAACCGTCATGTGACCTCCGGCAGACTCGCACACACACATTCACTACCTCCATAGAGCGTAAGAATTTTCTGTAGATATGAAATGACATTGACAAATACCCAATACCAAGTAAATAAAGTGAGACAAACAGCTATTCACCAAAGACAAAACATAGGCTGTAATCTGCCGCTAAAGGTTTAACAAACCTATGAGGATTTTTTTTAATACTCTAGAAACCTGTGTTTAAGACCAAAACAAAAACAAAATTAACTATTTCATGTGATAATTGAGGCTTTGGGTTCTAAGCCACCACATAATTTTTTTTTTTCAATCATAAGTCATCACCCCGCTTTTGTGAGGCTGTCCCTAATGATTTTATTTTCAGAATCTCTAAATGACCTTCGGACAATATGCAGGAGTCTTTATGGTTTTTGTACAACGTCAAAAAGCTTGAAAATGCTTTACAGAAAAGCTTGAAATGTTAACCGTCGCATAACACAGATACCCTGATATTTGTTGACTGGAAATGGATATATACAATCATTTGTGTAAACTCTGATGACCACTCAAATATAAAATATTCAAAGTGTGTAAATAGTAGTCACTAAACTTTTCATTTTCCGAAAGGTTAGGAAATGATTTACTTGATGTGAGGTGATGACAAAGATTTCAACTTTTTTTCATTTAAGTTAAGCTATTTGAGAGCACACACTTCAGGATAGATTGTTGATGTCACATGGGTTAGCTATTATGAGGGTGACATGAATATAATCCATTAGCTTTTTAACCCTTTCAGGATTGAGGTCGCAACGGGATTTCCCACACAACCTGACAGATAACTGCAAAGTTCCTTTGTGGAATGCAAAGCCATAAATAGCAACTGTTAGTTTGGTGGCTTTGTGAAGTTATTAACGTTTGCATGTAAACTTAAGGTCACCACTTGGCGTACTCTTTCTGGCTTGTCAAAAAAAAAATTTTTGCAGGACAACTTTGCGGTATTAAAATGGGGGCACTTTTTCAAGGTTCGCAACTAACGTTACGTTAGAGAGGTGTTGAGAAATGTTTGATACAGAAAACGTACCGTCACGTAGACCCTAGCGTTGTGCTATGTCATCACTCGAAAATTAATTAAGAGGAACTTCAAGTAAAAAGAACCATTTCTGTTCGACATTTCTGAAGACAGCTTTAGGAGGAAAGAAGGACTCAAGTCTTACAGACTTGTCATTCAGAGCTGCCCCACAATGTACACACACACACACACACACACACACACACACACCGGCATCCCCAAACAAAACGAAACCGTGCAGAAACTGGGTAGCCCCCCTGAGGCCGTAGGACTGGAAAGGTCCTCCTAGCAGGATTGAAATGCACAGCTGGCCCGCATACACCCCGTCCGTCCGGGCCGCTGGAGGCACAGACCTCCCCGGGGCTTTCCGCAGCCCCCGCGGGCCCGGGAGCCTAGGCAGGGACAGCCGAGCCGGGACCCCCCGGGCCCGGCCGGCGTGGCAAGCGGCGAGGGCTGTGCCAAACTTGCCCGAAGGCTGCGGGCTCGCGGGGAGGGGGCAGCAGGGGCGGAGTGGGGGTGGCGCGACCGCTGCTGGCCTGGCCTGCCTGGACCCTGCGCGGGCGGACCCTAGGCCGCGACGCGGAGACCCGCGGGACCAGGGCAAGTTGGGAGGAGGGGCGCGCCGAGCCGCCGGAGCCGCGCTCCCGACCCCTCGCGGCCTGGCGGCGCCGCCCTCCGGGAGCCTCGTGCCAGCCGCCTGCGCCCGCGCTGGAGCCCAGCCTGGGGCGGGGGCGCGGGCGGGGGCTGGGGCAGGACGGCCGCCCCACACCCTCCGTAGCGCCGCCAGGGTGTCGGCTGCAGTCTGTCTCCCGCAGAGATCTAAGCCCCGTAGGCGCCACCCCGGAGAGGGGGTGGGGGTGCACGTTGCAGGAGGAGTTTGAAGACGCCCCCCCCCCCCCAAGCTCCACCTGCAAATTATAGTGGTCCAGGTTGGCATAGAGACAGCTGTTTGCCTACCCTCGGGTTGTTTGTGTGACCGTCTGACCTATATTAATTACAGTCATTTTACTGGTGAACTCGGATAGGGCCCGGTGTCCGACACCTGACATGACATTAGCTCACTAAATCCTCATAACAACTCAGTAAGGCAGGTACAATTATTCCCATCTTACAGGTGAGACACAACAAAAGACAGCTGCTCAAGATGAACAGGGCCATGATTTGAACTTGCTCTGACTCTGAAGGTGGAGCTTTTCAGAAGAAACCCGAGAGTCAGAAAAACTTCAGAATAATGGCTACCATATATAAAGTACAGATGCATTCAACAAATACTTACGGAGACTCTGCCACGTGCCAGGTACTGTATTAAGCACTGGAGGTACAGCAATACAGACGTAGTTCCTCAGAGGTCTCATATTGTAGTAGTTTGGACAGAGATTTGTGGAATAACCCCAGAAATGTAAATTTTTAAACTATTCTGAGAGCTACGGAGGAAAGCAAAAGAGTAATATGAGAACCTATGTCAAAGGAATTGACCTAGCCTTGGGTGTGTGAGCAAGGGGAAATTGACAAAACTTCCCTAAGCAATTGACTCGAAAGAAACTGTAATTGGAAAATGTAGGTGAAAGGGGGAAAGGGGGCGATGGGGATAAATATCTTCCCCAAAAGAAATGTGCAAAAGGTGAGGAGGTTGCATGGCTAATTGCAGGAGCTCAAAGAAAGCACTGCGCCTTGTGTGGAGCACAGACAGCAGGGCGGGAGGCAAGGACCAGAGTGCACCGGTCTCTTAGGTTGTATGAAGGATTCTTTACCTTAGCCAGGAGCCCAGTGACGCGGCAGAATAAGCCTGTGGTCTCGCACTTAAATTCTGAAAGATGTCTCTGGCCAAACAGCGAAAAGGTAAGAGTGTTAGGGGGAGTAATGAAAGGAGATTTGGTGGGCGCATTTGGTTATAGGTGGTGGTGTCGGGGACTGTATGGTTTCAAGGAAAAGGTATAATTCACAGAACCTGGTGGCCAGTTGGTGGTGGAACTTGAAAACGAGAGGTATCTTTCTGATTTGCATAAAATAAAATATTTCGTGATGCCGCTTACTGAGCTAGGGGATGAGGAGGAAGATCAGGTTGAGGAAGGGCAGCAGGGATCATAATTTTGATTTGAGATTTATTTTCACTACAGTCCTCAGGGTAAGAATGATGAGTCTCCCTTCCTCCCCCCCCCCCCCCCCAGAGATGAAAAATCTAGGAGTCTGAGAGATAAAACAACTTGCCTGTGACCACAGCGTAGCAGGGAAGGTTCATCTGAGGGAAAAATCAAGGTTCCTGACCCTTGCATTCAACTGCTTTGAAATCAGTTGGTGGTTCTGGGGTTTTCCAGTTGATTAAAATCTTCCTACCAGGAAACCAAGGTAAAATTGATGACCAGAACCATTCTCCTAGGAACCAGTCCTCATAAAGAAAAGTCTTCAGGGGCACCTGGATGGCTCAGTCGGTTAAGCGTCCGACTTTGGCTCAGGTCATGATCTTGCGGTCCGTGAGTTCCAGCCCCGCGTGGGGCTCTGTGCAGACAGCTCAGAGCCTGGATCCTGTTTCAGATTCTGTGTCTCCCTCTCTCTCTACCCCTCCCCTGCTCATGCTCTGTCTCTTTCTCTGCCTCAGAAATAAACGTTAAAAATTTAAAAGAAAAAAAAAGGCTTCAGATGGCATCTCCTCTGGTATTAAAGTTTTGTTGGGACCCTAAGCCCCTGCCCATACAGGTCTGGTTTCTAGGTCTAACATGCAATGGCAAGAAGGATGTAAAGATAAAAACACAAAGGTAGTTTTGAATTATCCAACTAACAACTTACGTATTTATTGTTGAGTATGATCTCCTGATAGGTGTTCTGGGTAATAAGAGACTTGAATAAGACCTACTTCCTGTCATTCAAAGGTTCATAATCTAGTGGGAAACAGACACATATAAATGAATTAAATTCGGCACAGATTGCTTTCAAAAAACAAACCAAATACATAAAAGGTTTACCTGAGGGGATTGTTGGATTTTCTCGGGTCAAAGATGCTTACGTTTTTAGGTGCCATGATATACAGGCTTGGGTTAGGATCTACTCTGTTCCTTACCTCTGACTGGGTGTGGCCTCGGGAAACTGGCAATTTCTCTGTCTTGAGTGTCTCATCTTATAACTCCTCAACGGTACCGTCCATAAATTGAGTTCTACTTTTAGGTTACCCAGGAAATTTTAATTATTTTCCCTTATGGGAGGACTCCAGAGGGGCAGGAAAGAGGAATTCTGGAGAACTGAGGAAGGCTGCCTTGAAGATAGGTAGAAGGATTCTGACTATGATAGAAACAAAGGGCGCCTTCTATTTAGGGCAAGGGGAATAATAGCATCAGCAACAGCTCCTGTTCCTCCATCACTGTGGGTGGCAGCCACTTTTAGGGTCAGAGCAACGAGAAACAAATGGAGAAGGGCAGGAAGTATTTCTGCTAATTTTTACTCCTACTTCCGTGGTAGAATTTAGGAAGGAAAATTCATTAAGTGAAATATTTGCCCTTTCCATCACCAAATTTCCATAAAATGGTGCTTTTCCCAACCCTTCAAGGCTCTCTCCTTGCTTCACAGATGAGACATACATGCTCTTTCTCAACAGCTGATGATCCTGAAGATAAGAAGGAACAGGGGGCGCCTGGGTGGCTCAATCAGTTAGGCAGCCGACTTCGGCTCAGACCTTTGATCTCATGGTTTGTGGGTTCGAGCCCCACATGGGGCTCTGTGCTGATAGCTCAGAGTCTGGAGCCTGCTTTGGATTCTGTGTCTCCCTCTCTCTCTGCCTCTCCTCTGCGCTCTCTCTCTCTCTCTCTCCCTCTCTCTCTATCTCTCTCAAAAATGAATAAACACTCAGAAAAATTTTTAAAAAAAGATAAGAAGGAATAGGTCAACCATAAATCAGACCAAGTCTCCAGCCTCTCAGGATAGGATACCCTTAATTTATTTTTTTTATGTTTTTTTAAAATTTATTTATTTTGAGACACAGAGAGAGTGAGAGCAGGGAGAGAGAGGGAGAGAGAGAATCCCAAGCAGGGTCTGTGCCGCCAGCACAGACCCCAGCATGGGGCTTGACCTCACAAACCATAAGACCATGACCTGAGCCAAAATCAAGAGTCAGACATGCAACTGACTGAGCCACCCAGGCACCCCAGATGCCCTTAGTTTCTTACTCATCAAACCACAAAAGACACTGAGAGATCAGTGCTACACAGAGGACCAAGCAAAAGTGAGGAATTGACCATCTATGTTATTCCAGAAATCCTTGGCAATGTTTAGGGTGAGAAGAGATCATGCCGCTGAGTGCCACTAGAATGCAAGAATCAAGAGAATAAAAGGTCCAACAAAAGTCACCAAGACTATTAGACTCAGTCCATTTCCACTTCTGCTATCACAACATGTGAAGTCACTTCAAGTCTATACTCCTGTTCTTTCTCTCTGTGGACATCTATTCTTTCTCATGCGTATTGTTTGTTCTTTCATTCCAATTTTATTTTCCCACACCTACTACTCTTGGCTTTTCATCCTTCTGCTTGCTGGTCTTTAAAAGATTAATGTTATCCTTCCTCCAGCTGATTTGTTTATATTTACCCCTGGATCTCTCACCCCCCATTCTTCTTATGGGTCCTCATGACTCCAGCCTTCTTCCTAAAACAGGAGTCATGGCAGAGCGCTCTTTAGAGCATGCCCACCATGCTGCTGCTGTGTGATTCCAAAGCTGATGTAGGAACCAGGTAACAGGTGCACAGGAGACAGCACAGGGGGTGTAGAATACAGTTAAGACTTCTCGGCAGCCCCCCTTCCTACAGTCTTCAGTCTGCTCCTGTTTGACATACCTCCTGCCCTCTTTCTTCAAGGTTCATTTTTTTCTAGAATTTCACTGGGCGCCATCAGTTTCTGGAATGATCTGCTGCTTTCTCTCTTTGCAGCCCCCCTCAATACCACATTTTTGCCTCTACTTTCAAGTTTTGTAGATCATTTCTCTGGAATGGACTTTTCAACCGCCATCAGTTTCCTTGAGCAACATTAGACAGATTTGACTTCCACAGGCTCCTGAGCAGTTATAACTAATCTGTACCCTGGGAACTTCTGTTGTTGTTACTTTCATATTTCCAGAGAAATTGAGTACAGGATAAGGACCTGAAGCAGAATGATTATTTTTAAAAGGGAACAGAGGGAGGGGAGACACTCCAGCATGTGGAGACCCAGGACTACAGATTTGGGAGTGGCTCGGCAATGCTGAGCCAGGCGCTGTTGGCCGTGAGGATGTGTTGTTTGATTTTCGTCTACAACATGAATCAGAAGGGCTGTTTTTCCCCTGTGAGGCAGTGACAAGATTTTACCTTTCAAATGACCAGCTGAGAGTCCAAGAGCCTGTTGACTGTGGGCAAAGATGGCCTGTGGACATTACTAATGCGTTATTACACCTCAGCCTTCGCCATCTTTTCTTCCAGGAGACTGTATCCTGGATGAAAACAGAAAAAGCCGGCACCGGTAGCCAATTGTCCCTTGATTTCCATTTGTCCCTTTCATGAAATGCTTTGGTTACAGTTATGCATTTTGCTCTGCCAGAATATATTTTTTCTGCCTGAACATCCTTGGAAAAAGGCTTTGAAATGCTCCTGGGTTTCACTGTACTATCCACAGTTTTGGTGCCTGAGCCCAAATGCTAACACATAAGTTCTCGTGAAAATTCTCCACGGTGACACACACACATACCCTGTCTCCTTACAGTACACTGGGGAGACTTTTTCCTCTTTATTTCATGCCTGTAGCTTCACATGCCTGCAAAAGCTGAATAACACTGTCCTTTGATCCCTCGTATCAATAGGTTGATAGCACTTGGACCTAAATGTGTTCCGCGCTTTCAAAGACAAGCGTTCCTAAATGAATGTCTGCGTGGGACCAGGTTCATTAAGACAACCTCACAACCCACAGCTCTAACGCTGGAAAATTCATTTCTATCCTGGTTTTCTCTGTCATCCTCTTTCCTCCTCCTCATCAGTAATCATTAGAATAATAACAGAAAATATAGGAGTGGTTCTCAAGGTATAGTTATGTGTGAGGACCCCTGAGGGTCCAGAGATCCCTTCAGGGGGCCCATGAGGCCAGAAATGGTTCAAATTCAGCCTAAAGTGAGATTTTCCTTCCTTCACTCTCAATTTCTGAGGAGAGTACCACAGACCTTCCCAAAGCTTCCTGACGTGTGATTTTGTAGCAGATTGAACGCAGAAGTATCTTCTAGTAAGCCAGACATTACCAAGATTTGCACGAGTGTAAGACAATGTCCACCTTCTCTTACTAATCATTTGGTTTGGGGGAAAATATGGGTATTTTTCATTTAAAAATGATGTTATTATATAACTACTGTAAATGACTTCATAAATATTTTTTAAAGCCTTCTTGGTTTTAATTTCTAACAGAGTAAATATTGATAAATTTAACCCACAACACAAATGCATTTATAAGTAAATAAATATTCATAAATAAATAATTTTATAATAGTGTAATGAGATCCTAAGACCAAAAAGTTTGAGAATTACAGACCTACTAGAGTATTTACTGTATGCCACATACTATCTTAAGCCCTTCATATGCGTGTGTCCACACACATACACATACGTATGCATATACATATAGATAAACACATTTCATCCTCACATCAGCCCTAGAAGACAGATTTTTTTTTATAAAATATTTTTTTAACGTTTATTTATTTTTGAGACAGAGAGGGACACAGCATGAATGGGGAAGTGTCACAGAGAGAGGGAGACACAGAATCTGAAACAGTCTCCAGGCTCTGAGCTGTCAGCACAGAGCCCGACGCGGGGCTCGAACTCATGGACAGAGAGATCATGACCTGAGTTGAAGTCGGACGCTTAACCAACTGAGCCACCCAGGGGCCCCAACAGATTTTTTTTTTTTTTTAAATCTTGATGTTACACATGCGGGCACTGATTGCAGTGTTTTATTTTGACTATTATAAATGCAAAGTTTCTTAGAGATGAATCCACCCCCAGCAATAATTTTATATGCGGATAAACTGAGATATACAATATCTCCTAGATGGGAGTGCTGTACAAATCATTAAGTTAGAGTCTTTATACGGAATCGAATGTGTGATCAGTATCAAACCTACGTGCAGTAATTCAAATGTGTCCCTAGTGAGCGTCACTTGCCTCACAGTAGAGCCCAAAGGAGCCAAGCTGTCTGATTCCTCTGTCGTCTCTACCACTACTGCCTCTATGACACCATGCCTCAACAAAGATGTGGGACTTTTTTTTTAAGTTTATTTATTTATTTTGAAAGGGGGGAAGTGGAGGAGGGGCATGAGAGAGGGAGAGAGAGAGAATCCTAAGCAGGCTGTGCACTGTCCGCACAGAGCCTGACACGGGGCTTGAACTCATGATCCGTGAGATCGTGACCTGAGCCAAAGTCGGACACTTAACCGACTGAGCCACACAGGTGCCCCAGTATTGGATTTTTAATATCTTTTCCAGCTATAATATTTTGTATATGCCAAATCCCTAAGTCAAATAGACAAATCCATGCAGAACATTGAAAAAGACAATCTATGATTCTTTTTTTCTTAATGTTTATTTATTTTTGAGAGAGAGAGAGAGAAGGCATGAGCTGGGGAGGGACAGAGAGAGAGGAACACACAGAATCCGACGCAGGCTCCAGGCTCTGAGCTGTCAGCACAGAGACTGACCTGGGCTCAAACCCACAAATCATGAGATCATGACCTGAGCCAAAGTTAGACACTTAACCAGCTGAGCCACCCAGGTGCCCCTACAATCTATGGTTCTTAAACATCCATTTGATTGTAAAACTATAGTCAAAGTGCTAGACTAGAAAAAAAATGACACCTATGAAACAGAACCTAATGTGTATAATAGCATAATAATATAGTCACACTATTCTAAGTCCTAAAAGGAATATCCTTTTGCGGGGAGGGAATTTTATTTCTTCGGGAAAATATCTGATGAACTGCTTAGCCAGCAATATCTAAGGGCAAGGTAGAAGAAGACAAGGTAACAAAGACATAGCTAAATAAAATTAAATTATAAGTCAGGAAGAACAGAAAGGAAGGTCAAGGAGCCTGAAAGCATGGGAGTAGGGGAGAAATTCCCCACCATATCCCACGAGGTAAATCAGAGAGACTCTCACAAACAAGAATAGTTAACATTCAATGTTTTTTGAATATGCTGTTGCCACTCTTGTTTCCGCCTGTGTTGCAGGTACTCTGAATCCCAAACCTGCAGCAAAATCTACTACGCACACAAACTCTTGTGTGAGAGATTATTTTTTCACAAGGAAGAGCTTGATTCCATAGGAGTCCATAGCAACCAGCAGGCACAAGAGCTATGGGAAATGAGCCGGAATGAATTCAGACAGAGCCTGAATTAGTGATAGAATGCAAACTCCTCTGTTATTATGCAAGAAAAGCAAAACTAGGCTGTGACTTTCTTGAACAGCAAAGGGAATTTGCTGGCTCACAAGACTAAGAAGTACAGAAGTGGGGAGGCTTCAGGCCTGGCTTGATCTTGGTTTATAGTGTCAGTGGAGCTGCACCTCTCCTGGAGTCTCTTGACTAGTTCAATCTGAGCATTGGTTTGGCTCAAACTGGCTTCCCTCGGGATAGCAAATGACTCAACAGCTCCAGCCCTTACACCACACCACAAACCATATCATCTGGAACAGAGAGAGATCCTTTGTTTCAGATATCCACACAAAAGCCCAGAGATTCTCTCTGATTAGACCAGACTAGGTTACACACCCAGCCCTCAACTTCCGTGGTCAAGGGGGCAGAACTCACTGAATGGCTTAGCCTGGGCGGTATGACCCTCTGCATTGATCTTCCACTGGAAACTGAGTCAGGAGCCCTGAACACGAGTGAATCTACAAACAGCAATCAGCAGTTGTAGGAAAAGGAGAATTAATGTGGTGGAAAGAGGGGCAATAGAAAAAAGTCTACTACAACAACCCCTGAGAATTCACAGCTATTTTATGAATCCGTGAAGGATGCATAATGAGGGAAGCTTGCATCAATTTTATCTACATGTCAAAGGACAGGCTGACCTCAGCTGACCTGATGGTTGTATGGAGCTTTAGAAAAGAACATTCAGGGTGCCTGGCGGGTTCAGTTAGAAGAGCATGCGACTTTTTTTTTTTTAATGTTTATTCATTTATTTTGAGAGAGAGAGAGTTTGGAGAGGGACAGAGAGAGAGAGAGAAGGAGAGAGAGAATCCCAAACAGGCTCCACACTCATCGGAGCCCCGAGGAGGGGATCAAACCCTCAAACCACGAGATCATGACCTGAGCCAAAACCAAGAGTTGGGCGCTTGACTGACTGAGCCACTCAGGCACCCCCAGAAGAGCATGCGACTCTTGATATCAGGGTTATGAGTTTGAGCCCCATGTTAGGTGTAGAGATTACTAAAAAAATAATAGCAATAAAATCTTTAAAAAAGAGAGAAAACGTTCATAAATGCCTATCACAGTGCCTGGAATAACAGGACATTCTCACAAAGCATAATCCCCTCTTCCACTTTCCTTCCCTTTTCCTCCTACAGTGCATAGTGCATCTGTGACTTGCAGGTCAGGTGACAGTGTTGATTTTGGAAACACGGTGCCTAAATGAGAAAGAACATTCATAAGTCATAAAACAATATAAAAAAGATGGGTGGTCACCTTGGTATAGGAAGAACCTTGGTAGTTGTGTTTATGGTGGTATATAGAGAACTTTGAGGGCATAAATACAACCAGAAATGAGAAGCACATCTCATTTGCACTGTGAGAACACTGCAAAGTGCTTGCTTTGTTTCACACATCACATTAGTGAGTGAATTCACACTTACAGATGTTGTTGGTGGGGACACTAAGGAGCCAGCAATGGTGGGATTTACCAGAAGAATGCTGTCAACATCATTTCTCAGGCAAAAGGTGATCTGGCAATAAGATGAGAATGTGGCTTAAAACACAGAAGTCACACTCAAAGTAACAGACTATTCTTTTTTTTCTTTTTTAAGTTTATTTATTTATTTTGAGAGAGAGAGAGGTGGGGAGAGGGGCAGAGAGAAGGGGAGAGAGAATCCCAAGGAGGCTCTGCACTGTGGGCACAGATCCTGAGCTGGGGCTTGAACTCACGAACTGTGAAATCATGACTTGAGCTGAAACCAAGAGTCGGACACTTAACCGACTGAGCCACCCAGGTGCCCCAGGAACAGACTATTCTGAAGGCAGCAAAACAAAATGATAAATTGTATTAAATACCCATCATATTGGCAGTCTTTCTGAGTTGTTTCTAGAAGCAGCAACCAAACCTGTGTAGTCAAAAATGTACATTTTAATCTATTTTAATCCATATTCTACACTAACCAGTAGATGACCCTTCCAGTACTTTCACCCTCAGGCTGCTCATCCTCAGAGTTCTCGTCCCACTCCATCTCAGCCACCCGCTCCATGCCATACCCAAAGCCCACCAATATCTACGCACCTCCGTGGTCTCGATTCTACTGATCCCAGTCTCATGCCAAATTCCATGTATATAGAATTTACCTCAGTTCCATCATTTCTTCAACCCCACTGGGACCCAAACCAATGACCTTTGTCATCCTTGATGTTATTCCCTCCTTCAAAAGCCTACATTTCATGGCTCATAAGTACAATCATGTCCTTATTGGAAGGAAAGAATCGACAGCTGATTCCTTGCTTCTGAATAAGAACCCTGGCACTTGTGCACAAGACCTCATTTCCTCTCAATTACTCAAGTATTTTGTCTTTACAGTCTCTTCTCTCTCCTGTGTTAGTCAGATTCCTATCTCTAGCAGATTACGCCCATTAGCATAAAGAGCATACTAGATTATCTCTTAAAGCACCTGCCCCCAGTATCTTTTTCTCATATCACCCCCATTTCCCTGCTTTGTTTACAGAAAAAGCACTCAGAATGGTTGTTTCTAGACCTATCTCCTCCCATTTCCATGAAACAGAAGGAAAATTAGCACACTTATCCTACTTTTGTACTAAAACTATCTTTTTAAAACTTGCTGGTAGAAAAGCTAATGAAATCTACCCAAAAGAGCTACTACCCAACTGATAAGTGAGGTTAGAAAGGATGCCAGGTTCAAGAGCAATATACAAGAATTAATTAAAGGTCTAATTAGTAGCAAGAAGCAATCAGAAATTGAAATTAAGAAACTATAGCATAAGAATAGGAAGTTCTTTAGGGATAAATCTGGCAAAAGATGTGAACGACCTGTACACTGAAAACTATAAAACACTGCTGAGAGAAGTTAAAGAAGACCTACATACATGAGATTTCTTACATTCGTGAATCGGAAGGCTCAGTATTGTTAGGGTATCAGTTCTTTCAAACGTGATCTAAAGATTCAATGTAATAACAACCGAAAGCATAGTGGACTTCCTTTTGGCAATTGACAAACTGCTTCTAAAACTCATGTGAGTGGCGAAGTATCTGGAGTAGCCAAAACAACTTTGAAAAAGAAGTTGAAGGACTAACACTAGCTGACATTAAGACATATATTCAAAGACTTATAGCAAAGAGTGCCCTGTGATACTGGCATCGATACAGGCAAATAGATGAATGGAACAGAACAGAGTTCAGAAACAGACTCACACATATATGGACAACTGATTTTTTATAAATATGCAAAAGTAATTCATAGGATAATCTCAACAAACGGTGTTGGAACAACTGGATAGCCCTGTATAAAAAATAAATGAATGTTGAGCCATACCTTACACAATATACAAAATGTAACTCAAAGCAGATCAGAGACCTAAGGTTAAACCTGAAGCCGTAAAACACCTAGGACAACTACGAGAAAAACCTCTGTGATCTCAGGTTAGGCAAAGATTTCTTAATCGGATACCAAAACCACAATTCAAAAAAAGGTAAAAATGATAAATGAGACTCCATCAAAATGAAAAACTCTACTTTTCAAAAGACACTGTAAAAGGAATGAAAAGACAAACAACAGAATGGGAGAAAATATCGGCAAGTCACATATCTGATAAAGCACATGTATCCAGAATATATGAGTAATTCTCAAACCTTAATAAAACTCAAAATTAAAGAGGGCAAAAGATTTGAACAGACACTCCACCAAAGAATATCTACAGATAGCAAATAAATGCATGAAAAGAAGTCCATCGTTCACTAGGGAAACACAAATTGAAGCCACAACGAGATAACACTGAACTCCTAATTAGAATGGCTCAAACTAAATAGGCTGGTCATACCAAATAAGGGCAATGATCGGAGGCATTGGAAAGCCCTACACTGCTGGCAGGAATAGAAAATGGAACAACCTCTTTATAAAACTGTTTGGATATCTTAAAAGGTTAAAAATAGGGGTGCCTCGGTGGCTTGGTCAGTTGAGCTGCTGACTCTTGAGTTTCGCTCAATCACAATCTCCTGGTTCATGAGGTCGAGCCCCATGCTTGGCTCTGCTGTCACAGTGTGGAGCCTATTTGGGATTCTCTCTTTCTCCCTCTGCCCATCTCCCCAACTCATGTGCTCTCTCTCTCTCTCTATAATCAAGTCAAATCAAATAAAAATTTTTAAATAAATAAATAAATAAATACATAAATAAAACTTCCCCAATTCTAACATATTAGTGTCCTCTTTGGGGATTTTGGCTTAATGAATAATTGCAAATTATTATGTAATTATCTGTTCAAAAAATTCCTAAATTCCTGTTATGTGGGAGGCTACGTTAGATGCTGGGTGCCCACTATGATGAAAATTATACACATTTTTAAAAGTGGTCCCTGCCCCAGCAGTTTATAGACTCATGATTGGAATCAGACCTGAATGAAATAAACTTATAAATAAATGTCTAAATTAGTAATTATTGTAAACACTATAAAGGAAAATAGAAAAGGGGATATTAAAGAATATTGGGCTATTCTATCAGTAATTTTCAAAACTGCATCATGTTTTATAAAAATAATTGGCATAATTTTTAGAATAATCTCATGATTTAAAACTGGACTTATGCTTGTCGGTTCTTCCATAATACAGACTCCCCACTCATAGATTCCTGACTTTGATTAATCTTTAAGTAGACTGGATTATTTTTCCAAATAGGATTTCGAGGCTATTAACAATCCTGAATTGGTGCACATTTAAAAGCTTTTTCTCTGTTGCCCTAATTGTAAATAAATTCCTGGTTGGGTAAAGTCTTCTCGGGTTACATTAAGTTTTCTGCAGCCTTATAGACTTTCTCCATGATTTCCTGCTGTTTAATGTATCAGAGGAAAAAAAAATTGTAAGTGACCAGCTTTATATGCAAAACCACTCGAAAACTCTTAGTTTTTATTCTTCAAATTTGGTGCTTTGCTAAGAGACAAATCATTCTCCTTTGTTACTTTTATTAGGAAACATTCCAGAATACACAAAAGACTATGAGAATCCTCTATAACTACCATCCAGCCTCAACAACCATCCATATAACCAAACTGGTTTTGTTACACCCTCTCTGATTTCTTGGGGAGACTATTCTGAAGAAAATCCCAGATGTCATGTTCTTTTACCCATAAACATTTCTATGTGAATTAAAAAATAAGACATCTTCTTACATCATAAAAATTAAGTATATTCCTAGTTAATACTATTAATTATTTAGTAATTTTAACATCATCTAATATTCAATGTTATAATATTTAGCCCATATTCTAACTTTCAAAATTGGTACGTTATCCAAAAATGTCTTTTTACTGTTTGGTTAAATTAAGATTCAAGTAAGTTTCATTATTTGTATTTTCTCATCTCTAAGTTTCTCATAAAATTGTTGCCATAAAACATTCTTTCTGTTGTAATTGACTTGTTTCTCCTTTATCTCCTATAGCCTGGGAGTTGGATCTGGAGGTTACTTATATTCAGGTTTAAATTTCATCATGGATGGTGCTATAGTTTCACATTGCATCTTATTAGAAGGCACTTCAACTCTGGTTGTCTCACTTGTTTTCATATTTATTTTGAGAGAGAAAGCACAAGGTGGGGAGGGGTAGAGAGAGGGAGAATCCCAAGCGGGGTCCACACTGTCAACGTGGAGCCCAACACGGGGCTTGAACTCATGAACCGTGAGATCGTGACCTGAGCCAAAGTCAGACGCTTAACTGACTGAACCCCCAGGTGCCCCTGGTTGTCTCACTTTTAAGAGATACTTAGGTTCAGCGTTCAGGTGCTGCCACTGTTTCCTTCATTATAAAAGTTTCCATCAACACTTCATCTAGCACTTTTACAGCCTATTGATGACCATTATCTGAAGTCTTATTCTGTAGAAGTTGTAAAATGGTCACTTGTCTAATTCTGTAACTCCTTCTGCACTTATTAGCATTTTTTGTACAGACAAACACATGCCCTCATCCACTGGAGATACTGGTTTCCTCTGAAACACAGTTCATCTAGCAAAGGCAGGATAAATTCTCTTCTCCTTTTGTTACAAATTTTCGAAATGATTTTGTGCCCTAGTAACCTCCGATATCGTGCAATGAGTTATCCTTTATTTCTTTTTTTATCCTTTTTTAAATATCACTAATAACTCATAGAATTTTATATTTTTAGTGTGTTTTAAACAATTGCAATCATCATTCTCATTGATGCTCAAATTGTCACATCTTTTGCCACGGGAGCCCATTAAGCTGGCTGTGTGTACTTTTGACATAATCCATTAGCCTTTGGTAGCTTTTTTGTGTGTGTGTGTGTGTGCCAACATGTTCCAGAATATTCCTGTATGTTTCCTACACCCACTCTAGGTTCTGTTTAGAGAAGAATGGTAGTTAGAACCACTGATTATTCATCGTTTCAGAGATCAAGACTAGAAAAGAAAATTTTAAGGGAGAAAAATCATCAGTTCATCCTGATATTTCAAATTCAAAATTAAGATTAGAGATTTGTTGTGACTTATTTTATACTTCTATCTCTTGTTTGCTCTTATGATAAATATTTTGGTTCAAAATAATATTAACATAATTATGAGCTTATTTTATCCTAGAGTATAAGTAAAATAGTTCATAAAATGAAATTTATTCTTGGTCACTTTCTATTTATCTATTTATTTATTTTTCAGAAACATGATAAGTTCATTTTGATGAACGTTTCAGACTTTCATTTGTGGGAAGTCTACATTTATTCCATCTTTGAGTATTTTTTGTTCCATTTATTACCAATTATGCATCATTTAAACCTTCTTTCTCTGAAATACATATTTAGCGTGTATTATATAATCACTTAAATCTAGTGGTCCTTTTCCTTTCTATGAATGGGTGAGGCCCAGGTGAAAGATATGGGGCCATGTTCCATGAGAGAGCCCCCTTCCTGTTGTCATGGTTACTATTCACTTAAGTATGAGTGGTCTTGTAGGATTTGAGGATAAACAAACTGTTTTGGTGCCAAATACTCTGCGTTTAGGTGTGAGTCCCTGGTAAACTTGGGGGTGCCCATCCAGGCGACAGTTTGCGTTTGGATGTAATGTCTCCCCTGGGGGGGGGACACACTAGTCCCAGCAAACTTGTGGATCTTTCATTGGACAGATCTGACTGTTGGGCCCACTTCACAGTATAAAGAAAGCACAATGACATGTTACAATATCATATAGCAATACATTTTTAGAGGCAGAGCTGGTCCGATCAGAAGGAAGGGAAATGTTAGAGAAACTGAAATAAAAAGAAAGTGGAAAACCAACACAATGAGCACTCAAGTGGACACGAAAACACCAGGAATGAACTTTTTGTTTCTCGAGTTTTTATTTAAATTCCAGTTAGCTAACCTACAGTGTGATATTAGTTTCAGAATATAGTGATTCAACACTTCCATACAGCACCCGGGTGCTTCCACAACATGTTCCTCCTTAATCCCTATCCCCTATTTCACCCAGCCCCCCAACCCCCTCCCCTCTGATAACCATCAATTTGTTCTCTATAATTAAGAGTCTGTTTCTTGGTTTTCCTCTCTCTTTTCTTCCCCCCTTTGCTCATTTGTTCTAAAAGACTGAGCTTTGGGAGCACCTGGGTGGCTCAGTCAGTTCAGTGTCTGACTTTGGCTCAGGTCATGATCTCACGGTTCATGAGTTCGAACCCCTAATTGGTCTCTGTGCTAACAGCTTGGAGCCTGGAGCCTGCTTCAGATGCTGTGTCTCCCTCTCTCTGCCCCTCCCTCGCTCACACTCTCTCTCAAAAAGTAAATAAATAAACAAACAAATAAAAAAGGACTGAGCTTTTATATCTGGTAATGAAGAGGGGCCAGGATTTCATTGCCCCATAATGTTCCTTTACATTATATTGTAATGAAAATTTATCCAGGGCTTTGTGACTTACTCAGGGTACCCAAAAGAAGCAAAGGCAAAACTATTCTAGAGGATACTGCCATCATTTTTTTCTACATAGAATTCCCACAGGGAAGAAAAAACCCATTAAACATGAACTTCTACATAAAAAAATAAAAATATATTGGAAAACAATCCATGGGGTATGGGGGTGGAATCAAAAACAGCAAGCAGAAGAATAAACACCTCACACTCTTTAGATTAAAAAATGATGAAATGAGTAAGATTGTAATAATTAAACAAATGAAAGAAGGTACTGCATCTTAAAGAAAGAAGAAAACCAGTGGAAAAGAAGAAGGGTCACAGAATCAGAAAGATCTTCTAATTATGAAAAATTTCACTGTCCTCAAAGCTCAATAGATAGGCTAAATAGCAGGATGTAAGTGCAGACAATGAAGAGGGTGAGCTCAATACAAGAGATGACAATTATACAAGAGTGCTTAAGAAACAGGAGCATTGGTGCACCTGGGTGGCTCAGTCAGTTAAGCATCTGGCTTTTGATCTCAGCTCAGGTCTTGATCTCAGGGTCATGGGTTTGAGCCCAGCATTGGGCTCCACGCTGGGTGTAAAGCCTACTTGAAAGAAAGAGAGAAAGAGAGAAAGAGAGAGAAGGAAAGAAGAAAGAAAGAAAAGGAACAAAAGAATTCCAACATATGAGAAGTATTCCCGAAAGAACCTACTAAAAGTAAACTTCAAGAAGAAGAAAACTGAACCCAGATGGAGGGATTCAGGAAACAATGGTAAACCCCCCAAGAAACCCCTAAAACAAACAACAACCACAATTTAAAAAACAATGTAAACTAAAACAAAACTGGTAAACGTGTGGATGGATCTAAATAAGGAAAGACTCGAGGTGGGGGAAGAGGAAAATATCATTAATGGTGGATGAGAGATTAAAATAAGGTGGAAATGGATTACTAAATAACAGTCATTTATAAAATGGGAGGAATGGAAATTGGAGTTAAAATATTGAAATAGCTTTTATTATTCAGAAGAAAGGTATAAATATTGATCATCTCTAGATATCAGGTATGCATGTTAAACTTTTATGGGCAATCCCTTTAATAAATTGTACTATGACTTCTTAGCCAATAGAGAAATACAAGTAAATAAATAAAGTATAATCCATTTAACAGAAATGGCAAGAAAGGAAAAAAATATGAAAGGAATATCACTGTAAGTATAAAGCAAAACATTTGATGGTATATATATATATGTGTGTGTGTGTGTGTGTATACATATATATATACACACATAGTTTTTTACAAAACAATTTATGGGTGAAAGATAAAATTATATTGGAAACCATAAAATATTTAGACTTAACAGTGAGATCATTCACAATGATACCAATGTATGAAATGTAATTTGAGTGCAAAATGGATAGACTTGAATACTGTGGTAAGCAGCTTCTAAAATGGTTCCTCTTAATTCCCATGGCCTGGTGTTTTGGTCCTTGTGTAATCCCCTCCAGCTGAGTGTGAGCTGGACCTAATGACTTGTTTTCAATGAAGAAAATATGAGAGGATGTCACTGAGAACAGGGTGTAGGAGATGGTTACTTCTATCTTGCTTGTGCTGCTGGCTCTTCTCCCTTGCTCACTGTTGAAGCTGCCACATGGAGAGGTCCATGTGGCAAGGAGTTGGGGCAACCTCCAACTAAGAGCCAGCAAGGATTGAGGCCTTCAGTGCAGCAAATGAAGAACTAAACTCTGCTAATGATCGTGTGGGGGAGCTTGGAAGTAGATCCTTCCCCACTCAAGCCTTGAGTTGGCTGCAGCCCCAGCTGGCACCTTCATGACAGCTTCTGGAGAACCACAAAGCTTGAGGAACCAGCTACACTAAGCCCAGATTCCTGACCCACAGAAGTTGTGAAGTTACTAAGTGTTTGTCGTGTTTTTTTTTTTTTTATTTAAATTCAAGTTACTTAACATATGGTGTAGTCTTGGCTTCAGGAGTAGAACCCAGTGATTCATCTCTTACATATAACACCCGGTGCTCATCCCAGCAAGTACCCTCCTTCATGCCCATCACCCATTTAGCCCATCCCTCCACCCACCTTCCCTCCAGCAACCCTGTTTGTTCTCTGTATTTAAGAGTCCCTTCTGGTTTTTTGTTGTCTTAAACTACCGACTTTGGGGATCATGTTTTATGCAGAAACACACAACCAATACAAAGACATTTGCAGGACGTGACACGGAATTAAAAGTCATAAGCTAAGAATCCAACTGAAGAAGTTAAAAACAAAAAAGCAAAAAACAAAACAAAACAAAAAGGAAAAAGAGAGTAAACCAAATAGAAGCAAAAGGAAGGAAATAATAAAGGTAAGCATGGACATTAGGGAGAAACAGCAAAAATCCAATAGCTGGGGTTTTGCCTTTTGTTTCTCACTTTGTATCTAAAGTAATTTCAGACTCACAAAAAAGTTGCAAAAATATCACAGGGTTTCCATATACCCTTTACCCCGCTTTGCCTAAAGTCAGGAACACAACAACATGGATGTCCACTCTCGTCACTGTTGTTCGACATAGTACCGGAAGTCCTAGCCTCAGCAGTCAGACAACATGACAAAATTAAAGGCATACAAATTGGCAAGGAAGAAGCCAAACTCTCACTCTTCACAGATGACATGATACTCTACATGGAAAACTCAACAGACTCCACCAAAAAACTGCGAGAACTGATACATGAATTCAGCAAAGTCGAAGGATACCAAATCATTGTTTAGAAATCGGTTGCATTTCTATACACCAAGAATGAAGCAGCAGAAAGAGATTATTAGGGAATCAATCATTTACAATTGCATCAAAAACCATAAGATACCTAGGAATAAACCTAACCAAAGAGGTAAAATATCTGTATGCCGAAAACTATAGAAGGCTTATGAAAAAAAGTTGAAGACACAAAAAAATGGAAAAAACATTCCATGCACATCGATTGGAAGAACAAATATTGTTCAAATGTCTATACTACACAAAGCAATCTACACATTCAATGCAGTCTCTATCAATATAACACCAGCATTCTTCACAGAGCTAGAACAAATAATCTGAAAATATGTATGGAACCAGAAAAGACCCTGAATAGTCAAAGCAATCCTGAAAAAGAAAACCAAAACTTGAGGCATCACAATTCTGGACTTCAAGCTGTATTGCAAAGCTATAATCATCAAGACAGTATGGTACTGACACAAAAACAGACAGGTACCTCTCCATGGAATAAAATAGAGAACCCAGAAATGGACCCAAAACTATATGATCAACTAATCTTCGACAAAGCTGGAAAGAATATCCAATAGAAAAAAGACAGTTTCTTCAGAAGATGGTGCTGGGAAAACTGGATGGCGACATTCAGAATAATGAACCTGGACCACTTTTTTACACCATATGCAAAAATAAACTCAAAATGGATGAAAGTGCTAGATGTTAGGAAAACCAGGAATCCATCAAAATCCTACAGTAAAAAATAGGCTGCAACAACTTCTTACTAGAAATGCCTCCGGAGGCGAGGGAAACAAAAGCAAAAATGAACTATTGGGATCTCATCAAGATTAAAAGCTTCTTCTGCACAGCACAGGAAACAATCAAAACCAAAAGGCAACCAAAAGAATGGTAGAAGATATTTGCAAATGACACATCGGATAAAGGGTATAAAGAACTTATCAAACTCAATATCCAAGAAACAATACAGTGAAGAAATGGGCAGGAGACGTGAATAGACACTTTCCCAAAGGAGACATCAAGATGACTAACAGGCACATGAAACGATGCTCAACATCACTCATCATCAGGGAAATACAAATCAAAACCACAATGAGATACCACCTCACACCTGTCAGAATGGCTAATGCTAAGAACTCAGGCAACAACAGATGTTGGTGAGGATGCAGAGAAAGAGGATCTCTTTTGCACTGCTGGTGGGAATGCAAACTGGTGCAGCCCTTCTGGAAAACAGTATGGAGGTTCCTCAAAAAATTAAAAATAGAACTACCCTACCTACGACCCAGCAATTGCACTACTAGGTATTTATTCACAGGATACAAAAATGCTGATTTGAACAAACACATGCACCCCAATGTTTATAGCAGTGTTATCAGTAATAGCCAAATTATGGAAAAACCCCAAATGTCCATCAATTAATGAATGGATAAAGAAGACGTGATACACAATGGAATACTACTCAAAGATCAAAAAGAATGAAACCAAAAGAATCAAAATAAAAAAGAATGAAATCTTGCCATTTGCAACTACGTGGTTGGGACTAGAGTATACTATGCTAAGCGAAATAAGTCAGTCAGAGAAAGACAAATATTGTCTGATTTCACTCATATGTGGAATTTAAGAATCAAAACAGATGAACAAAAAGGAGGGGAAAGAAAAATAAGATGAAAACAGAGAGGGGAACAAATCATGAGACTCAAACAGAGAACAAACAGGGTTGATAGAGGGGAGGTGGGTGGGGGATGGGCTAGATGGGTGATGGGCATTAAGGAGGGCACTTGTTGGGATGAGCACTGGGTGTTATATGTAAGTGATGAATCACTGGAATCTACTCCTGAAGCCAAGACTACAGCGTATGTTAAGTAACTCGAATTCAAATAAATATAATAAATAAACAAACAAATGGAAAAAGGTAAAGTCAGTCTCACTTAGCCAAAGTAACAGTTCTAACAATATGTTAGGAACCAAATGCATCAATGCATTAGAGAAATATGAGGTGATTTTGCATTGTATTGTACAGTTGATTTGGAAGTCATTTATTTTGTTTACAAGATAACTTTTGCAAGGACAGCTTCTTCAAAGTCTCCCTCTAGATGTCTCATTTACTTTGGGTGGTATTTGGGAATAAAAATTACTTGGGGCTTATCTCTTCTTTTATGCTATTAAAATACTAGTGGGGCGCCTGGGTGGCGCAGTCGGTTAAGCGTCCGACTTCAGCCAGGTCACGATCTCATGGTCCGTGAGTTTGAGCCCCGCGTCAGGCTCTGGGCTGATGGCTCAGAGCCTGGAGCCTGTTTCCGATTCTGTGTCTCCCTCTCTCTCTGTCCCTCCCCCGTTCATGCTCTGTCTCTCTCTGTCCCAAAAATCAATAAACGTTGAAAAAAAAATTAAAAAAAAAAAATACTAGTGATCATAAAATATCATAGTGGGTTATTTTTGGTGAAATGCAAAGCAGGTTTGCATTCCCAATAAATTGGAAAATCTATTAATGTGTTGAATTATATAAACAGATTAGCATAAAACCCATTTGAACATCTCATCAGGTATAGAAATGGTATTTGATAAAATTCAACACTATGATTTTGTTTTCAAAGAAGTTCTTAGACCTAAATATGAACAGAGAAAAGTTTAAACTCTTAGAAGAAAAATGCATGAGATCATTTCATTACATCAGGGAAGAAACAGTGTCTTTAGACACAAAACCACAAATCCTAAATGGCAAATGGATGCATTTTAAAATTTTAAATTCTTAACAAAATTAACCATTTTATACATTAAAGGAAAAGTTATTCTTTCAAAAAAAAAATATTTGCAAGGCCTTTAGCCCCTAAGGGATTGATAGCCATAATACGTAAAGAATAAGCCAATTAACCCAATCTTGGACTATATGAATAGGCAATTCAATTCACATAAGTGGACTCATGATGGGCTATGAAACTTATAAAAAGATACTCAACCACATAGCAATCAGGGACTGCAAATTAAAGTCACTCTGAGTTGCCATTTCATGCTGTAAATTGTCAAGTATTTGGCAAAGATGGGAGGAAATTAGAACTGTATGCATTCTTATGAGAATATGATTTGGAGAAAAATTGACAATACTTTGTCGAATCCAAGTTGTACATAGTTCTGAGCCCCTTTTAGGAGTCTACGCCAGAGAAGGTTCTTCATCTATAGGAGCTTGAAGATTCTGCACCTGTATGAGCTTAAGGATATTTATTCCAAAGCTATTTGTACTAGTGAAAGGTAGTTAGTAATACTGATTAATAATCCTATCAGTAGGAGAATGGATAAGCTGAAGTTTATTCATACAATGAAATGCTAGACAATGATTTGACTGGAATAGATCAACATGAAAAAGCTTTTTAAAGGTAGTACTTGCCTAAAAAAGAGAAACAAGTTATAGTAGTAATCTATATAATATGATATGGTTGTGTGAATTCCAAAAGCATAAAATGATATTATTCCTTATTTATGGTCACATATATTTGTAGTAAATGTATAAAGGAAACACACCCAATTAGAGTGTAATTGTTTGGGGATGGAAGGATTAGAAAGGAAACAGAGCAAGCTTTATTTATCCTGTTACATTTCTTTCACTGCAAAAGATATTTGACACAAAAAATGCAACGAATTTTATTTCTGTCTTCAATTTTTTATAGCTCTAATGGTTCCATTTCCATTTCTTATTCTGTCACATATTCTTTGATGCTTTCACCACATTCATGTTCTCTGAAATTTTCTTGTTACTATTATTGTATAAAAATGATCTTTTCTTGTTCTTCAAAAAAGTACAACCTTAATCTGTGGTTGGCAGAGTTCATTCTTCTTATTTATTTCTTACATATCTTTGCAAGATGATTACAAGGGTTCCATGCTGACTGGTTCATTGGTTTTGGTTTCTTCATGTTAGAATATGGCCAGTGCCATCCATGGCCATGATTTTTCCAAGAATAGTAATGGCTGACTTCCTCTGGACTCTTACTTGTGTATACTTGTATGCTGACCAAATATTTCCCTTTAAAAATGAGTAGCATGGGAGCTGGGGTGTTAATGGTTTGGATTCTTTGTTTAACCACTTGGGTACTCATGGGTCTGTGGGGTGGGAGTTAGGACAATGAACATCTGTAGCCCAGAAATGGTGCTCCCTTTTCATTCTGAATCTCCTATGTGAAATATCTGATACACTGCATTTTAGCTTTTTCTTTAATGCATTATTTTCTTTGCTCAGTAGATAATTCTCAGTAGCTATAAAATTGGCTGTGGGCTTCCTTTCTTTCCAACTCTTCTGTCTGCCACCACGCTCTAAGGAGCTACATCAAGTAATTCAAAATAAAAATAGTTTGTGGTCTCTCAATATCTTCCCACTGTTGGCTAGAAAATAGTCTCCAAGCTGGTTGGTTTTACTCTTCCCATGGTTAGTGTTTCTTGGCATGTGGTTAGTGTGCTTAATCCTCCATCTTGGGTCTTTTTCAAACATAAAAATTTTCTTCTATAAGTCTAATATATTTTCTTTCCTATTTGTGCCTTATTTTCTTCTGGCGGATAGTTGCAACTCTTGGATTAATTCTTCATATCTAATTTGTCCCTCAGCTTTCCATCTCTTTGTTAACTTGTTTTGTGATATTTGAAAGTGCTTTGAATTCAGATTGTCATCAGACCTTTCATCCAAAACAAAGGGTTCATGTTAAGGTAATGTCCACAGCATTTCCACATTCAGCCAATGTATTGTTTTTCTGTGGGGACAACAGAGAGATCGTCTCAGGGGTATGAAAATTTTAGGATGCGTTTTATTACTATCCTCTTGATCAAAAGATTACCCAAAGCACCAAGAAAAAAAACAAACAACCAGATTAAAAAATGGGTTGAAGATCTTAACAGACGTTTCACCAAAGAAGATATACAGGTGGCAAATAAGCACATGAAAAGATGTTCCACATCGTTTATAATTAGGGAAATGCAAATTAAAACAACAGTGACATACCACTATGCTCCTAGTAGAATGGCCAAACTCCAGAACACTGCCATCAGCAAATGCTGGTGCAGATGCGGGGTGGGGGTGGGGGGACAGGAAGTCTCGTGTATTGCTGGTGGGAATGCCAAATGGACCAGCTCCTTTGAAAGACAGCTTGGTGCGTTCTTCCAAAACCAAGTATACTCTTCCCATATGATCTGGTGATCTTTCTCCTTGCTATTTACCCAAAGCACATGAAAACTTGTGTTCACATGAAGTCCTGCACAGTTCCATAGCTGTTGACTCATAATGGCCAAAACTTAGAAGCAAACAAGATGTCCTGCAGTAATGGATAAACTTGAATGGATAAACTTGTCTATCCAGACAGTAAAATATTGTTCATTATCCATCTCCCTGCAAAAAAAAAAAAAAAAAAAAAAAAGAGCTATCAGAGCTAACAATCCATGGAGGGGACTTAAACACATATTACTAAGTGAAAGAAGCTAATGTGAAAAAAGCTACATACTGTATGATTCCAAATATATGACATCCTGGAAAAGTCAAAACTATGGAGACAACAAAATGATTAGTGGTTGCTAGAGGCCAGGGAATGGGAAATTGGGATGAATAGGTAGAGCACAGAGCATGCTTAGGGCAGTGAAAATATTCTGTATGATAACACGATGATGGATGCATGTCATTATACATTTGTCTAATCCCATAGAATGCACAACACCAAGAGTGAGCCCAAAGGTAGACTATGGACTTTGGGTGATTATAATGTGTTAAGGTAGGTTCATCAGTTGTAACAAATGTACCACTCTGGGTGGAGGGTATTGATAATGGGAGAGGGGCTATATATGGTGGGGGCAAAAGAAATATAAGAAATCTCTGTGTGTTCCTCTCAATTTTGCTGTGAACCTGGGACTGCTTTAAAAAAATTAAGTTTTACACACACACACACACACACACACACACACACACACAGTGACCCAAATAAATATTTTATAGCTCAGTGAAAGTAACCAAGGTAGAGAATTCAAGTATTGGCACGAAAAGGTCCAAAGGAAGAAACAGAGCAATGAAACCTGTCAAACATGGGCTCATGGCTAAGTACACATGGAGGATGGGTAAAATACTCATATGTTAACAACTTGCACTAGACTTCCTCCTAAAGTAGAAACTTTTGTTTATGACAATGTCTTCACAAGTGTAGTGCGGTAGCAAATAATTATAAATTGTATAGTTTAAATTATAAAATACATAGTTGGGGGCAATTTGCTGACTCTTTCTCTACCTCAGTTTTCTCAGTTGCAAAATGGGGATGATTATGCCCACTTCACAGGGTTGTGCGAGCAAAATCTAGATAAGGCAGCAGGTACATGGTTAGTGCTTGATGACGTCTAGTAGTATTATTTATCATTGAGTGGGAATTCGGGTATGGGGGCCAGGAGAAGAGAGGGGAGGAAAAGGATTGCACATGTTGGTGAGAAGCTGCAGCTGAGTTGATAGAATTGAGGTGTCAGGGGCACCTGGGTGGCTCAATCGGTTAAGCGTCCGACTTCGGCTCAGGTCATGATCTCACGGTTCGTGAGTCTGAGCCCTGCATTGAGCTCTGTGCTGACAGCTCAGAGTCCGGAGCCTGCTTTGGATTCTGTGTCTCCCTCTCTCTCTCTGCCTCTCCCCCACGTGTGCTTTGTCTCTCTATCTCTCAAAAATAAATAAAATTTTAAAAAAAGAAAAAGAAAAGAACTGAGGCTTCCGAGGATCACGCAGTTAGTCCTATGTTTTCAGTTATCCACCATGTAAAGCTGAAATGAACCCAACCCCACCCTCAACCTTCTCACCATGGTCTTTACAGTTCCACTCCTTGAAACTCCTTCCTGGCTGAGCATTTTTGAAGAATGGGAGAATTAAGGAGAAAAAGGTCTGTTGTATGTTTGGGAGACAGTGGGACAGTAAGGTAAAATGAATTTTGAAAATTCAGCAAAAGACAGAGGACCCAGAGCCATAGGTAATGTGGATGAAGGCAAACTTCTGAATTTTTATAAATCTTGGCAAAACCATGGAGTTTCCACGGACAGGGGTTGGAGGAGATTTTAATATGATCTTAAAGAACAATGTTAGCCCTATTGGTACTGGTTTTGCAACTTGATTGTGAAAGGTAAGACAGATGACAAAAAAGAATTACTTGAAAGATATATTACATGAGAAATAAGCATAATGTGGATTTAAGAGGTTTGATAATTCCTCCCAAAAACTGAAGACTTAGATAAAAGGAGGAAGCAAAACACACTAAATGCATCCTACACAGTCAGTCGGTGCTATTGCATGCTTTGTATTATTATAGAAACCCAAGTTTGTTCCCGCAAGACAAGACATCAGACTGGTCCGCTATCTTTATGACATCCTGCTGGATGGATAAGGAAGGAGCTGGAAGGATCAGGAAGCTTAGATACCTTGATGATCACCGGCATACTGACAGATGTGAGTAAATCTCAAGAGTCAGTTTCAAGACTCTGATTCCGATGGTTCTGAAGGTTCAGTGTTGTGGGGCACACAACAGGATATTTCTTCCAATGTAAACAACAAATTATGCAACTTTCATCTCCTACCCATAAGAAGGGTCAAGGTACTTGATTGATGGGCATCTTTAGATATTAGATCTCTATTGTAAGGTGCTACTTTGACCCATTAACCTGGTGATCTGAAAAATCACTCACTTGAAATAGAACACTTAATAAGAGAAGATTCTGCGGCTGCTGCTTACAGCATTGTGCATCGTTATTCCCACTCAGTATTTTCTTTTCTTTTTCTTTTTCTTTTTCAATGTTTATTTATTTGAGAGAGTGAAAGTGTGTGAGAGAGAGAGAGCACACACGTGCAGGGGAAGGGCAGAGAGAGAAGGAGAGAGAGAGAATCCCAAGCAGACTCCTCGCTGTCAATGCAGAGCTCGACATGGAGCTCAAACTCACGAACCATGAAATCATAACCTGAGCCAAAATCAAGAGTCAGACACTTAACCAACTGAGCCACCCGGGGGCCTCTCCACTGGGTAATTTTCTGATGGACCCTAACTGATACAGTCATGATAATAAAACCCTGATGATAGACTAAACCAGGAATGATGGTTTGCAATTACTTTAAGGAAGAGAAGAGAAAGGGATTCTCCACTTTATATATAGCAAAAGAGAAAACTAAGTTTGAAACCTGTTGCTTCCAGGGAAGAGGCTGGAAAGGGATGGCTGTTTTCCATTATAAGACTTTTGTTACTATTTAACGTTTTAACTATGAACCCATATTCCTGTGATTAAAATTAAAAATTAACTTGAAAATTAATCATTTCATTAGCAAATTAATGATCATAATAAAAGCATCTTCTTAACATTAATTTCATCTGCATTTTCAAACTTAAATGTTCAGTAGAAAAATTTGAGAAATTAAAATCCCTCTCTTTTTTTAATCAGTTTTTTTGTCACTTTTATTTATTGCAACAATTTATTCAGTCCTTTTTTTTGTTTTTTTGTTTTTTTTTCTAGTGATGACATTACTTAAATACATTGTTGGGTAATACATGCTTTCTGGGCCATGTCTGTTTCTATACTGAATTATTAAGGAAACATGTTTACTAAGTTAAAACTCTGATCCTATCAAAGGAAGTCTATTTGCAGCCTCTGTGAAATCTAGCTAGCATGTTCAGTGTGGACGGTAGATTCATTGTTGCTATTTGAAGGAAATAGTAAACAAACATTATTTAGAACTTAAGAAAAAAATATATATTTTGCCCTTTATTGCATATTTAGATATTGCAAAGGAGTATGGAATTACATATTCATTCACAAAAGTTAATCGTTCAGTGAGTTTCTTAAAACCCAAATCTTTCCTTTCTCTATAATCTATAATCTGTAATCAGTGTTGGCATTATTGCTAATACCAGTCGGCTGAGTGATGGGCAGCTAATGACTGGCTTTCCAGTATCCCAACACTTAAATTCCCTTCTAGATGAAGAGTTCTGGCTAGGGTTCAGAAACTTCTTGATGGAGTGTGCTGCTTTTCATTAAAACAATGGAGAGCTTTAAAATACCTTCTCTTAACATTGGCTTTGATCCTGTACTCAACTCTAGGCTTGCTCAGTAACTAGCTGGAAACCATGTATCAAAATGCAACCATTGATGTTTCGTTATTTCTTGTGTTCCCGTCAGAGCTGATGATTAACATTGTGTTTGCAGCAGCCGATCCTATTCTGCGAAACTCTGATCCAAGACCGTCCCTTGCTATGTATTTTATTCAATTACATATATAAAAGGCACACTTCATGATAAATAGCAAATCATTATCATGTCCCTCCAAACGAGACCTCTAACTGGTTAGGGAATGCTGCAACAAATTTTTCATCAGGTTTTCAGTTTGAATAATGTAGCTCTATTCAACTTGAGTTGCTTTAAGTATATCCTGCTATGAGTGTTTCCAACACATCTTCCTCTACAGGCACAATTATGTCTTCCTGAACAGCAGGCTGAGAGCACGTCAGAGGGAGCAACTACTTTAACCATGGAATGCAGTGAATTGGAGGTCAGGAAAACTTAGTTTTGCAACCACTAAACATAGAAAATAGCACTTATCTATAACCATGTATGAATATCTGGACGTTAGTATTTCCTACATGAGAAAATAATTTGCAACTTCAACTATCCTGTAGCCTTAATGTCGAGCATGGTATATAGAGCAGGTTAACAAGAAGCAGAATTGGGGCACCTGGGTGGCTCAGTCGACCTGAGTGTCCAACTTTGGCTGAGGTCATGATCTCCTGGTTCCAGAGTTTGAGTCCCGCATTGGGCTCACTGCTGTGGGGCATGGAACCCACTTGAGATCCTCTGTTCCCCTCCCTTTCTGCTCCTCCCTCTCTCTCTTTTATTTATTTCCAAAAAAAAAAATGTAAAAAAAAAAAAAAAAAAAGAAACAGCTGAATCATCTCATACTAAACTGGAAAGAAACAAAATTTGAAAGACCACCCAGCCCAACTCTTCCAAAAGATGAATGTAATCTAGAATATCTTTTTAAATATGACAGCAAGCCAATACAGCAGACTGAAACCAGCCCACAGATATCAACTGAACTTAGCTACCCAATAGAACACCTGATCCTGTAACTTTTCTAACTACTGAATGCTTCATAACATACACTTTCAACAGATAGCCCAGGGCATGCGAAATTAAATGCCATAGATGCATATTTTTCTTATCAATCTCAGCCATTCTTAACAGCAGAGAGAAAGATTTTCATTTGGTATATAGAATTCAAGAATTAAAAAGTCAACTTTGGACTACCTGCCAGCAGTTTCTCTCCATGAGAAACCCTGAAGGTTTGTTTGACACATACTTGAATATTGGCATAACTCCCTGAAAGTAATCAAAATTTAAAAATGTTTAAGTAAGTCACAACATATCAGTCCCTGCATGAGTTTGTTACAGCTTCCATAATGAAGTCCCACACCCTGGATGATTTAAACAACAGAAGTGTATGTTCTCCAAGTTCCAGAGGCTAGCAGTCCAAGGTCAAGGTGTTAGCAGCACTGATTTCTGCTAAGACACCTCTCCATAGTTTGCAGTTGGCTGCCTTCTCCTGTGTCTGTCTGCGCCTGGCCTTCCCCTGTGTGTGTTTGGGTCCTAATCTCCTCTTCTTCTAAGTCTTTCTTCTTCTTCTTCTTCTTCTTCTTCTTCTTCTTCTTCTTCTTCTTCTTTTTTATTATTATTTATTTTTGAGAGAGAGAGAGACAGAGTATGAGCAGGGGGAGGAGAGAGGGAGACACAGAATCTGAAGCAGGCTCCAGGCTCTGAGCTGTCAGCACAGAGCCTGACACAGGGCTTGAACCCATGAACCGCGAGATAGTGACCTGAGCCAAAGTCAGACGCTTAACCGAGCCAGCCAGGCACCCCTCCTGATTACACTTTTAATGTCTATACGATCTGTAGTCATGCACCTCTTTCATTCCTGATACTGATCACTTGTCTCTTTTTCTTTATTCTTTATCAGTCTATTTAGAAATTGAGCTGGTTTTGATCCTTTCAAAGAACAGATTTTTGGTTTCTACTGATTCTTGTGTTTATTCATTTTCCACTTAATTGAAATTTCTGTCGTTATCTTTAATTCCCTTTTTCTGTTTATTTTGGCGTTAATTTGATCTTCAACTTCTTAAAATGGCAGCTGAGATAATTGATTTTAACCTTTCTTTTCTTCCTAATATAGCATTTATAGATATAAACTTTCTAAGAACTGCTTCTACATCTCACAAAATTTGATATGTTATGTTTTCATATTCATATAGAAAATTTTCTAATACCTCTTTTATTTATTCCTTGACCCATGGGTATTTGGAGTGGGTTGTTTAATTTCCAACTGTTTGAAAACTTTTCCAGATATCTTTTTTTTCCAGTTCTAATTTAATCCGGTTGTGGTTAAAGAATATGCCTTGTATGACTTCAACTCTTTAATGTGCTCAGATATGTTTTATGGCCCAGTATATAGTATGTCTTGATAAGCATTCTGGGTGTGGTGAAAAATAATAAGCATCCTACCATTGTTACTGTAGCATTCTTTGACAATTAGGTTACGTTGGTTATAGTGTTGTTCAAATCTGTTATATCTTTCCGGATTTTTTTGTTTGCTTACACTATTAAGAGAGGATTGTCAAAATCACTATTTGTAATTGTGGATTTGTGAGCTCTGTCAGTTTTTATTTTACATATTTTGAAGGTGTGTCATTAAGTGCATACACAACTAAGATTGTTATGTCAACACATATTTTACAGACCTCTTCTCCCTCATTGTTTTCCATACCAATTCATCAAAGATTAATTTTTGAAAACATGAATTATATAAGCAGTGGTCTCTCAATGTAAAAAAATTCAAATGAAGAAAATACAGAGCAAAAGGTAAAGCCTCCCACCTTCATTTTCTTTACCCTCGTCTTCTTACCCTGCTTAGAACCCTGTCAACAATTGGACAAAACATCTAATCTTAAAAGAGCTTTCTAAATTTCCTTCAAACTATACTCTTAACCGAGGAGAAGTTTGAGACCAAGCTGTGCGTCTTGATCTGACATGAAAAGTGATCATTTTTTATGTCCCTCATTATGGACCAGACTATAAAGAAAAATTTTACGTTGTGAGTCGGGATCAGAATGAATAACCTAGAGAATTCCTCAGTCTTGTGGAGACTAGTTTTCAGAACATGCTTCAGCTATTTGGTGATGTGAGGTCCCAGTGAAATGTTCTGACTGATACATATGAAAGGTACATATATAAAAGTTTCTAATTAAAAACCATTTTTTAATCACAATTTTGGATGGCAAGCTATACTACAAAACTATAGTAATAAAAACAGTGTAGGGACACCTGGCTGGCTCAGTTAAGTATCTGATTTTTTATTTCAGCTCAGGTCATGATCTCAGTTTGTGGGATCAAGCCCCATGTCAGGCTCCGTGCTGACAGCACAGAGCCTGTTTAGGAGTCTCTGTACCTCTCTCTCTGTCCCTCTCCTACACGTGCTCATGCACTCTCTCTCTCTCTCTCTCTCTCTTTCAAAATAAATAAATAAACATTTAAGAAAAAAACCAGTGTGGTACTGGCACAAAAATAGACACATGGATCAATGGAATAGGATAGAGAGCCCAAGAATAAACCCACATTTATATGGTCAATTAATCTACAACTTAAGGAGGCAAGAAGATACAATGGGGGAAATGACAGTCTTTTCAACGACAGTGCTGGGAAAACTGGAAAACTACATGCAAAAGAATGAAACTGGGCCACTTTCTTATGCCATATACAGAAATAAATTCAAAGTGGATTAAAGACCTAAATGTGAGCATAAAAATCCTTAAAAAAATATAGCAGTAATTTCTTGGACATTGGCCTTAGCAATGTTTTTCTAGATATGTCTCCTGAGGCAAGGGAAACAAAAGCAAAATAAACTAATTAGAACTACACCAAAATAAAAAGCTTTTACACAGTGAAGGAAACCATCAGTAAAACAAAGACGCAACCTACAGAATAGGAGAAGGTATTTACAAATGACATATCTAATAAGGAGTTAGTATTCAAAATCTATAAGGAACTTACACAACTCAACACCAAAAAAACAAATAATCCAAATAAAATATGGGCAGAGGACCTAAATAGACGTTTCCCCAAAGAAGACATATAGATGGCTGACAGATAGATGAGAAGATGCCCAACATCACTCATCATCAGGGAAATGCAAATCAAAGCCACAATGAGATATCACCTCATACCAGTCAGAATGGCTAGTATCAAAAGGACAAGAAATAACAAGTGTTGGTGAGTACGCAGAGAAAAGGATACCTTCGTGCTCTGTTGGTGGGAATATAAATTGGTGTAACCACTGTGGGAAACAGTATGGAGGTTCCTCAAAAAATTAAAAAAAATAAATATCATACAACCCCAAAATTCTACTACTGGTTATTTTCCCAAGGAAAATGACAAATTCTGATTTGAAAAGACATATGCGTCCTTATGTTTATTGCAGTATTATTTACAATAGCCAAGATATGGAAGCAACCTAAGTGGCCATTGACAGGTGAATGGATAAAAAACATGCTATATATATATATGCATACTGTATATATATGTATACTATATATACATATGCACATATATGTATATATATACACATATATATAATGGAATATTAATCACCCATAAAAAATGAGATTTTGCCATTTCAATAACACAGTTGGACCCAGAAGGTATTATGCTTAGTAATATAAGTTAGACAGAGAAAGACAAATACTATATGATTTCACTTATTTGTGGAATCCAAAAATCAAAACAACCAAACAAAAACCAAGAAACAAACCCATAAATACAGAGAACAAACTGAGGGTCATCAGAGAGGAGGGGAGTGGGGGTATAGGTAAAATGTGTGCAGGGGAGTGGAATGTACAGTCTTACAGTTATGGAATGAGTAAGCCATGAGGAAGAAAGTTCTGGCATGGGGAATATATGCTCAATGGTACTGTATTAGCATTGTATAGTGACACAAGGTAGTTCACTTGTAGTGAACCCAGCAAAAAACACAGAGTTGTGGGATCACTGTGTTGTACACCTCAAATTAATGTAACATTATATGTCAACTACACTGCAGTTTTAAAAATTTTTAAGAAATGAATAGGGGCGCCTGGGTGGCTCAGTCGGTTGAGCGTCTGAGTTCGGCTCAGGTCATGATCTCGTGGTCTGGGAGTTCGAGCCCTGCATCAGGCTCTGTGCTGACGGCTCAGAGCCTGGAGCCTGCTTCGGATTCTGTGTCTCCCTCTGTCTCTGACCCTCCCCCGCTCATGCTCTGTCTCTCTCTCTCTCTCTGTCAAAAATAAATAAAACATTTAAAAAAAAAAAAACCACTTCGTCCCATGCTTCTTTTGTACCCTATTAGAGTACACATCGTTTAGATTTGGATATTCTAGAAATGGAATCAGTTTCTCTCCAGTGCTCAAGAAATAAATCTGTACTCATAAATGCAGATAATTAGGGGAATGTTCAGTGAGTATTCTGTTCTCTAAATATCTCTTTTAAAAAATATATTTATACTATTTTCCTCATCGCTTTGACTAAGAAAAGTCCTTAAATGATAGCTAATGGTCGCTAAGAAAAGAGTTCTCACGTGCCCTAAAGCTACCTACCACTTACATTTTCTAGTTTCATTGCCTAAGTTTGTTTTCCCTTTCCTTAGCAAGACAAAGGATGTGGAATATTTCCTAGGCGAAGCTGTCAACAGTCTGGGACAGCATTTAGAATTTTACTAACACCCTCCAAAGATTACTCCTTTACTAATTTCACCATCCATTGCAAGATGAACTTTAAAAAAAAAAATTTAATGCTTATTTATTTACTTTTGAGAGAGAGAGAGAGAGAGAGAGAGAGCATGCGCCCACACACAAGTGGGGGAAGGGCAGAGAGACAGGGAGACACAGAATCCTAAGCAGGCTCCAGGCTCTGAGCTGTCAGTACAGAATCTGACACGGGGCTCAAACTCACAAACTGTGAGATCATGACCTGAGCTGAAGTCAGATGCTTAACCAACTGAGCCACCCCACAAGATGAAGTTTGAAGGTGAAGGTAACAGCAGCTGGTGCTCAAAATCTGACCTCTTAGATTTCCTCTCCGGGACAGCTACAAAAGAATGACACGATTTCATACGTAATAGACTTCAGATTTTTATGTTTTAACACATGTATAATTTACCTTGTGGCACACAATGGCTCCATAAGAATATGATTATCTTTTGAGTCTGTTTCCACTTTTATGATGCAAACCTCAATGTAGTATTTCTTTTTTTTCCTATCTTTTTTCTATAATTTATTTTTTACAGTTTACATCCAAGGTAGTTAGCGCATGGTGCAACAATGATATCAAGAGTAGATTCCTCAAGCCCTTACCCATTTAACCCATCCCATCTCCACAACCCCTCCAGCAACTGTCCATTTGTTCTCTATATTTAAGAGTCTCTTATGTTTTGTCCCCCTCCCTGTTTTTATATTATTTTTGCTTCCCTTTCTTTATGTTCATCTGTTTTGTATCTTAACGTCCTCATATAAGTGAAGTCACATGATATTTGTCTTTCTCTGAGTGACTAATTTCGCTTAACAAAATACCCTCTAGTTCCATGCACCTATATATATATATATATATATATATATATATATATATATATATACCACATCTTCTTTATCCATTCATCCATCGATGGACATTTGGGCTCTTTCCATACTTTGGCTATTGTTGATAGTGCTGCTATAAGCATTGGGGTGCATGTGTCCCTTCGAAACAGCATACCTGTATCCCTAGGATAAATACCTAGTAGTGCAGTTGCTGGGTTGTAGGGTATTTCTATTTTTAATTTTTTGAGGAACCTGCATACTGTTTTGCAGAGTGGCTGCATCAGCTTGCATTCCCACCAGCAGTGCAAAAGGGTTCCTCTTTCTCCACATCCTCGTCAACATCTGTTGTTGCCTGAGTTGTTAATGTTAGCCATTCTGACAGGTGTGAGGTGGTATCTCACTGTGGTTTTGATTGGTATTTCCCTGATGATGAGTGATGTGGAACATCTCTTCATGTGTCGGTTGGCCATCTGGGTGTCTTCTTTGGAGAAGTGTCTATTCATGTCTTTTGCCCATTTCTTCACTGGCTTATTTGTTTTTTGGGTGTTGAGTTTGATAAGTTCTTTATAGATTTTGGATACTAACCCTTTATCTGATATGTCATTTGCAAATATCTTCTCCCATTCTGTCGGTTGCCTTTTTGTTTTGTTGATTGTTTCCTTCGCTATGCAGAAGCTTTTTATTTTGATGAGGTCCCAATAGTTCATTTTTGTCAATGTCATATTTCATAAAGTCTCTGCCTTCTCAGATTTCAAGGGCTAGGTTCTCATTTCTTTGTGCCAGAACTTGATGAGAGTTCATCATTTTTGTGTATCCATCAGGTTCATGTCATTATATATCACAAAATAAAACCAATAATAAATAATATTTGTATAGTACTTTACATTTTTCAAGATGCCTCAATATTAAATATTGCATTTGTTGTATTTTAGCATTTCCACATAAAATGTTCACATTTTAGCATTTCCAATATCAGAGTGCAGCCTTAGATTTATGGTGCTATAACTCAACTGGTGTTATTTTTTTTCCTTTTCTTTAGTTGTACATAAAATATGTCTTATAATCAATCATATCTTAGATTCTATGAAATATACTAATCCTGACTAAAATCTTCCATTTGGCAATATTATACTAATTTTACTGATGAAGAAACTGAGGCTGAAAGAGGTAATATTTTCACAAAGACTTGCAGGTAAGTAGTAGTGAAACTTGATTTTTGAAACTTGATTCTTGGACCATTATTTATAGCAGTGGTGCCCCTCCAGGATGGCCAGCTGGTGTGGAACGGAAAGAGGGCATCAAAGTTGGTCTAGACACAGAAGTGGAGGTGATGGGTCAGAACACGAATCGTCTCCTTCACATTTTTGTGACCTCTTCACCTGTGTCCCCTGCGCCCACACCCCCATCCGTATATCCAACTGAAAACCCTTTTCCTTTCTCCAATTATTCCAAGTCTACCCATTTCTTTTTTTTTTAATTTTTTAAAATTTATTTTAAGAGAGAGCGCAAGTGGGAGAGAGGGACAGAAGGAGAGAGAGAGAGGGAGAGACACAGAGAGAATCTTAAGCAGGCTCCACCCTCAGCGTGAGCCCAACACAGAGCTTGATCCTATGACCCTGGTATCATGAACTGCCATGAAATCAAGAATTGAAAATTCAACCTACTCAGCCACCCAGGCGCCCATTTCCATTCTAAAGGTCCCAACTCTAAAATACTCAGATTTAGTATATTAAATCTTCCTCTGCCTCACAACTAACACCCAACTCAGTGCCCCCCAACACCACAAAAAGTAATTCCCCTGGCATTCTTTGAATTATATCACTCACATCTCAGTGAAATAAGCCTCCATTTTTTAAAAAAAAATTTTTTTTTAACGTTTATTTATTTTTGAGACAGACAGAGACAGAGCATGAATGGGGGAGGGGCAAAGAGAGAGGGAGACACAGAATCGGAAGCAGGCTCCAGGCTCTGAGCTGTCAGCCTAGAGCCCGACACGGGGCTCGAACTCACGACCGCGAGATCGTGACCTGAGTTGAAGTCGGACGCTTAACCGACTGAGCCACCCAGGTGCCCCAAAATAAGCCTCCATTTTAATGTTGTCTGGATGCTGAATATGTAGGAACTAACTGCGAGTCTACCTATAAAATTAAAACCATCAGATTTTCCAAACAGACAAACACAGCCTAATGTTTTTTACATATGTTAAAACACAAATTCAATCAATGAAAAGTCCGAAATGATCAGTGGCCTCGAGAAGTATCACAACAGCTTGGATGGGAAGTGAGGAAGTTGCAGACAGACTGTTTATTTATGAGGAAATTTTAGTCTAAAAGGCAAATGTGGCCTTCTCAGAATCAGAATCTAAAGTTGAGCCTTCCCAGAATATCCACAGCTCAGAGACGCTCACTGGGGAACACTTTAGAAGAATGTCTATTTTATGCTCATGTTAAGTCATCACCTTAAGTTTTGGAAGGCTGCTCAGATTGAATAAAGGGTAAGCTGATTTCAGGGGCACCTGGGTGCCTCAATCAGCTAGGCGTCCAACTCTTGATATTGGCTTAGGTTGTGATCTCAGGGTCGGGGAATCAAGCCCTGGGTGGAGCCCTGCACTGTCATCATGGAGCCTGCTTCACATTCTTTCTCTCCCTCTTTCTCTCTACCCCTCCCATGCTTGTGCTCTCTCTCTCTCTCTCAAAAATAAATAAACTTTAAAAAAAGCTGATTTCATTAAATTCAATAGAATTTATTTTTCTTTTTAAAAAATTTTTTTAAAGTTTATTTATTTTTGAGAGACGGAGAAAGAGAACGCTTGAGTGAGAGAGGGGCAGAGAGAGAGAGGGAAGGAGAGAGAGAATCCCAAGCAGGCTCCATGCTGTTAACATCAGAGCCTGATGAGAGGCTTGAATCCACAAACTGTGGGATCGTGAGCTGAGCCAAAATCAAGAGTTGGGTGCCCAACCAACTGAGCCACCCAGATGCCCCTAAAATTTATTTTTCTGCCAGCAGAAATTTGAATATGGCAACAACTGTCTTTTTCTCTGTACATCTTCAACACTTAGTAGCATGCCAGACCCGTGGTGCTGAGCAGAGTATGTAAGAACAGCAGCTATGATTTATGATATGATTTTACTTTAAAAGCCAAAGAATTCTGGCATCAAAAAATTTTGAACAAGAACATATTTTTGATCATAGAAAGAATATTGCCTTAAAAAATTCCAATGTGAGAAAACAACTCATTTTCTCAGTTAAATAAATAAAAATGTCTTAAAAATTCCCTGCATTTGGGGAAAGTCAATAAGGGATGCATTCTAGATTTAGATCTGCTTTTATTTTATTCCAGCTTCTAGATCTAGATGTCTGTAACCCCCTGGGGCTCTTCTTTAGTTTATATCTGATGTAGCATGGCACCAACCTATGCTACATGGATTGTGGGAAGTTCAAACCTTCCCCAAGATTTTAGAGGACTCCCAGAGGACCTTCCAAGTTCCTGGTCACCTCTAGCTCCAATGTATAATCTTGCTGAATTCTCAATTGGTCAGCTGAGTTCAGAGAGAGATCAGTACTCATTGTTCAATGCCTGGGCTGCTGTCCTCTCTCTGAACCCCCTTAGTCCCTGCTCTACCCCACTTCGCCTCCATCATTCTCTCAAAAGACCACTAACCACAGCTCTTCTGTATAGCAGACATTTTATTGATGGCTGACATCATTTATTGAGGTGATACATCACTGTAGTTTTGATTTGTATTTCCCTGATGATCAGTGATGATGAGCATCTTTCATGTGTCTGCCATCGGGATGTCTTCTTTAGAGAAATGTCTGTTCATGTCTCTGCCCATTTTTTTAATTGAGTTATTTGTTTTTTAGATGTTGAGTTGTCTCAGCTCTTTTTTTTTTTATTTGAGAGATAGAGCGTTCATGCAAGTGGGAGAGAGGAGCAGAGGAGGAGAGAGAGAAAATCTTAAGCAGGCTCCACGCTCAATGTGGAGCCCAATGAGAGGCTCAATCCCAGGATCCTGGGATCATGACCTGAGTCAAAATCAAGAGTCGGATGTTCAACGGACTAAGCTACCCAGATGCCCCATATCAGTTCTTTATATATTTTGGATACTAATCCTTTATTGGATATGTCATTTGCAAACATCTTCTCTCATTCAGTAGGTTGCCTTTTTGTTTTGTTGATTGTTTCCTTCACTGTGCAAAAGCTTTCTATTTTGATTCAGTCCCAGCAGTTTGTTTTTTTATTTTATTTCCTTTGTCTCAAGAGACATATCTAGAAAAATGTCGCTACAGCCAATGTCAGAAAAATTACTTCCTATGCTCTCTTGCAGGATTTTTATGGTTTTGGGTCTCACATTTAGATCTTTAATCCATTTTGGGTTTATTTTTGTGGATGGTGTAAGAAAGTGTTCCAGTTTCATTCTTTTGCAGGAAGCTGTCCAGTTTTCCCAACACCATTTGTTGAAGCCTGTCTTTTTCCCATTGTATATTCATTCCTCTTTTGTCAAAGATTAATTGACCATATAGTTGTGGGTTTATTTCTGGGTTTTCTATTCTATTGTATTGATCTATGTGTCTATTTTTATGCCAGTACCATACTGTTTCAATTATTACCACTTTGTAATATAACTTCAAGTCTGAATTGTGATACCTCTAGCTTTGTTTTTCTTTTTCAAGATTGTTTTGGCTATTCAAGGTTCTTTGTGATACCATACGAATTTAGAATTGTTTGTTCTAGTTCTGTGAAAAATGCTGTCGGTATTTTTTCTTTTTTTTTTTTTTTAATGTTTACTTACTTTTGAGAGAAAGAGAGAATGAGAGAGAGTGGGTAAATGGCAGAGAGAGAGAGAGAGAGAGAGAGAGGAGGACAGAGGATCTGAAGCAGGCTCTGTGCTGAGAGCAGAGAGCCTGATGTGGGCTCGAACCCACAAACTGTGAGATCATGACCTGAGGTGAAGTCAGACAATCAACCAACTGAGCCACCCAGGACCCCTACTGTTGGTATTTTGATAGGGATTGCATTTAATCTGCAGATTGCTTTGCGTAGTATGGACATTTTTTTAATGTTTATTTATTTTTGAGAGAGAGAGAGAGAGAGAGAGAGAGAGCGCACAAGCAGGGGAGAGGCAGAGAGAGAGGGAGACAAGGAATCCAAAGCAGGCCCCAGGCTCTGAGCTGTCAGTGCAGAGCCTGACATGGGACTTGAACCCACGATCCATGAGATCATGACCTGAGACAAATTTGGACACTTAACCAACTGAGCTACTTACGCACCTGGGTAGAATAGACATTTTAACAGTATTTGTTTTTCCAACCTATGAGCATGGAATGTCTTTCCATTTCTTTGCCTCATGTTGAATTTCTTTCATCAGTGTTTTATAGTTTTCAAAGTACAAGACTTTCACGTCTTTGGCTAAATTCATTCCTAGAGATTTTATTGTTTTTGATGCAATTATAAATGGAAATGTTTTCTTAATTTCACTTTCTGATGCTTCACTATTAGTGTCTAGAAATGCGACAGATTTCTGTATGTTGATTTTTGTATGCTGCAACTTCACTGAATCCATTTATCACTTCTAAATTCAGTTCTTTATTGGTCTCCATCTTAACTTACTGGGCTATGCCCTACAGTTTTGTGTCAAATAGGTGATTTTACTCTACAAAAGGGAAGTTTTTACCCTAAGAGGAATTCTGCCTTTTTCCTAGGTTGGCCAACTTAAACTGAAAGATAGATAGGTAGATAGACAGATAGATAGATATATAGATAAGATATTTAGATAGATAGATAGGTAGATAGAGAGATAGATAAATTTAAAATAACATTTTCCTTTTCCTAGTAGAGTTACCAGTAATGAGTATATTTAATACAAATCATTGCCAGGGAAGGGGCCCAAGCTCCATTCTTCCTGAGCTTTAATACCATTCGGAAGAAACTAAAATGGTATTAAAACTGTATATAGCTTAAAACCCTGTTTTATAATGTGTATAATTTGCGTAAAAATACTTCAGTGCAGACAGCGTGATGTAAAGGGATGAGTGTATTAATTTTAACCTACACACTAGGGGCTGTCACTTATCCTAATCAGGAATTTACACTCAAGGGGTGGGGGTGGGGGGGTTCAGCTAGCATTTAATCAGAAAGGCCACAGCTATGCAGAGAACACAGCTATCTTTATCTTTCATCAAAGCTAGACACTTCGCTAATTTACATGTTGCATATTGAAACGGGTTTGTGTTGGTGAAATTTCTGGCTTGATCCTCAGTGCAAAAAATGTTAGGATTGGTTAAATTAGTTAAACAAGTGGCATTTGAGATCTGTGCATTGAGTAAATTACTTTAGGCAAGCCCTTATCGTACACAAACCAACAGGTCCTCAAGATGGCACCTGGGATATGATTCCTGGCTCAATTTCGAAGGCTCATGGTCGTCTGCTGCCAATTATCAGGGAGATTCTATCTTTGGATTGTGGCCACAATTGCTCAAGTGAGACTTCCAAGGTGTTTGCAGATCGCCTAAAGTACAGAGAGGTAGGTCTCCATGGAACTCACAGAATGAGTCGTTTGATGGTTTATGTGCCTGCTTACTAAAACTATTTATTTAATAAATGTTTGTATGTGTGGCAGAATTTGACCTAGGACCTTCCTTCCTTCCTTCCTTCCTTCCTTCCTTTCATTTTAAATGTTTATTCATTTATTTTGAGAGACAGAGCATGAGCAGGGGAGGGGCAGAGAGAGGAGCGGGACACAGAATCCAAAGCAGGCTCCAGGCTCCGAGCTGTCAGCACAGAGCCCAACGTGGGCCTCAAACTCGTGAACTGCGAGATCATGACCTGAGCCAAAGTCAGACGCTTAACTGACTGAGCCACCCAGGTGCCCTTAGACCTTGCTTTCCTTTAAAACCAGATTTTGGAAGATTCGTTAACTACCAGAGTATTGATATTAGCAGCTATTACTATTTACTGAAAAGAACCTAATAGCTGCACATGATTGAACTGACTCAAATGGGTTCAAAACCCTCCGGTAGCCACAGGTGCTCTGTGGCAGGGTGAATATCTGCTCCCACAGCCCATTGCACAGAGTTCAACATGTGATGCCTTCTTAATAAGGGTTGAAGGAATGAATAGCAGGGGTACACCGTAAATCTCACTAGGGTACTCAGGGCACAAGAATGAGGAGAAGAAGGGATTATATTGGCTCACTTTGTCTTTTTTGTCATATCTAGAAATTTGACTATGCATGCGATAGAGGTGAAATCAAACAGGTTGATTAGAACAGGACAGGGTCTCTCATAGAATGCCTGAATTGGATACGTGTCAGTACGCAGGAATGATCACACCCAAGAGACTTTTGCAAAACTAAATTGTTTGAAAAACTAAGGGAAGCACCAGAACTACCAGTTTGTTGATTTAAAATCAGAAATATATTTTTTTTAATGTTTATTTTTGAGAGAGAGAGAGCATAAGTGGGAGAGGGGCAGAGAGAGAGGGAGACACAGAATCTGAAGCAGGCTCCAGACTCAGAGCTGTCAGCACAGAGCCCAACATGGGGCTTGAACTTGTGAGCTGTGAGATCATGACCTGAGCCGAAGTTGGACGCTTAACCAACTGAACTACCCAGGTGCCCCAGTCTGCAGGGATCTTAAATACTAGCCCCTTGCATAAGTGCATGCCCTCGACAGCAGCATGCAGGGTCACAAGCAATCCTAAGTCCCCAATATAACTTCCCCATGGCTTTTGCGATCCAGTCTCCCCTCCTCCTGGTTCCTTCCTCTTGGGTGCCCCTTAGGTATGGCCCCCGTGGAGCTTACCAAAAACCCACTCTTTGGGTTTGAATCGACCAATCTGGTTAGTCAGGGAACCACAAACACTCCACTCAAAGACTCTAGTAAAGGCTTGTGCCTCAAGTCCTCTGCCTTGACCTCCTCGTGTGGCCCCTCATATTGTGCTGTTTACTTCCTCCAGGACGTGGGAGTCATAAACTTCTCTGTTTCAATATCTTTTGTGCTCTGTTGCTGAACTGTGACTCAGCAGCTGTGCTCCACTAAACAGATGGTAATTTAACAAAATCATAACAACTCTTGGGCAGCTGCTGGCCCCTTTGAACATTTGAGTGTGCAAGCCCTGCGTTAAGAGAATTCTTTTGGAAAATCATTATGGAAGAAAAACAAAAAGGTAACATTCCATACGTGTTTCCCAAAAGGCTCTCTGTGCTCAGAAAATCCCTCATGGAAATTCCCAGTTCTGTTCAGGACTCAGTCCTGGCTGTAGAAGGGACCCAGTCTCTTGGCCCGGTGTGTAAGAAATTGATCTGAAAATACCTGCACTGAAACCGAACCGTGCTGATAGACTTCTGTGAAGACAGTGCAAATGAGCTCTGATAGACGTACAAAGCACTGACAAATTCGAGCTGTGCAAATCCGAAATAGTCCATGTTGTTATACTCACGCAGGCCCGGGCAGGGAGGTGGGAAGATGCCAAAGTCAAATCTGAAATACAAAGCAAGTGGGCCGGAATCTCACTAACGTCATGGAAAAAGGAGATTCGGTAGTTAGAGGCTTGGCAGGTCTGTCATTCCAGTGTTGTTTTAACGCCTTTTTTAGTCTCTGAACAGAAAAGTTTGTGATTTTTTAAAAATGTTTATTTATTTGTGAGACAGAGTGGGGGAGGGGCAGAGAGCGAGGGAGACACAGAATCCCGAAGCAGGCTCCAGGCTCTGAGCTGTCAGTGCAGAGTCGGATGCAGGGCTTGAACTCACGGACCGTGAGATCATGACCTGAGCCAAAGTCGGCGCCACCCAGGCGCCCAGAAAGCTTGTGACTTTTATCTATTCAAAATTGTTCCACTGATCTTAAAATTGTTTTAAAAAATTTTTTTAACGTTTATTTTTGAGAGACAGAGACAGAGCACGAGCAGGGGAGAGGGGCAGAGAGAGAGAGGGAGACCCAGAATCCGAAGCAGCCTCCAGGCTCTGAGCTGTCAGTGCAGAGCCAGAAACGGGCTCGAACTCACAAACTGTGAGATCGTGACCTGAGCCGAAGTCAGACACTTAACCGACTGAGCCACCCAGGCGTCTCTTTTTATTAAAATTGACTTAAAAAATATATGAGATACTACATTTTATTCTTCAAGCAGGTGGTATAAAATGCAGATATTGTCATACACAAGCATTTTCTAAAAACTCTGAGTATATGTTCTAGTCTAGTGTATTTTTGTAAGGAGAATCGTTACTTTTCTTTCCGTGATTAAAGAGACTATTTTAGCATCTAATCAAATCCGGGGCTGTCAAGACACTTCGCAAAGAGAATTGCCTGTATTTGGGTATGATAGCAACAACAAAAGTTACCTGTGGTCTCATTCCATGATAGAAGAATGATCCCCCCCTTTTTTTTGAATGATCCCTTTTTTAAGTCCTACTGCACATTTTTCATATGGGCAGGGATTCATATAATTATAGTCTAAGAAAGGAATTTACTGACCGACTCACTCCTGTTTGAGATAAATAAATCAGTTTTATAACAAGGAGCTAGGCATCTGTTTGGAGGCCCCTGACAGGCTGTGGGGGGCATCTGGGCTGACACTGTTCTGGGCTGCTTCCTTCTACCTTGCTGCAAAAACCCAGCTGCCCCCTGCTCCCACACTTGAAACGTGGTTCAGCCTCTGGGCTTCTCTCCTTCGAGCATGGGCAGAATCTGGGAAATGTTTAATGCTCAGCCATTCCGAAGAGTTTCCTTGGATTCTCTCCAGTGTTGAGTGTTAACATTTTCTTAAAAATCTGCTTTCTATCCATCATGCAAAATACGAGTGTTTCGTTTTTAATCTTCCATTTTAAAACACAAAATATGTTCATTTCTTCGTGTGCTCATTGGCATTTTCAACTTCTCTCTTGTGGATTGTCTTTTCCCCCTTTTTTTTCTGGAACAGTTTCTTACTAATTTATATGTGATCATTAACATCTAATGTTTTCTGAAAGGTTTGTTTGTTTCCTTTTAAAATGTTTTGGTGGCACGCAATTTTTTATCATATCTATCATTTCTTTTTTAATTTGTTTCATTGCATTTGTAGTCAGGAAGTCTTTCTCCATTCTAAGATTTACTACATGTATTCACGTCTATGGTCTTTTCTTTCATTTTTTAAATTTTAAATGTTTTACTTGCCTTCATTTGCAATTTAGGTGTATTATTAGATGTGAGGTAAAGCCTCCGTTATTATTGTTTTTTTAAATAGCTAACACCCTGGACACCATTTATTGGATATTTCATCTTTTATTGTGTACCTGTGGTGATTTTTTTCATCGAATAATATGTAGAATTTATTTTAGACGCTTCCTTCTATTCCGCTAATCTGTATCTAAACAGTTTTAGTTATTGTAGCTTTGTTGTATGTTATAATGTCTGTTAGGACAAACACTCCAATTATGCTTCTCTATTCAAAATTCTATTCGCTCTTAATGCCATGTTATTCCTCGAGAATAACTGGAAATGTTTTTCAGGTTCTTTGGAGACTTTCCTTTGTATTTTGATTGTCACAAACCTATCAATTAATTTGGGTAAAATCAATATCTTTAAAACTACAAGAATGGGAAATGATTCACTAAAGCCTTTTCCATTTGGAAAATGCTGCAACAATAAATACAGCTACCAAACAATAAATACAGCTATCAAGCACTTGCTAAGTGCATTAACTGCTGAATGCCAAACATGTTACCTCATGTGACGCTTATGACTGTAATGTAGGCAGTATTATTATCCCCGTGTTTAGATGAGAAAACAGAATTTTATTTATGAGTTAGGCAATTTATGAATAATTAAAATCAGTCCGTTGTATATTCATGCTACCTTGATCGGGCTTCAGTGTCTGAAACAAGATAACTTTATAACAGTTGACTACATGGTTTTTTACATTTTACTTTAACGCGTGGGAATGCTTATAATGCAATGAATTTTCCAGCACAGCTGAGTGGTTCTGAAACTATTAAAAAATACTACTCTTTGAGGGGCACCTGCCTGGCTCAGTTGGTGGAGCGTGTGACTCTTGATCTCAGGGTTGTGAGTTCAAGCCCCACATTGGGTGTGGAACCTACTTAAAAAAAATTTTTTTATGTTAAAAATATGACTCCTTGATATTATTTTCAATAGTTTATTTTTTTCTCTATTCAAGCATTTACTTCCTCATAGTTTCCATTTGTGATAATTTCCAGATTTGTTTTTCCTCAAGAAAAATCACACATTTTGTAGAAATTTTCTGTTACATAACATTTTCCAATTTTTAATATGTAACATTTGCTAAGGCTTATTTTAATCCATGCTGAATTTATGGTTTTATTCCTTTGTGTTGTTCTGACCAGAGAATTATATTTTGTTATTTATTTACTTATGTATTCCTGTTGCTAGTACAAAGGAAACATGGGTGGTTGTGTAATTCTAGAGTCACATCTTTTTTCCCTCAGACTCTGCAGACGTTAATCCACTTTTTTCTCAAATTCAGCATTAGAAGAATAAAAAATGGAGGCCAACCGGAGTCTGACTGAATTATTCACGGTCCTTCTCTCTACCTATGGACAGAGTGGGAACCCAGAGGCATGTCTGAAGACCAGACCGCATTTGTTGGTTCCAATGGCAACCCCACAGAAGTCCTACCCCGACCAGTGTGTTCACGCTAGTTGGTCTGAGCTGCCTTGACAGTTACTTAGAGTGAGGAAACTAGGACTCCCCCCACCCCGACCCCTCCGGCCCTCCATAACCCCACATTGCTACCACCAAGGTCAACAGTAAAGGAGGAAAGCTAGAGATTTAGCCAATGAAGGCCAAGGTGTGCTGCAGAAACAAACAATACCAAATCCCAGAGCCTTGATACAACACGAGTCCATTTCTTACTCATCCACGTCTCCTGTCTACTGCAGAGGACAACTGTCCTCTCCATGAAGCAGATCCAAGCTGTCTTAGTCTTGCTGTAGTTTCCTCTCAACGCAAGGCCTTCTCCATGGTGGCCTCCATGGTAATTAAACCATGGTAATTAAACCACTCACATCACTTCTACTTACAAGCACAAGACTCTCCATGTGGTGAGGAGGTGTGGAAGGTATCACGCTCACAGATACCTGCAAGGAGAGTAGAGTAAGATGGGGGTGAGCAAGGGGCACCTGGGTGGCTCAGTAGGGCAAGCGTCCAACTCTTGGTTTCAGCTCAGGTCATGATCTCGCGGCTGCATGGGTTTGAGCCCCACATCGAGCTCTGCACTGGCAATGCGGAGTCTGCTTGGGATTCTCTCTCTTTCCCTCTGTCTCTCTGCCCCTCTCTCACTTGTGCTGTCTCTGTCTCTCTCAAAAAAATAAATAAACTTAAAAAAGAAGAAGGGGGTGAGCCAGGTCAGCGTTTAACTACAGCCATGTTTCTGCTGGCCATGCTGAATTTTGCAGCCAACCAAGAATTGGAAAGTGGCACAAATAGAGCTACCTGCTCTTACTGGGTTCCTGTAGATCTCTATCAGCTTGCCTCAAAAGGGACAGTGGATGATTCTATGAGGCAAAATGGATAGTGGCTTGAACTCACAACTGGTGAGATCATGACCTGAGCCAAAGTCGCATGCTCAACTGACTGAGCCACTCAGGCACCCCCTCCATTGCTTCCAATCTTTCTGCCAGGCTAGTACCTCTACAGCATACACACAAGGAAGCATATCTCCTTTGAGATATACATACATACATATATATATAAATATTTTAAAAAACAAACCTATGTTTCAATAAATAGTGTCTAGAAAACTGGATATCCATGTGCAAAGGAATAAGTTAGATTCTTACCTGACACTATAAAAAAAAATAACTCAAAATGGATTAAAAAGCGAAATATAAGAACTAAAACTATAGGGGGGCCTGGCTGGCTCAGTTGGAGGAGCGTGTAACTCTTGATCTGGGGGTTGTGAGTTCCAGCCCCATACTGGATGTAGAGATTACTTAAATAGATAGATAGATAGATAGATAGATAGATAAAAACTTTTTTTAAAAAAAAGTAACTAAAACTATAAAACTCTTAGAAAAAATGGTGGGGAAAAAAACTTCATGACTTTGGATTTGGCAATGATTTCTTGGATATGGCACCAAAAACACAGGCAACAAAACAAAAGAAAGAGATAAATTGGACTCATCAATGTTAAACTCTTCTGTGCATCAAGAGACCAAATCAGCAGAAGAAGGAAATGTTTGGAAATTATATTTCTGGTAAGGGGTTAATATCCAGAATATACAAAGAACTCCTATAACTCAACAACTGCTGTTGTTTAAAAAAACAAAAAAAAAAAAAAACTTGATTTAAAAAATGGGCAGAGGGCTCAAACAGACATTTCTCCGAAGAAGATATACACATGGCCGATAAGCACATGAAGCATTAGGTAAATGTCAATCAAAATCACAAAGAGATACCACAGACCCATCAGGCTGGCTTCTATCCAAAAAACCCAGAAAATAACAAGTGTTGATGAGTATTTGAAGAAAACACACTGTTGGTAAGAATGTAAAATCGTGTAGCCGCAATGGAAAACAGTATGCAGTTCCCTCAAAAACTTAAAAATAGAATTATCATATGACCCAGAAATTCTACTCCTGGGCATATATCCAATAGAACTGAAAGCAGGATCTCAAAGAGATATGTGTACACCCCTGTTTGTAGCAGCATTATTCACAAAAGCCACAAGCTGGAAGTGACCCAAGTGTCTACCAATGAACGAATGGATAAACAAAATGTGGTACATCTGTACACGGACTATTGTTCAGCCTTAAAAAGGAAGGAAATTCTGACACATGTAACAAAATAGGTGAGCCTTGAGGACATCATGCTAAGTGAAATAAGCCAGTCACAAAAAAGGCAAATACTTAGTGTTTGTATATGTGTATGAGGTGCCCAGAGTAGTCAACGTCAAGGAAGTAGAAAGTAGAATGACAGTTGCCAGGAGCTAAGAAAGGGAGAAGTGGGGAGTTGTTGTTTAATGGCTACTGAGTCTCAGTTTTGCAAGATGCAAAGAATTCTTCAGATGACTGAACAACAATGGGAACATACCTAATACTACTGACCTCTACCCTTATGAATGGTGAAATTGTACATTCTGTTACATGTATTTTACCACAATTTTTTAAATAATTTTTTTACTGTGTATTTTTGAGAGACAGAGAGAGAAACAGGGTGTGATCAGGGGAGGGGCAGAGAAAGAGACACACACAGAATCTGAAGCAGGCTCCAGGCTTTGAGCTGTCAGCACAGAGCCCGACTAGGGGCTCGAACTCATGAACCGTGAGATCATAACCTGAGACGAAGTTGGCACTTAACCAACTGAGCCACCCAGGTGCTCTGTATTTTGCCACAATTGAAAAAAAAAAAAAAATTAGTTGGCTATATGGAGGACAAATGGGGGTGGAGCGAATGGAAGGGGCAGGGCAAACCTGACTGATTTCAACCACCAAGAGCCTCTGGTCCTTCCAGGGCGCCAGCCATTACTCAAGCCCAGTGCAGCTGCAGTGTTACTTTTTCTGGATACTTCCGGAGGAAAATGGGACAGAGTGAGTCAGTAGCTGTTAGCTGGCCGCCATTTTAAGATCTCTCTTTTTAAAAATATACATAGGACATTTTACATAAATATTCATGTCCAGTATCACACTTCCTCAGTGGAGCTGAGGAAGGAGTAGGGAAGAATGCATATTGCTTTGAAAGCTTACGGTATGTCTTTTCACCTTTGATCTTCTGATTCCAAGCTTGGAGATCGACATCCTTCCCTTCCTAATTCCACCCTGCTCATTTTAAAAAGCAAACTATGGGATGCCTGGGTGACTCCGTTGATTAAGCGTCTGACTCTTTTTTTTTTTCATGTTTATTTATTTTTGAGAGAGAAAAGAGCGTGAGCGGGAGAGGGGCAGAGAGAGAGGGAGACACAGAATCCGAAGCAGGCTCCGGGCTCGGAGCTGTCAGCACAGAGCCCAATGCGGGGCTTGAGCCCACGAACTGTGAGATCATGTCCTGAGCTGACGTTGGATGCTAACTGACTGAGCCAGCCAGGTGCCCCAAAGCATCTGACTCTTGATTTTGGTTCACAGGTCATGAGCTCGAGCCCTGCTTCGGGCTCTACGCTGACAGCATGGAGCCTGCCTGGGATTTTCTCTTTCTCCTCACTCTCTGCCCCTCCCCCTATTCTCTCTCTCTCTCTTTCTCTCTCTCAAAATAAATAAATAAACTTTCAAAAAATAAAATAAAAAGCAAACTGTGATTTAGAGCAATAGTACAGGGACAGGAATATAATCTCAAGCATTGCCCTCAAAGAGGACCAGGCTTAGTGTAAACCTTTGTATTCTCAGGAGCTCTGTGTGTGTGTGTGTGTGCATACGTGTGTGTATGTGTCGGTGTTTTAACTGCCTCTTATTTGCCCATTGGTGAGGGAGGGATCCCCAACCCTGGCATTGGGGTATGGTTGAACGCATGACCCTAACACTGGACAAAGGAGATGGACAGCGGTTTATTAATTACATGTACTCACAATCCAGAGAGAACACAATCCAGAGAGGTGCCACGCTGGGCCCCATGGGGATTGTGCTCAGGAACAGAGTGAACTGTGAGACACAGTCTGTGTGGTATGAAGAGGATAAGGCGCCCATGGGAACGTGTGGCTGGCTGATTTGAAGCATTCCATGTGCTGGCAGGGAAATGAAACTAGACTAGCAGGAACTGGGCCTGGTCCTTTGATAAGGAAATTTATTTAGGCAAGGTCCTTCTCCACAGGAACAAAGTGAGGAGGGGAATTTGTGATCAGACCATCTAAGGCCCCCCAGATTTTACCAGTTGTCAGGATTCTCATTACACTGGAACTTCAGCCACTATGTGTGTGTCTGCGTGTGTGTTACATAGGTGTTGGGGGTGAGGGTGAGGGTGGAGATGTTTGGGGAAACAGGACGCTGGAGAGTAGATGGGGCGGACAAAATCAAAGGGGGCACGAGTCTCTCTTTCCTCCTCATACTCTGTCCAGTGCTGGTCTGCAAACTGTTTGTCACCCACTTGCAGTTGAGATAGGTACAAAAATCCAGAGGGGAGGCGCCTGGGTGGCTCAGTGGGTTAAGCATCTGATTCTTGATTTCACCTCAGGTCATGATCTCACAGTCATGGGATCGAGCCCCACACGAGGCTCCACGCTGACAGCACAGAGCCTGCTTGGGATTCTCTCTCTCTCCCTCCGCCCCTCTCCCACCTGCAATGTCTCTGTCTCAAAATAAGTACATAAACATGTTTTTTTTAATCCAGAGTAAGCATTCAGATGCTTTGATGGCAATTTGACACGCTTCTAACAGTACATAATTCTAGGCACACGTACAAAGCACGTGGGCCACAATGGATGTGGTTTCACACCAACGTTCAGGCATTTTACCAACCAAGTTGGAAACTGGTCAATGTCAGTCGAGAGGAGTGTTATTTCATTAGTGGTTAATTCTGCTCCTGTGCTCCTATCCCCATTCCAATTAAGTATAAAATACACATTTCAAGATTTGATACCAAACCATAAAGGCTAGAGACAAGCCTTGCCACTGAGTAGTAAATACTGAGGGAAAGATTTAATGTAACCGGCAGCATATGGCAGTGCTGATGATTTCTCATAAACCACATGGACTAATTTAGAAAGGGGAAAAAAAAAAGGCAGAGAAGCCTTCAAGGAAGTAATAACCCAGAGGTAAAAAATATTGATTAGGGAAAAATATTATCTTAATCAAAATATGTCTTTTAGCTAGAAGTTGTTTGGGGTCCAGAAAGAGAAAACAAAGTCTGTTTCTATGATGCACATTTTTCCTTGTGGTTTTTGTTGAATAAGGAGCAACACCATTAGTCTTTCTGAAGTCTTTGCCGTGTAAATCAAAATAAAGGCTTTAATAATTCTACAAGAAACCTTATTTACCAGTTGGATTAAAAAGGAAGCGATATTAATTATTTTTAAGATATTTCAATATATACCTGTGACTTTTGGTATTTCTCGGTGATATAGCCTGATAAATTTTATACGGCTTGCCACATGCTATATTTTCTTCTAATGAGAGCTTTTTACTTCTGATCTTTTTCATCTGTCTTTGGAGGCAAATGATTCAAAATAACTTGTTTCTGTCAGCATTTGTCTTGTGTTCGGGCAACTTCTTTTTAATCCCCTTCCAAGTTTAAGCTTGATCTTTTAAACATTACGATCAGACAATCTTTGAATATGTCACATGCACTTTTATTTTTAGGAATTTTATAAATTCAAGCTGAATCTGAATCTAAGTAGGTAAGAGTTACTTCAAATCCTAACACCTCTCCAGTTTTTCCTTAATCTTATCATGTATGGCTGTCTGCCAAATTTTATATACCAAAATGTCTTTATTATTTTCATTTGCCGTTTGAACACCAAGAAGTTTATTCATGGGAGAAACTGTCGGTGGAAACGCAGGATCCCATTCTGCATTCTATTCCCGGAGAAGCCAAGACTGAATGCTTAGTGATATGCCTCAGAGTAACAAGGAAAAAGCAAAATTAGAATGTATTTTCTCCACTCCTCACTCTCTATGTACACAAAATAAGAAGTTGATAAATTATCCAATAAACGTAGTCATTAGAGCTGAGAAAATTCAGGTATAATTGATAGATCAATGACCCAAATCCTTCAGGGACCCAAGTCCCCCAAACCTCAGTCCTGCCTCATGTATAAACAGTGCCTCTCCCCAAGGCCCCCTTCGCTAACCTATGCATTTCCTCCCTTTGCTTCTGAACATGTTTGCAAAACCTTTGTGTGTGAGAAGAAGTACAGTCTTTACTCTGGCTCTGAAAGTAGAGAAAAATAAAACTGAAGATTGTTTTGAATCAGATCCTCATCCAAATATGCACTGAGCACCCCCTGTCGGCTGCCAAGGAGCAGGCAAGTTACAAACAGGGCTCACTGGTCATCAATGCACAAAGAAGAAAGCAAACCCAAAGGGCCACAGGCATTTGGACTCCGGTATCAAAAGCGGGGGAGGGGAAATCAATATTCGCTTAATAGAAAAGGAAACCATTGATAGGGAAGGAAATTCTATTCTCAAGCTTTTAATAGGGTGTTTCAACACAAGGGAGGGAAAAGTCCTCTTTCTTTTCTTTTTCCTTTTTTCCTTTTTTTTTTTTTTTTAAAGCTTAGCTATATTCACTTTCAATGTTAGAGGAGTACTTTTCTGAAAAGAATAGTGGACAGAAAACCTAACAAATATATTTGGTTTTACTCAAGGCCACATCGGACTTTTTAGCTTGTGCCTTTCCCCTATTTTATGTATATCAAGGGCTAAGAAATCTACCATAAATCCTTGATTTCTCCTCATGTTTTCAAGCAGGATGACTCAGGCATTGAGGAGAGGAAAAATGATTAGGAGATTAATATGTAAGCATATACTTATACTTTCATTCTGATATCCTAAGGATTGAGTCAATAAAAATAGATTTCCTTTCTATTTATCATAAATATGCTACCAGCTCCTTCAAACCGACCTGCTGAAATCTGCTTTTATTCATCTACAGAGAAGCATAGATTTTACTTTTTAAAAATCTGTTTTAAAAGAACACTAATGGTTATTTTAAACAATAGCTATTTTGACAATCTTGCCAAGAGATGGGTAGGATGAATTTTTCTCCAAGAAAAACCCTCTTCTCTTAGGAAATTTAAATATTCGTTCTTTTATTGTCAATTATATCTCTCCCTAATAATTTTAAATATATGATTAGTGAGTGGCTTGGCACAGAACATTAGACTGAGAATCAAAGGACTTCGGGTGCCTGGTGACTCCGTCGGTTCAATGGCCAATTCTTGATTTCGGCTCAGGTCATGATCTCAAGGTTCATGAGATCGAGCCTCGTGTTGGGCTCTGTGCTGTCAGAATGGAGCCTGCTTGGGATTTTCTCTCTCCCTCTCTCTCTCTGTCCCTCCCTACCTCCTCCCTCTCTCAAAAAAAGACAAAAAAAAAAAAAAAATCAAAGGACTTGTGTTACAATCCTGGCTTTGCCACTTTCTATCCCCAGAACTGTGCAGGCCTTTTAACCCCCCTGAGCTTCAATTTCCTTATTTGAAAAATGGAAGTCATTAACCTAATCATTAATTCAAGACACATGAGATACCAGAGATACTGTCAGTTGCTTAGCTCTGGATGCCATGTGGGAGAGGAACTTATAATAATTAGCCTATGTTAAGTATCTGCTATGTCCCAGTCACTGCAAATGTCGTTGAGTTGACTTATAGGAACTCATAGAAGCTCAAGTCTGGAACCAAACAGACTTGGTCCCAAGCCCATCTCTGCCATTTTCCATCCAGGTAACCTAGGAGAAACTAGTTAATGTGTCTGGTGTCTGAAACTCAGAGTCCTTATATAGAAACATTGACTGGTTTCTCCCAAATCACGTGGATGGAAAATGGCAGAGACGGGACTGTAACTCAATCACGCACTGGAGGACCTCAATCTAGAAGGGGATTGGTCACAACTAAAATGTTACAGGGCTATTAAACTTTGTTCCTTTATTTTTCATTCTATTGCTTGAAGGGTCCTGAATGCCCTGCTAAAGAGTTTAGACTTCATCTTGTCATTAAAGGGGAGTTTGTGGAATATTTTGAGTAGGGGGTAAATCAGGATCATGATTTATTCACCAGGATGTGGAGAAAATTTAAAAAGCATCTATATATGAATGGAATACATTCATTTACCTTATTACGATTCTATTTCTTATGGGTGATCATGTAGAGAAAAGACACACCCACACTATCTCTTACCCTGCTGTTGGACTATGTGTGCTAATATGATATCTTAGGGGGATAGAGTAAGCCCACTCCCCTATAGTTGAGCGATATTTTCCCCCAGAGGAGGAAACTTCCTAGGTGTAAGTCATACTGGGAAGTATATTCCAGGACAGGAAATTAGAAATTGGAGAACTGAGACCTAATGAGTGGCCAGAGGCAAAACCTTCCCATCTCCAGTCATTTTTCCTTTGGCCTGGATTCTAAGAAAAACTTGAGAACAATGTGTACATTAATGTGGGGAAAAATGCCCCCCGCCCCCACCAAGGGAGGCAGCCAGGCCTGATCAGTTGGTCCTTCCCATCTAAATGTTGTCTCTCCAGTGCCAACCTTGGGACATATCAATATGATGAAGTTGCTGTCATATATGTGGAGAACATGAATGGGGTTAATTTTAGCATCTTAAAGAGAGGCACCCATTATAGCATTGCTTTAAAGCACACATAAATCAACAATGGCACTTAAGTTCACTATCTAATCCTTGACAATCAATAAGAAAATGTCACATCTAATGTGACATCTAACTAATATATTGTGCAAATGTTAAACTTTGACTGTAGTTCCTAGTGCATGTAGTTCTTGATTTCAGAATCTTTTCCTTTAAAAGTTCATTTTGGGGCTGGGAGCCAGGAGGCAGTAAACTGCACTTATTATGAAAAGTTGGCATGCAGTGATTCCAGCTTCTCTAAATCCAGGGCATGGGTTCATGAAAGGTTTATGATCCATCGAAATACCTTCTCTGAGCCTCCAGAATGAAAAGAATGTAGAAAAACTATTGTTCAGGGAAATGGTTAGCCTGTTCCTCAGCAGCGGTCAGTTCAGTTATTAATTTATTCTGTCCGGCAGTCACTCAATTAGAATGCTCTACTTAAAGCGTAGGTCTTTGGTATGTCCCATAATCTTTTCAAAATCGCAGGTCTTCCATTTCTGGAACATTCCCTCCTCTGGTGGATGAGGGAGGTGGTTCAGCCTCCTCCTCCAGGAGAGCTTTTGGGCTCCATTTTGACCATCCTGGCAGGGGGTGGCCTGGTTGGTAATTCTTTGAAACCTGCAGATACACCCTCCACTCTGGAAGAGGCTCTGAGCTGGAATGTATCTCTTTAGTTAGGCTCACTGATAGGAAGCGAGGGAGGAAATACCCCCCACCACAAAGCCACGGACTCCAGCAGTGTCTTTCAAGCAGCAGTTAAAGGTGTGGGGCAGAGCGCAGAGATCAGGATTCAGACCTGGGAGCTCAGTGGCTTCTTGATCCAGAGCTGCCCCAGGGTGAGCGTCTGGGCCTCCGGGCCCTGGGTTGGCGTCAATTATTGAAGGAGTCTGGGGAGGAATAGAAGGGCAGGCTATTTCATGAGGAGCACGAGAGTGCAACTTGTCCAGAAGGAGGCGATCCCTCCAAGGCTGTATTTAGGAGCCAGACCCCCCCCCCCCACCATGGAAAGCGCTTGCAGCACGTGGGTCTGGCCCCACGTGTTTCCGTCCGAATTGACCGGTAAAGGCGGGGAAAGGGCTCTGTAAGAGACCCTTGCATGCATCATTTACCCTGGGCCTTTTAAACTGTAATTAATGTCAAATTTCTCCCCGTGGGAAATAGAGGAAAACTCCTTTATTGAACTTTACAGGTGGAATGTTTACAGCTACACCGCAATGAAAATTGTGACAATTCAGGGTAGTTTTTGACCCCCCCCCCCAAAAAAAAAAAGTTATGGACAGATAGAATGCAAGTGGCCTTGGGAGGCCACCCAGGAGAACCCCTTCCGTCAACCCTTTCAGTGGGATCAGTTACACATTTCTGCCCTTACCTTCTATCCCACGCTGAGAGTAACATGAAGATAGGGTATTCTGCATTATTCATCTGTATATGATCAGCAGCCGGCACTGGGCTTAATTAACATTCGTTAACATTCACTGAGAAGTCCTGCAACAAAAATGTGTAAAACGGTTTAATACCGATGGACTGAATCCCTGTTCAGCACAACATAAAATATTCAAGTGTGATGGTGGGTGGTGGTGGGAATGGTGTGTGCTGGGGGTGGGAGGCTTCGGGGTCAGGTTGATTTTTTTTTTTTTTTTTTTTATTACTACGTAGCTCTGGAGAGATTTCAGGCTGGTAATAAATTGCTTCATCCAAGTTCACATGCAGTGGGTTTTCCTTTCTCCTCAAATATATCCAGGCCCACACTCCATTTCAGGGGGCTTTTGCGTTTCCAGGTGGGGGTTATCTACCCAGCATTAGTGGGATCTGTATATAGGGACGCAGAAAGGCAATTTTCCTACCTGACACTCAGCAGGCCATGTAGTAACTGCTGTGGAGGAGACACTCTCATAAAGCCTCCATTCAAGAATGACTAACAAAGCTCCTCAGCACCGGGAATATGCAGTCCTCACCCGAATGGAGCCAGCAAGTCCCCCAAGTATTGGTGTTGGACCCTGCTTGTGGGACCAGACACTGGACAGAACTGGGTGGCTTTCCCTAGGGCCTCTCCCAACTTTCTCCCATATTATGGCCCCTTCGTCTGTTACTCGCCGCAGCCTGGGAATTCCTTTCTGGTCTTATAGCTAGAAAGCTTTTTGTCTTGTTCATCACCCCTCTTTCATGCTCTCCTGAAGCCTAAGCAATTGAACGTGAAAAGCCCAGACTTGCTACTTCTCTGGTACCATCCCTTTTCTGAGGAAATAAATAAAGAATGCCAAGCTGACTGACTGGGGAGAAAGACAAGGGCTGGAAGAACCAGTAGAGGGAAGGACATAAGAGTTAATACCGAAAATATTCTTGAAATATATTATCCTGCCACGTAAGCCACCAAACAGCCCATTTCTCGATGGATGTAGAAGGGGGGCAGAGGATAGCTTTTATAACTATTTCCAATATGCACGCAGCCATGTGATCTTTGCATTCACACCACAAATGTGGTGTACCCATCTTCTTAACCATACTATCAAGACACTTCCACCTGGCAAGTGAGAAAAGTCAATTCAAAACAGCTTAAAGAAACAGAAACAATATTGTCTCCCATACCTGGAAAATACAAGATCAGTTTAGAATTCTTCACAGCTTGAGCCAGGCCCTCACATTGCTTCCAGGGTGCTTTCTCCTTCTCTCTCTCCATCCCTCAGCAGAGCTTGGTTCAACTTCAATCAGTCTTTCTCCATACAAAGTAGATAAAGATGGCTGCCGAAGTCTACACCCACCTCCTTCTCAGCTTGGCAGCCCCAGAAGATAGAGGCCATCTTCCACATTCATTCTAGCAGGGAAGGGTTGATCAGCGCATCTGGGGTTAAACATCCTTACATGGAAGGATTACGTGTCCAGGGGGAAATGTGTTATAACTGACCCAGCTTTAGTCACATGCTCACCTCAAAGGCCAAAAATGTGAAGAAGCCACTGTGAATGAGCCCCACCAGGATCACCTAAAGGTCAAAGGACAAAAGGATGAGGAAATGTTCCAGAAAGTAAAAAACTAGCATTACTCCAGTCCACTTTACTTGCCTTGTTATTTTCTTATTGTCAAAAATTAGAAGGCAGTGCTTTCAATTGCATATAATGAAATCAACTTAATGGGTAGTGAACAGAATATTATAGGATAGCATAGGGTAGGTAGGATAGAATAAAAAATGTCAGTGAGGGGTGCCTGGGTGACTCAGTTGGATGAGCGTCTGGCTCTTTTTCAGCTCAGGTCATGATCTCACAGTTTGTGAGTTTGAGCCCCGTATTGGGCTCTGTGCCGACAGAATGGAGCCTGCTTGGAATTTTCTCTCTCCCTCTCTCTCTGCCTCTCCCCTGCTCACACACACACACTCTCTCTCTCAAAATAAATAAGTAAACTTAAAAAAATGTCAATGATGTCAGTGTGAACCACATATACCAAGCATAAATATTATTTCTTAGAAATTTTGTTCCAATTGAGTGTATGTACATATATTCTCTTCTCTTGAGATACATATGTGTCTATATGTATGTATGTATGTATGTATGTATGTATAATGATGTAGAATGAGTTTCTCACTGTGAGATACAGTAGATAAAAAAACAAAACAACAAAACCCAAAATAAAAATCTTTAAGATACACTGAATTAATCCACCTAGTAGTGAGACTTTCAAGAACACTCTTAACTCTTTGGAAGATGAAAATTAATTGTGCTCAGCACTTGGAAAGATTATATTCTCCCATTAAGAAACAGGATTTGCCTTCCGTATTTAATGATGATAGGCCAATATATCTCTAAAGGCTTGGGCCATGAAAACAAGAAAACAAAAAATTTCCTATCAGCCTAGCAATAAGTGCTCACGGTTTGAACGTTCCAGACTTAGTACCGTAAACTCAGAAAATAGAGCCAGGACAGCAGTCTGCAAAGATTCAGGGGAACTACGCCAAGGTTCCAAGAGCCCGAGGTTGCTTTGAGAGCTAAATTATTTTGTAACTTACTGGGTGAAAGATATCAAGTAAAATATCAAGTTGTTTTCAGCATCAAGGTGGGTGGGAGAAGTTATTATAGGCAATACTAGACACTGAAAGAAACTCACTCAACTCAGAGTCAACGTCATATGTTTATGGAATATTAGCCCAGTGGCTTGAAAGAGCTCTAGTTTACAAAGGTCCCTAATTCACTTGCTTAGGATAGAAGCACCACCCTATGTCTGAAAAGATGTTAGAGTTTCATGATAACCAGGCATAGACAGACTGGCAGCTTGAGCTGCCTAAAATTCTAGGAAATTTGCTGCAAATACAAACTAGAAATAGAAGGCATATTTCCTGGAGAAAAGATTATTAATAGACAGTTTCTACTGCTGTTTTTAGGGCAATAACAATGAGTGACAGTTCTGAAGCCAGAGGCTTTAGTAATCAAGGATTGAAATGGGGCAGGGGGACAGGGGCAGGGAGGTTCTTCCAGATAAAGAGAGTGGCCCATTGGAAGGCCCAGAAATTGGAGACAGTGGGACACATAAGACACTCCAAGTGATTCCACATAGACAGAGAAAAGAGAATGGCTGGAGAGGTGGCGAATACAAAGCCGCTAGATTTTATCCCAAGTGCAATGGAGAGCCAATGAAGGGTTTGAAGCAGAGGAGTTGTACAATCATGTCTCCTTTCTAAAGTATCTCTGTAGCAGGAATGAGAACAAGTAGACAGGAATAGAGGCAGAGAGACCAGGAGAGGGATATAGTAAACTAGGGGAAGATTGATGGTGATGTCAAATAATGGGGATGGGGAGAAGGGCACAGAGAGATGCTAACAGGACAAATAAACAGAGCTTGGTACCTGTTGGGGTTTGGCACTATGAGTGGAGTTGCATCGGGGAAGAAACCTTGCTCTGTGTGACGGGGCACCTGCATGTAGGGTGGTACCAATCATAGAGGAAAGTGGCCCTGGAGAGCAAGTGATGGATTAAGTTTAGGATGCATCCTCAAACAGGGGAGAGGAAAAAAGAAAAACAGTAAATAATTATATCAGGTAGCAGCAATCGGTCTTCATCTCTGTAAGTTTAACTCTACAGTTAGTGACTCTCAGCCAGAACGGTCCCTTAATCTTTGGATTCATGTGTCCACCCTTAATACATGCTAATTGTTAAATGAATGGAAACCATCTGTGTAAAACGAGTGATGAAAACCATGCCTTTTGATCAACCTTCAAAACAGATTACATAGCAATATTATGCTATTAATATTTCTGAAAGGAAAATGGGGATCTTAGACACATTTCATGGCTGAAAGAATCTGGTAAACGACTCAGAAACAAATTCCTAGAAGCCCCAGAACAAGCTGCTTCCCTATATAATCCTAGGAATAGGCTGAATAAAAATCCCCCCAGAAACCTTCCTGCAATAAACAATATAAGAAGCATTTAAGCACACTTTACTCTGACAATATTAACTCCATGTCACCAGATTCAGAATATTATAAATGCCAATATCTGGTGCACGGAGTGAGGAATAGCTTCCTGACACCCAAAGTGAGTGTGGTACCAAGGGAGAGACCAACGGCCCTTTGCCTTGCAAGAATCCACATCCTGTTAAAGGAGAGAGAGGGCTTTACGGTTGAAATACATATTACCTGCCACATAGCACAGATCTGGGAGTTACTCCGGCATGATTTGTAAGAGGTTCAACTAGGCTAGTCCAATTTGTAAAATGTAGGACGTACAAACATGGAAAAGAGCCACCATTGTGGGATGACGTAATGACTCTTTGGGTTTGTACATGCACTAAAGGCATTGATCTGGACAGTTGCAGCCCTGTGGCACTGTCACCAGTGAATCCTTTCCCAGGTGTGAAGCCACACTGAAATTACACCATGTTTGCCAACACTATCACTATTAGAGTCTGAATATTTCCTTCCATTCTGCAGTCTAGCATAAAAGCAGTAGCTTAGATCATATTTACAAAATGTGGACCAGAGTGCAGACTTATCAATACTTTAGATCATTAGAAAGAGAAAAAGCTGTTAATTAGTTTCAGTTTGTTTGTGAAAGAGGGAAGATTTCCAAGTGGTACAAGATAGGAAGGCAAAGAAGGTGGAAATTCAATGCTCTGAGAGTAGACTGTGCTATTATTATTTAGGAAGAGTTTTATTGCAAAAAAGGCATGTCTAAGTCTTGGATGTTCAGCACTTTATTCTTTTCTGTCACCAAGCAGGAGGCTTTCTGCCAAGCACAAGCCATCTAAGCAAGAGGAGGTGTGTTATTTTTAATTCAAGGTATTCTCATTACAATAAGAATACTCTTGTGCCAATTATAGGCAGGTTTTGGACTGGCTGCCTGGCTGGCCTCACGATTTTCCTGAACACTCTCTCCTTCGTAGTCATCCCACCTTCAGATCAACCAAGAACGGGCACACAAGACGAATACCCTACTGATCTAGTTCCTGAACCAGATAATTGAGCTAATATCTTTGAAGGGCTCCATATTCCCATTTCCCTTGAACTTGAAATTGCCTTTCAAAATGGCTCTTGGCCTGATATCCATGTTCCTATGAGATTGCTCATCTGAAACCTAGCTAAGAAGGCATAGTAAAATAAGTTACTGGCTGAAATTCAGCTAGCTTTAGAGCAGTAGCATAGTCCTTCATGCAAGTGAGGGAATGTATCAAGAACAGGTTGGAGTGGCGATTATGTGCATCATCCAAGAGAAGAGAATTTAGTTCTGTCTCTATCCTGATAATCTCCCTTAATCACTTAGGTCTGAGAATCAAGACTGGTTCCCTGGTTACCACAGTCCTCTTACTAGAGCTAAAAGCAGGGAAGATATGATACAAAGATTGTTTAGAGAACAAAGCCCACATGTGTGCATATCAGTGCTTTTTGGACTGTCAACATCAGAGCACTAGTTTGAACTTGGTTCAATGACAACAAAAAACTAGGACATCTCAATGAATCAGGAAGTAGTTTGACCTCTTTCAGTCTTAATTCCAAAAATCCCACGGAAGGGATAAAGATCAATAAACTGAATCCAGTGAGGGGAAGGACTTTGCAGGCACCTGTGGGCAGTGGGCTACGGGCATAGGGTGGTAGGGATGCCAATCCCAAGAAAGGGTGCTGAACAGACAATCCAGTGAATATCTACTGCACACATCATAAATACTTACAACAAGCTTTCTCTGCCGTTAGGACTTCTCAACTGCAACAAACAGACCTAGAGAAAACCAAGGTCAGACTTGGTGTAGGGAGTTCTATGATCTGTATCAACCGATGGTAGGGGATCCTTTTCTCCTACATTGCCAAGCCTATCATAAAGAGTTTTCCCTCTCCTCCTTTCCACTCCCCTGAACCATTGACAGGCATTGAAGCACAATGAAAAGAAGAGGGGGCAGGATCTGTAGCATGAAATAAGGGGAAGAGGGTAGGAGTTGGTTTACGGTATTAGCAAGGCCAGAACATTCCAGTTTGAAGTAGAATCTGCAGGAGCCAGAGTGAGGGACAGGCATGGAGGAAGAGCGCTTCAGATGGCCATGGGAGGTGGCTGGGAGGAGTCGGGGTTGTTGGTGATGGGGTTCCTCTATTACCTTCCAGGCACTTGTATGTCAAAGAAGAAATTCATGATATATCAACTAGGGATGTCAGGCCGTGGGCCCTGGTGCTGCCACACATCATGAGGACCAGGGAAACTATTTTTCTCCAGCAGCTGTCAAACCAGCTGGAAATACAATATGAAAGTCTAACAGGGATTACCTGAGATGCAGATCTGGCTTCACTTTAATGTACAATATTAACCGCACATGTTCTCCTTGGTCTTTTTTTGAGGGGATTTCTCTAGGGGCGGTTAAAGACATTCCTCTCCTTAAATGACAATCACAAGGTCCTAAACTTCATGTCTGGGTCAGGGGCCTGTAACTAAGTTTGTGTTGTTCTGTGATAAGAATGTCTGAAGTGGTGGTTATCAGATCCCAAAAAAATGACCGCAGTCCTGCAGAAACACAATGAGGTAAGAACAAAAACAAAAGCAGAAACAAAGGTTTTCTTCATGAACCAATATTCAAAGGAAATACGAAACTATTAAACCAACATATAGCGTGCTTTGTTTTGTTTTTTAATTTAATTACCAGTACTGCAACAGTAGTGACTCCTATTGTTCATAATGTACAGATTCAACAGGATTGTGGATTTGTTTTCTAGCTAAGAAACATTACTATTTATACTAAACAAGCGATTAAGTTTCAACGAATTAACAGGCTTGTTACGTTAACTTGTGGAACACAGTTGGGGACCGCCATTGCTTTTACCTAGATCAGTAGAAACTTCCTCCTCCTTTTTCTCTTCTCTTCCTCTTCTTTTTTCAATTTTTAGAGTCTTTGTGTTTGAAGGATGCCAGATGTATGGAAGAGAAGGGGTCTTGCTCCACAAACATACCTTGAAATTGGATTCTTGCTGAAAAATGGACCCGGTTTCACAAATGATATTGGGATCCAATGGCAGGATGTGTTTAATGTCTCCAATTTTTGACTGAAAATGAAAGATTCTCTATGAAATAATACATGTGCTTGGCACAGCTAAACACCTGGATTCTGAACAGATTGAATTCATGCTTTAAGTTAAAAAATTAGTTTTGTGCTTTTCTGTCAAAAATGTGAAAGAAGTTGAGTAAGTGGATTGCACATGAGCAGTTTGTGTCTGGGGAAAATCCAAACAGATGGCCTCTGAACTATTTCTTAGTAAGACATAAAATAGGAAATCCAAAGGATGAATAAAGGATTTCATAAATTATTCAAAATTACCACATTAGATTATTTCCAAAAAATGGTTTTTAGGCATTTCTTGATATTTCCAAAGAACTTTTGAGACAACTTCAAGGGACCTCTGACCAAGCCATACCATTTCTACAGTTTTCTTAGGAAATATTTAAGTAAACAAGTGTTAAAAGAAACAACGCTTATCACAATATAGTTTATAATAGTGAAATTTGAAAGCAATCCAACTATTCAAAAGGGGTTGGCTACATAAATTATGATAATCAACTCAATAGAAGACTATCCAAGCATTGACAACTATACAGCTCTATATTTATTTACGCAGAATTACACTTTTGATATATTAATAAATTTAAAAATGTGCCACAGAACTGTAAAGTACAATCCAGATTATGTTTAAAATTCACCTTTAGGTATTCCTCCTGTATAGAAAATCTGGAAAAATATCCTCCGAAAGTATTGCAGTAAACGTAAGAAAAAATCCTTCTGGAGTCTCTTCTCTCTTATTCATTACTGCGTTATAATTGACAGATCACTTACATATTACCTTTTTCATTTTACAAAGAAATTAATCTTCACCATTCCCCTTAGAAGTCCATAGACGTGAGGTATTAACATACATAGAATGATGATCATTTATGAGAAATTACCATGGAAAGAGTAACCACTGGGATTTTCTATCCTCACTATGGGTAAGATACTACTCTATGCACACTGTAATTGTACAGAAAATCACATTTTCTTAAAAAAAGAGAGAGAGATTTTTTTTTAGAGCACTTTCAGGTTCACAATAAAATTGAGAAAAAGGTACAGAGATTTCTCATGTATGCCTCTGGCCCTACACACGCATCACCTCCCCAACTATCACCATGCCCCACCGGGGTGGTCCATTTGTTACAGCTGATGAACATACACTGACACATCATTATCCCCCAAAGTCCATAGTTTACACCAGGGTTCACTCTTGATGCTTATTCTATGAGATTGGACAAATGTATAATGACATATATTCATCATTATAATATCATCAGTGTATTTTCACTGCGTAGAAATCCTCAGTATTCTTCCCATCTATCCCAACCCCCTCTAGGCCACCCCCAGCTCCTCAGCCCTGGCAACCACTGATCAATTTACTGCCTCCATAGTTTTGCCTCTTCCAGAATGTCACTTAGGTGGAAGCATGAAGTATGTGAACTGTTCAGATTGGCTTCTTTCACTTAGTAATATGCACTTCGGTTTCTTCCATGTCTATTCATTTATTGATAGCTCATTTCTTTTCAGTGCTGAGTGAAATCCTGTTGTCTGGACTTAAAACAATTTATTTATATACAGTAACTGAACTGGATGTATGGTTATGTATTCACCCACCGGACAACATCTCGCCTGCTTCCAAGTGTTGGCAATTGTGATTAAAGCTGCCATAAACGGGTCTTTACGCAGGTTTTTGTGTGGACATGCTTTCAGTTTTGGGGAGTAAGTACCAAGGAATATGGCTCCCATGTTGTATAATAAGAGTGTGTTTAGTTTTGTGAAAAACCGACAAACTGTCTTCCAAAGTGGCTGTACCAATTACGATTCCCAACAGCAATACATGGGACAACATTGCCGACCTTTGGTATTGTCCGTGTTCCAGATTTTGGACATTCTAATAGATGTGTAGTTGTGGATGTCATTGCTGTTTTGATTTGTATTTCTTGGTTGACGTGTGATATGGAGTATCTTTTCATATGCTTATTTGCTATCGGTGTATCTTTTTTGGTGAGGTACCTGTCAAGGTCTTTGGCCCATATTTTAATTATTTTTTTTTGCTTTGTTTTCTTTGTTTTAAGAGTTCTTTGCATATTGTGGGTAATGGTCCTTTATCAGATAAGTCTTTTGCAAATATTTCCTCTCCATCTGTGTTTTGTCTTCTCATTCTTTTGACATTGTCTTTTCAAAAGCAGTTTTACATTTTAATAAAATCTAACTTATCATCAGTTTCTTCCATGGATCATGTCTTTGGTGTTGTAGCAAAAATGCATCACATACCCCAAATCATCCAGGTTTTCTCCTATATTATCTCCTGGGAGTTTTATATTTTTGCATTTTACATTTAGGTCTATGATTCATTTTAAGCTAATTTTTATGAAGTGTGTAAGGTCTGTGTCTAGATTCTTTTTTTTTTTTTTTTTTTTTGCATGTGAATGTCTGTCTAATTGTTCCAGTACCATTTGTTGAAGGGACTATCTTTGCTCCATTGTATTGCTCCTTTGTCAAAGATTGGTTGACTATATTGATGTGGGTCTATTTCTGGGCTCTCCATTTCTTCCAATGATATATTTGTCTGTTCTTTCACCAATACTACCTTGTTTTGATTACTATAGTTTTACAGTAAGTCTTGAAGTTGGGTACCATCCGCTTTCCAACTTTGTTCTTCTCATTCAATATTGTGTTAGCTTTTCTGGGTCTTTTGCTTCCCCTATGAACTTTAGGATCAGTTTGTATCTATAAAGTAACTCGCTGGAATTTTGATTGGGAATGCACGAACACTCTAGACCAAGTTGGGAAGAAGTGATGTCTTGACAATATTGAGTCTCCCAATCCATGAACATGGAATGTCTCTTCATTTATCTGGTTCTTTTTTAATTTATTCATCAGAGTTTTATAGTTTCCTTATATAGATCTTGTACATATTTTGTTAGATTTATATAAAAATATTTTAATTTGGGGAGTGCTAATATAAAAAGAATTGTGCTTTATTTTTTTAAAGATTTTTTAAAAATGTTTTTTATTTATTTTGAGAGAGGGAATGCAAGCATATGTGTGGGGGGAGGAGCAGAGAGAGTGGGAGAGAGAGAATCCCAAGCAAGGTTGTCAGCACAGAGCCTGACATGGGGCTCATTCCCACCAACTGTGAGAACATGACCTGAGCCAAAATCAAAAGTCAGACACTTGGGGTACCTGGGTGGTTCAGTCGGTTAAGTGTCTGACTTCAGCTCAGGTCATGATCTCATGGTTCTTGAGTTCAAGCCCCATGAGTTCGAGCCCTGAGTTGGGCTCTGTGCTGACAGCTGAAAGCCTGGAGCCTGCTTCGGATCCTGTGTCTCCCTTTCTCTCTGCCCCTCCCTTGCTCACACTCTGTGTGTGTGTGTCTCTCTCTCTTTCAAAAATAAACATTAAAAAAAATTTTTTTGAAAAGTCAGATGCTTAACCGACCGAGCCACCCAGGTGCCCCAATATTAAATATAATTTATTGTCAAACTGGTTTCCATACAACACCCAGTGCTCACCCCAGCAGGTGCCCTTCTCAATGCCCATCACCCATTTTCCCCTGTCCCCCACCCCCATCAACCCTCAGTTTGGTCTCAGTATTTAAGAGTCTCTTACGGTTTGCTTCCTTCCCTCTCTGTCACTTTTTTTCCCCCTTCCCCTCCCCCATGGTCTTCTGTTAAGTTTCTCAGGATCCACATATGAGTGAGAACATATGGTATCTGTCTTTCTCTGCCTGGCTTATTCCACATAGCATAATACCCTCCATAGTATTATGTCTTTAATGTCAAATTCTACTTGTTCGTTGCTGACACATAGGGAAGCAATCGGCTTTTGTATACTCAACTCGTGTCCTGCAAACTTGCCATAATTGCTTATTAGTTCCAGAAGGTTTTGATCAAATCTTTCAGATTTTCTACAGCTAATGCCAATGGCTAACAAAGACAGTTTTATGTCTTCCTTCCCAATCCTTTCCAAACTATAAACTTTCATTTATTTATTTATCTATTTATTTATTTTTTTGCCTTGCTGATTCCTAAATGGTGTTGAAACAATGTGTTGAGAGGGGGCATCCTTGCCTTGTACTTGGTCTTAGTGGGAATGCTTTGAGTATTATGTTAGCTGCAGGTCTTTTGTAGATAGTCTTTATCAATTTGAGAAAGTTCCTCTCTATTTTCAGCTTACCACAAGTTTTTATCATGAATAGGTGTTTCTGCATCTATTGATATGATCATGCGATTTTTCTTTTTTAGTCTGTTGATTTTATGGATTACATTAATTGATTTTTGAATGTGAACCAGTCTTGCATACCTGAAATAAATCCAACTTGGTCATGGTCTCTAATATTTTCATACATTTTTAAACCTGATTTGTTAATATTTTGTTGAGGCGGATGCCTGGGTGGCTCAGTTTGTTAAGCATTTGACTTCGGCTCAGGTCATGATCTCATGTTTCCTGAGTTCAAGCCCTGCGTTGGGCTCTGTGCCAAAAGTTCAGAGCCTGGAGCCTGCTTTGAATTCTGTGTGTCCGGCTCTCTCTGCCCATCCCCCGATCGTGCTCTGTTCTCTAAAATGAATGAATGTTAAAAAAATTTTTTTTAATATTTTGTTGAGGATTTTTTAATCTATGTTCATGAGAGATATTGGTCTGTCGTTTTCTTTTCCTGTAATGTCTTTGTCTGATTTGGTATTAGGGCAATGCTGGCCTCATAGAATGAGTTAGGAAGTATTCTCTCTGCTTCCATCCTCTGAAAGAGGCTATGGAGAATTGGCATGATTTCTCCTGTAAATTTTCAGTATAATTCACCGGTAACATATGTAGGCCTTTCGAAAGGTTATTAACTATTGATTTGATTTTTTAAAAATAGATATAGATATAACATTGTCTATTTCCTCCTGGGTGCTTTTGGAAGATTGTATCTTTCAAGGAATTGGCCCGTTTCATCTAGATTATCAAATTTGTGGGCATAAAGTTATTCACAGTATTCCTTTATTATCCTTTTAATACAGAATCTGTATTGACGTCTCCGCCTTCATATCTGATATTAGTAATTTATGCCCTCTCTTTTTCTTAGTTAGCCTGCCTTATTGATTTTATTGATCTTTTCATAGAAGCATCTTTTTGTTTTGTTGATTTTCCCAGTTGATTTTTTGTTTGTTTGTTTGTTTTTGTTTTTGTTTTCATTGCTTTGCTTTAATTCTTATTACTTTTCTTCTGGTTGCTTTGGATTTAATTTGCTCATCTTTTCCTAATGGGGAAATTTATGTTACTGATTTTAGAAGTCTCTCTTTTTTTTCTAAATTATGCATTCAATGCTATAAATTCCCCTCTAAACACTGCTTTTACTGCATGCCACGATTTTTGATAAGTTGTGTTTGCATTTTCACGTAATCAAAAATGCTTAAGATTATTTCTCAAGATTTATCTTTTGACCCATTTGCTATTTAGAAGTGTTGTTTACATTCCGTGTATTTGGGATTTTCCAGTTCTCTTTCTGTTATTGGTTTCTAGTTTAATCTGATTGTGGTCTGTGAGGAGGAGTGTTATGACTTCTGTTCTTTTGAATTTGTTGACATGTGTCTAATGGCCAAGACTGTGGTCTATCCTGGTGAATTTTCCATGTGAGTTTGAGAAAAATATTTATTCTTACTTTTACCTCCACAGTTTGTTTTTTTAAGCTTATTCATTTATTACTTTTGAGAGAGAGAGCGAGAGAGCGTGTGCATGCACACAAGTGGGGGAGGGGCAGAGAGAGAGAGGGAGACAGAATCCGAAGCAGGCTCCAGGCTCTGAGCTGTCAGCACAGAGCCTGACATTGGGCTCCAACTCACAGACCGTGAGATCATGACCTGAGCCAACGTTAATGCTCAACCGACTGAGCCATCCAGGTGCCCCAGCCTCCACAGTTTAAAGGTGGGAGGGTGGACTGATGGGCAAAAAAAAAAAACAAAAAACCAAGTGATTTGCCAAAGAATGAAAGACTGTTGGGTTAATTACTTCTTAACTATATATGCACATTAGAGTCTGAGTTACTTCTCAGACTCTAATGTGCATATATATACCCTGGGGAGATATTAAAACCCAGCTTCTGGCTCTAGATCTTTGGAGGGGCCCTAAACTTCATTTCTAAAAGGCTCCCAGGTGATATTGATGCTGCTTCGCTTTCTGTAGCAGGAGGTGAGAAGATCTCTTAGACAAGGGAGCCAAAAACTCTCATTTCATAGGAGGAAACTTGGGGCTCTGAGATCACAGGTGAATTTCATCTTGCCCACAGGCACAGTGTGAACCTGCTATCCTGTAGTGGGGTTCTTCCTCTCATTCATCATTCTGTGTCTCTGTCTCTTCACTTTCTGGTCTGTCCAAAAGGACACAGAAGATCCAACGCTCATCATATTTTGTTATAGTCAAGAGAGTATACTGAACGGGTGCAGACTTGGGGACTCCAGAGTTTCTGAGGTTTGCATGAGCAGAGGATAATCTGCAGAAACTTTGGCTACATCTTTAATTAGACCCACTAGAGTTTTATGGGTGTGTCTAGATCATAATCGGAAAAGGCAAAATTAGAATTTGGTAGAAGGGCTAGACTTATTTCTTTCTTTCTTCCGTGGAGGCTGAACTGAGGGTTCCTGCACCTTTTTAGTCTGTGTAAAGCTTCCTGTCAGACATGAAGTAGTGGGACTTGAGCAATGTTTGGGTCCCAGTTGCTTTGCAAGAGATCTTAGGAACTCAGACTGGAAAGGTCAAAACTCGGAGTACTCGGTGCTTGGTTATGGATATCTAAATGCCTTGGGTTGGCCTTTCATCAATCCTTTGTGACTGAGTGATCAGCAGACTGGGAGAGGGACACGAGCAAGTGTTAGAGGAAGAGGTCATTTAGGCCCTGGAGAGAAGACAAGTGTCTCACATGAGGTCACTTAGGCCATGGGAATCATGGGTTGACCAGGTTATAGCTAGAGACCTCCTTCCATGCCTTCCTTGTAAGTTGGAGTCAATGAGGCACGGGGTCAAAAAGGGCATCGGGCACCCACCACGTGCTGCCATTTGTGGCACCTTTTTCTAGTTATGAATTACTGGAGATGATTGGAAAGAAGAAAATGTCTGTTTTTGGCTAAGATATTGCAAATTCCTGAGGATTAGGAAGGAGAGTTTTATAATGTTCAGAAACATGGTGGGGGGATCATTCGTTTTAAAGGATGGACAAAAAACAATGGTTTTACAGATTTTACCAAGGATAAATTTATATTCTATCTTAAATATTTAACTATAGAACATATCTAATAAAAGTTTAACAACTAATTTAATTAAACAATGGAGATTTTTTTGTTTTAAATTTCAATGTACAGATGCCAAAAGAAGATGTCAAATGAAAGCAGCAAGCAGTACAAGCAAGCCAAATATTTTTAAAATATAAGTTCTTATCTGGTTCTCCACTACAAGGACTGATTTATGCTTTATATTCACTGAATATATTTGTTAAAAAGGACAAGACACCTTTTAGACTAGGAAGCATTTGCTAATCATAGAGTCTTTGGCATTAAACATGGCCAAATTCTATTTTTTAAAAAACTTTTTAAATGTTGTATTCATTTTTTGAGAGAAAGAGAGAGAGAGAGAGAGAGAGAGACAGACAGAGAAGAGTGGGGGAGGGGCAGAGAGAGAGCGAGAGATAATCAGAAGCAGGCTCCAGATCAGATCTAGGCTGTCAGCAGAGAGCCTATGTGGGGCTGGAACTCAGGAACTGTGAGATCATGACCTGATCCAAAGTCTGATGCTTAACCGACTGAAGCACCCAGGTGCCCCAGAGATGGCCACATTCTAATCCTAGTTCTGCCTCTTACAGGTGTGTGACCTCTGAGCCATGGTATTCTCCTCTATAAATAGGGGTAACACTAGGGATTGCTGGGGGTATTAAATGAGAAAATGTTTGCAAAACTATAACCCCAGGGCTTCATACATAGCGAATATTAGTAAATAATGTCATAATCATGGGACCAGTAAGAACAACAAAAAAATAAATCATGAAATCAACAACGGTTTTGTTCAGATTCTCCAGAGGCCACCTCCATTGAGCTGGGAAAGTCAGAAGCAGAGATGCACCAAATGACGCCCCGGTTCAGAGGCTGCTAAAACTACATTTCCCAGCAGCCCCTGTTTCTAGAGTCTCGGTTTCTCTCATTTCCGGGTCTGTCATGTGACTCTCCGGCTGCATCATGGCGGAAGCAGAGGGGCAGGTAAATGCTGCTACTGTTAGGCCGGGGAGGGAGAGGCGAGGTGAGGTGATCCGGGCTCGGAGCCGAGTGTGTGGAAGTGCGGAGCTGCCAGAGGGCGAGGCAGGCCCACCGCGGGACGCGCGAGGGGCGAAAGGCCATTTCGGGGAGCAGAGGAGAGGGTGGGGTGGCTGCTGTTGGAGGGCACCCGGGGAAAGCTCTCCGACACACCCCCGGCGTTGGAGGGGCGGCCTTGCTTTGTCGCTGCCCCTGTGACCTGTCTTCAGTGAAATTTTGGCTGGAAGGCAGCCTGGTTGTCCCAGGAACTGACTGCCCTTGGGAAGCGTCGAAGTGAAGACAGTGAGAGTTGGTTTGCAGGAGGGCCAGGAGAGAGTAGATGATGAATTTTGTTTCGTACCTATTGTTTTTAGGTGCAAAGCTAAGTCAGCTGTGACGTGCAGCAGTGGTTAAGTGCATTTGTCCTGGAGCAAAAATGCCTAGGCTCCAGTGCTGGTTCTCTTTTTTCTTTTCTTTCTTTTTCTTTTTTTTTTTTAATTATTTTATTTTTTGGGAGAGAGAGACAGAGGGACAGAGCACGAGCGGGGGAGGGCAGAGAGGAAGGGAGACACAGAATCCCAAGCAGGCTCCAGGCTCCGAACTCTCAGCACAGAGCCCGTCGTGGGGCTTGGACCCACAGACCGTGAGATCATGACCTGAGCCAAAGTCTGACACCCAACCGACTGAGCCCCCCCCCCCCCCCCCCGGGCGCCTTTGGTTCTCTTTCTTAATATGTGACTTTGGGCTAGTTACTTAACTTTAAATATAAGATGGAGATATAAGAGTAACATTCTTGGAGAGTAAATAAGTTAGAGGGTAGAATAAGCACACCAGTTAAAGTGCTTAGTAAAAGTAGGACTCAGTAAAAGTTACATGAGATTCTTTGTTGCTGACAGAACATCACATGGCAATGCCAGCCCACACATGGCTATGTGGGGTTGGAGTTTAGAGTAGTAGATAGTGAAGGCAAAAGAGTTATTTTCATACACGTGATACTGGTTATCAAAGCTTAGTTGAAATGACAGAGTACTATCAAGAAGACAGAAAAGGGCAAAGGCCAGAACTAATTGTCCATCTACAGGGTCATTTCAGGTTGGCACAGTTTTTCCTTACAAATTAACAAGGCCATCAGTTTCCATAATTGTCTCTAAAAAGTGGTGTGTGATGAGCTGTACTATAATGAAAGAAGTTTAGCTACTTGATAATTTATTATCAGTGGTATTAAGAATACCACTTGTAACATACTTCATTTATGTAATGCAGAGTTGCCCTAAGTACGTTTGATATACATCAGTAATTAAGAAATAAAGTAGAAATTTGGTTTGGGTGGTCGTTGTGGTAATAGGAGTGTTGCTACCAGCCACCGAAGCCTCCTTTTTTTGATTCAGTCACTTCAAAGGAAAAATGCTTGTTAAGCACATGCAGCTTCGTGAGTCATTGCTGGGTTTGATGATAGTGGTGAGATTGGTTTTCACACTGTTGGTCTTTCTGGTGGAAATAACAGCTTATTTGTTGTTTGATTTCAAACCAAAACGGGGTGCCTGCGTGGCTCGTTCCGTTGAGTGTCCGAACTCAGATCAGGTCATGACCTCACTGTTTGTGAGTTCGAGCCCCACATTGGGCTTGTTGCTGTCAGTGCAGAGCCCGCTTCGGATCCTCTGTCCCCTTCTCTTTCTGCCTCTTCCCTGCGTACGCTCTTTCTCTCTCAAAAATAAATAAAACCAAAAGCCAAGACCTTAGATACAGGGTAGTAGAGATGGAGAGAGTTGCTCTCAGTATTTACTGCTGTTTTGTGCAGAAGTTTGGCAAAGCTGTCTGATATAAAAACACACATAGAAAGTTAGTGATATAGTAAGTATGCTTTGAATTTTGATGGTACTTTTCAGTGTAAAGCCTTCACATCACATTTTGTCCTCACAAAGTAATTCTGTGTGGTGAATGTTTGTTCTGATATATAAGTCAGGACCAGCACCTCCTATGTTCCAGGCCTGCCAGTGGCTTCCCATCACACTCTGAGGGAAAGTCAGACTCCTTTATAATACCCTAGTTGCCCTACAGGACCTTGCCCAATTGTTCCTTATTCCTTTTCTCTGACTTCATTTTCTACTCTTCTCCTCTTCTCCCCTTTTGTCACACTGCATCAGCTATACTTGGCTTTCTTACTGTTCCTTCAACAGGCTGGCCCGTTTCTACCTCAGGGCCTTTGCTCATGCTACACCCTTTATTGACCTCATATATCCAGGGCTTTCTTCCGGGGTTCCTTCACGTCTTTGTCCACGTGTTATCTTTTTGAGTGAGACCTTTGATTGTTCTTTGAGACCTCTTCCTTGCATTATTTTTCTCCTTAGTGCTCATTACCATCTGACATAGTGTGTTTTAAAGTTTCTACTTATTTGTCCTGTGTGTTTCTGTGTTCATTTCTGTATATTCTCCCCATTTGAACATAAGCTTCATGACGGAAAGAATTTGTTCACTGCTGTTTGCCTGACACCTAGAGTAGTGCCACAATATGTGTTAAATGATTGAATTTTACACATACGCAACTGGAAATTCAGACAACATAAGTAATTTACTCAGGCTAATGTGTGTAATAAATTTCCAATCTTCTATTTCCAAATAGAAATGTGTTTTCCAGAGCTCATGTTTTTTTCCCACTAGAACACCCCACCTCTTAAAAAATACTTGAGAACCTAATTCTAATTTTTTTTTTTTTTTTACTTTATGAAGTAGAATGAACTTTATCACCTTAATAAATTTCCTTCAAGTCATAATTTCACCTTTGACACTTCAACAGCCTGAATATAGTTAAAGCAGGCATTCATCTCCCTGACAGGGTCATTCTCATAAAGACCAGTGGTCCATTGTCAATGGCAGAAAGAAGCAGACATTCACAAATTGTCGTTCTGTTTTTTTAAAGCTGGTAAATAATCGTACCTATGTTATCAGTTCTTTTAGATTAAAATGGTTAGATTTTTCTCACCCTGGTTGATTTGTGTGGTAGGGAGCTGTTGAAATCCGGCCTTGTGTCTACAGAGTTTTGAAGGCTAAAAGTACACAAAAGTGGAGTTAAATACATTTGTTAATTGTTCTGTTCGGCCCCCTTGAACCTTTTAGAAAATCTTTTTTTTTAATTAATTAATTTATTTTTAGAGAGAGAGAGAGCATGAGTCGGGTAGGGGCAGAGAGAAAGAGAGAGAGAACTCCAAGCAGGCTCCCCACTGTCAGGGCAGAGCCCGATGCAGGACTCAAACCCACAGACTGTGAGATCACGACCTGAGACGAGATCAAGAGTCGGTCGCTCAACCGACTGAGCCACCTAAGCGCCCCGAACCTCTTAGAAAGTTGACCTAATTTTTCCCCCTAAAAAGCTTTGAGACCTGAGATGGGTATTAAAATGAGCTGTGATGACAGGTTAGGGCAGAGGAAGCTTTATTCTTGGCATCATGCACTGGAAATGCAGACCGCCTCCATGATGAGCAAGCCAAAAATAAATCTCTCCTCTTAACTTTTCTTTGTTTTTAATTTTTATTTATTATTTTTTAATTTTAGAGAAAGAGTGAGCAGGGGAAGGGTCGGGTGGGGGGAGAGAGAGAGAGAGAGGGAGGGATGGAGGGAGGGAGGGAGAGAGAGAGAGAGAGAGAGAGAGAGAGAGAGAGAGAATCTCAAGTAGGTTCCATGCTCAGCACAGAGCCCAGTGTAGGCCTCGATCTCATGATCGTGGTGACCTGTGCCGAAATCAAGAATCAGACACTCAACTGACCGAGCCACCCAGGCGCCCCTCTCCTCTTAACTTTTCTGAGCCTTGTATTCTTTGATGATTGCTTTTTTTTTTTTTTTTTACCCTTTAATTTTAGAAAGAACCAAAGTAATAAGATCTGTATTGAATTAACATAATGTAAAATCGTTCATGGGCTCTCAAGCTACGAAATCACTTTTTTGGACATGATTGAACATTTTTTTAAGGCACTGGGAGGTCTTTATGCTGAGTACAGGGAAGGGAGTTCACAGAAATAACCACATGTGTATAGTTTGGAGAAAGGACTCACACCCTGTATTCTGCCTGGGAATTTTCTAACCAGCAGTTTTACTTAGTTCCAAAATGATTTACAGTCGACCTTCATGATCATGGATGCCCAACAGTATTTGTTGAGACCTCTCTTATGAATAACATTCTGCTTGGAGTCTGGTTGTTTGTATATTTGTCTTATGTCTACTACAGACTGCTGAGTCCTCAGGAACAAGGACAGAGCTCACTCATGTGTGCATCTCTCACAGGGCTAGTGCTTTACAGGTACTAGGTGCTTAGTAAAATGTTTAAATGAATTTATTCGGGAGGAGAATGAATGGCCTTCTGAATTGAAGATGTCAAATTGTAAGTGAGATGCAGTAGAATTTGTGTTATGTTAGCTTCACTTGAAACTTTCAAGAGTTATTCATTCAAATGTATTGTAGATGACATTTCCTAAATTCCTTACTCTGCCAGCTCCCCGGGTACCCTTTCATCTTTCCTACCAACCATCAGGGAACCTAGTCTATTAAAATATTTGACCATCTATTCCTTGACAGGAGAGGAGAGTTTCTTTTTTGAATTTTCCCTGTGCGTTTTAGAATTGAGGATTTTTTTTTTATTTTTTTTTATTTTTTTTATTTTTTTTAAGAGACAGTGTGAGGGCAGGAGAGGGTCAGAGGAAGAGAGAGAGAATCCTTCAGTAAGCTCCAAGCTCAGTGCAGGGCCCAAATGGGGGGTTTGAGACCATGACCCGAGCCAAAACCAAGAGTTGGATGCTCAGCCGACTGAGCCACAGGAGCCCAGAATTTGGGGAAATTTTATCCTTACTGTAGAGCATTTACTGATTATCAGATGACAGTTCATGAGCACGTACACACCCATGTGAGTGTGCCCCATGTGTAAAATAAAAATCACATCAACCAATACTTGCCTGTGGACAGAGGCATTTACGCTCTAGAAATCTTGTGAGTCTCAAATGAGATTATGTTAAAGTGGCCAGGTCAAAGTGCCTTATATGTGGGACTAGAGTTTATTATCTAGACTTGGGCTTTGCTCAGTTATATACTATTCTCTTTTTTTACAGTTTGATAAAGATCTTTTGAAAGCAATTTGACTGATAACTAAAGGAAAAATAAAGCCCCAAACAAGCAGTTGCTAAAAGCACAGAGTCCGGGAAATTTTTAGAGGATCCACTCTTTCCTGTGTAACTAAAGTGTAGTCACAAATTAGCTAGACGTGGTTATTGCCTTATAAGTTTTTCTGCTCATCTTTGTCTGGGCTGATTGGCTGGAGTCCGGCATCACTATCTGATTACTAGCAGTCGCCCCAGTACCCACGTTACCACCTTGGGAGGGAGCACTCATCCAATCTGGGGCTCTGCGTTTCATGCATTCCCCATTCTTAGCTGTTCAGTCACGGTTGCCTTTGTTTCTGCCGGGGACCTGGTCCTCCTCGGTGTTCTTGTTCCCAGATGCTTGTGATTCTAGGCTCTTATTTCAACTCAACAAATCCACATCTGTGAAGATGGCATGTTTGCGTGGGTCCTACCCAATTCCCCAAACTGACCTTATGCGATTGTGATGTGAAGTCAGATTTGGGGCTGGGTCACTGGGTGGCCTGGCTGGTCCCTTTTTCCACACTGGGCAGATGTCCAGATTTTCCTTCATTTGCAGAATATGATGAATGCTGGAGCTGAGCCGTGGGGGGTTAAGCGGGGTACCCTGAGTCTGCCCACTCTTGTCAGCCCCCCATGTACTCTTTCATCTTTCCTACTCAACCAGCCTACTGCCTGAGTGCCCCGAACTGGCCACAGCTCCTTTGAGCTTTTAGAACTTGAGGCCTCAGGGCGCCTAGGTGGCTCAGTCCATTAAGTGTCCAACTTCGGCTCAGGTCATGATCTCACAGTTTATGGGTTTGAGCCCTGCATCGGGCTCTGTCAACAGCTCAGAGTCTGGAGCCTGCTTTGGATTCTGTCTCCCTCTCTGCCCCTCCCCCACTCATGCTCTGTCTCTGCCTCAAAAATAACAATAAACAAAAATTAATTACATAGAAATTGAGGGCTCGATGATACCGGGATAGCAGGTACATATCACACAAAATATATCCTCTTGCCTCTGCCTGTGTCACATGTTGGGATCTCTCACACCCTGTCTTCCATTAAGCTCAGCTGTGTCCCAGTTTGTTGGCAAGGAGAGAAGGTGGCCGTGTAGCGTTGAGTGTTTCAGCTTTATCCCCAGGCCAGGCTGATTGCCCAGAGACTGGTCTCTGCTCTGTTTCTTCATCCTGCAGACAAGGGAGCTGGCCTTCCTCAGGCTCCAGCCTCCATTTCTCCCCCAAATTCTGCACCCTCCCCCAACAAATAGTGTGTATAGATTCAAGAGGTCACATGTCAAGCACCAAGATCATTAGGTTTGGATATATGCTTGAGTCTAGGGGATTGGTTTGCAACAGAAAGGTAAGGTAGCATTCCACTGTTGCCCAGATTTTATCTGGCTCTATACTTGTCTCTCTGTGCCTTCTAGCTCATCATTTTTGCTTCAACCAGAACAGCACCATTTTATTATTGTGGTAAAATATGTGTAGTATTTACCACTTTAACCATTTTTTTTTTTTTAAGTTTTATTGTATTTATTTTGAGAGAGACAGAGACTGTGTGAGAGAGGGAGGGGCAGAGAGAGGGAGAGAGAGAATCCCAAGCAGGCTCCGCACCACCAGCCGGAGCCCGACGCGGGGCTTGAACTCACGAATCGTGAGATCATGACCTGAGCTGAAATCAAGAGTTGGACACCCAAGCGACTGAGCCACCCAGGCGCCCCACCACTTTAACCGTTTTTAAGTGCATTGGCATTGTCAGTGCAGCTGTCCCCACCGTCCATCTCCAGAACTTCTCATCTGGACCTGTTAAACCCTATCCTATGCTCCCCACCCCATCCTCCCCCCAGCCCCTGCCAAGCTCTGTTCTACTTTCTGCCTCATGTACTTGAAACCCTGCAGTATGTATCTGGTTTATTTCACTTAGAAAACAGCACAGTTTTGTAACTTGTATTTTCATGATTTGTTTGAAGTTCTTGGAAAGATACAGAGTATGAAGCTAAAAAACGGTTGAAAACCACTGCCCCTTTCTAAACCGTAACCTTTCCCACCGTTCAGCCTGGCTTTTGGAGCCCTCTCTGGGACTTTTCACTTCATGTCTTCCGATTTGCCCCTCAGTCCCCAGGGCATTAAGCAGCGGGGCTTTTTGAGTGGATGAAGCAAGGAGGTAGTAGACCAGGCTCATTCCTGAAGTCACTCTTGCATGGCTTTGGTAGGATTGCGGGCAAAAGTGTTAATTTTTCTTGAGGCCGCAGCTCAGTTTGGGAGGTTCATGCTGGAGCGGGGGTAAGTTTGAGAATGTCCTGGAGTAAATGTTCTCACTGGTACCAACAGCCACAGGAAGCTTCTGTGAGAGACCGGTTTTCTTCTGCAGGCTCGGGTTTCTGAGAGTCTCATGCCTCGTGGTATCACAGCCTGGCACCGCATGGTTTTTGGTGCAGAGTCAAGCATATAATTTGATTTTGGGGCACCTGGGTGGCTCATTCGGTTGCGCCTCCGACTTCGGCTCAGGTCATGATCTCATCGTGGGTTTGAGCCCCACATCGGGCTCTGTGTTGACAGCTCTGAGCCTGGAGCCTGCTTCAGATTCTGTCTTTCTTTCTCTCTCTCTCTCCCTCTCTGCCCCTCCCCTGCTCACACTCTGTCTCTCAAAAATAAATAAAGGTTAAAAAAAATTTAAAAGAAAAGAATATAATTTGATTTTGAGTTTTTGGTTGAAGTCGGTGGGTGGAGACTTAAAAAGAATATAATTCGATGTTGAGCTTTTGGTTGAAATTGGTGGGTGGAGACTTAACGCTTTGGTTTTAACGAAGAACGTAAATGGAACATTTGTCCTTTTACCCTATGTGTCTATATGAATGTATCTCAAAAAAAAAAAAAACCCAAAAAACCTTCCTTAGGTTTAATGGCACTTTTCTGAAAAGAGTGATCCAGTGTTCCTTTAAAGTTCTTGAGCTGGGGATAGAAATCTAGGGGCAGGTCATTGGCATGGTCTTCAAAGCCTTGTTTCTCGAATGTTAGTAACTTACTATTCAGGGACAGTCAGGGCCGGAAAGGGTGTCAGAAGTCGTTAAGTTCAGCCTCTAAGCCTCAGTGTTCTTACCTCAGGGGTCATTAGGAAATTCTAAGATGCTGGGTACAAAGCATTTAGCATTGTGGGATATATATAATAGATGTTCAGTAAAGATGTCAGAATAGTGACTGTTAATAATAAATGGAGTGTGTCCAGAAGAGAAGGATCACGGTGGTAAGTGGATGAGAACCAGGATCTGGGGATGGTTAGCACAGAGGAAAAACAATTTAGAAGGGCAGGCATGATACGTGTCATTAACTCTCTGGAGAACTGTCAAGTAGTTGAAGAATTGGATTGTTTTATGTGTCTTATTGGTGCCAGGAACAAAAAGTTCCTATGGAGAGATTGTAGCTCCAAATTAATAAGCATTTTCTAGTACTTAGAAGAACCTTACCGCGCCGGGGTGTGGAGGAGATTCTCATGTTCATCGTGGTTAATGGCACAACTACAATAAAATTCTTAATCACAAGTCACACTCGTCCCCGTTTCACAGATGGCCTCTCAGAGCAAGTACCGTATCGTCCACAAGGCTGTTGCAGAGGCAGCCTGTCACCTGCAAGGTTCTTAGGAATTTCCTATGAATGAAATTAAAATGTGTGCAAACACCAGATTTGTGTTTAGCCTGCTTTGCAACCAGAACTGAGTAATAGAAGCATCTAACTTTTGTTAAAATGTTTATTTTTTTTCTTGAAAAATATTAGTACTTTCCAAGATGTCCTTGCCCCATTTTTTTCGTTCTTGTATAGCTCATGGATTGTTGCAAAATGCTTACATTCAGTGTCAGCATATTAGTTGTAACCTTTTATTGCTATTGATATCTATAAGTACGTTAAGTAAATCTTCATTTTGCTGACCTCTTTGAGGATGCGTGGCATCAGCAGATTCTCTCTTTCAGTGGACAGGTGAGAGATTAGCAGGATCGAGTCAATTTTTCCCTTTTTGCTTTGTTTTCTCCAGAACAGCAAGATTCATGCTCTAGCAAGAGGGAAACTGTGTTAAATGGCAGAATTCGTCTTCTGGCTAATGGCTTAAAGAGTGGATGTAAATTATATGGCTTGTTTGCACAACGGCTGATAGGTACCACTCTAGGGGAATTCTTTTGTAAAAAGCTGTTTAAGCAAGACCATCATTTTGACTCAACCAGATTAATAGCATAGTAATTAATAGCACAAGGGCTTTTCAGTATAAAAATTGGCTCACGGATAATTTGAGACGGCAGCTTCCTCTTCCCTTCCGTGATCAGTAAGCCTGCTTTGCTGGACCCGTTTCCATTTTTAGCGAAGGAAAGAGCCTTCTGTGTCTTCCCATGACAGTTCCCTCGGTCATTCGTCAGCCTGCTGACCACCCAAGGGAGGTCAGCAGGAGCAGTGGGTCTGAGTGGCCCCAGAGTGACCGTCTCAGTCCTGCCACGCACGGGAAGTGGAGGGAGGCCTAGGAGGGTCACACCATGTGGAGTCCTTTCAACTGTGGTTGCAAATTACCTCCCAGCAGGGCAGGTGGGTGTTGGTGGCGGGGAAGTGGTGACCGTTTTCCCTCAAAAATATGTTATATTTTATTCTTTTGTCACCTCTTCTGACCATTCTCCCCCTCTGTGCTTTGCAGGAAACTGAGTCTCTCGAAGAATCTACAGATGAGTCTGAGGTAAGGTGGGTGGTTCAGGAGCCTGAGGATTTCTTGTCGCCACATGATCCCGTGCTTGTTTTGCCTCGTGGGGACTGGGGTGCGAAGGGCAGTACGTGATTGAACCTTGGGGAACAACATGCCAGTTGTCTTCAGAAATATATTAAAAAAATTTTTTAAGGCTTACTGATTTTTGAGAGAGAGAGAGAGAGAGAGACAGAGAGACAGCGTGACTGGGGAGGGGCAGAGAGAGAGGGAGACACAGAATCCCAAGCAGGCTCCAGGCTCTGAGCTGTCAGCACAGAGCCCGATGCAGGGCTTGAACTCACAGGCTGTGAGATTATGACCTGAGCCGAAGTCAGACGCTTAACTGACTGAGCCACCCAGGTGCCCCCCAGTCTTCAGAAATATTAAATGGATCGGCTTAAATAAGCAGGAGAAGGAACAAAACACTTTCTCCTGATCTTGAATAGTACTTTAACCCAAAGTGCCTTGGCAGTGGGAAATTTGATACAAAGTTTTACAAACTAATCTTGGCCTCTTTAAAAATCTGAATTTAAAACAACCGCTGTAGGTTCTACCATACTTATTTTTTTCTTCATTCTTTTAACGAGTATGGCATGCTCACTGGTGTAATTTATCAATCACCAAAATTAGAGTTTAGTTCATAAAATAAAAAGGAGGAAAGTCACTTCCTTAAAAACTGTTAAGAAGCTAAGTTTTGTTAAAGTTTGTATTTTAAGGAGAATAAAGTAATATATAAGGTGGGCTTTTTAAAACAAATTTCTTTTCAAGACTATGCATAGGAAATAGGTTTAAGCATAACAGAAACTAATGAACCTACCAATTTTATGGATGGACTTATTGATAATAATACTTATATTGTTTCTTTATACTATTTCATTTAGCTCAGAGGATTGAAAAAAATATGTGTGATAACCTGCTGGAAATTCACACCAATGTGACTATAGCCAGTATAATGTATAAATTCAGGTTGATACTGCATATAGTTATTATATGGAATTTGTTTCCTTTTTCAAGGAAAAGGTGGGCTTAAACATATTCATCTGGAGAACATCTTATATGTTATGCTATTATGTGTTTGTAGTTCGGTGCTGCAGGCATGGTTCCTAATACCTTTACTACTAAAGACCTGTGATAATCTCTTTGGGGCTCCTGATAAGGCACTGCAGAGTTTGCTTATAGATATGGCATAACACTTGTTAATTTTTTTGTGTGTATTCATTTGTTTTTGAGAGACAGACAGACAGACAGAGACAAGATTGTGAGTCTGGGAGGGGCAGAGACAGAGAGAGAGGGAGACACAGAATCTGAAGCAGGCTCCAGGCTCTGAGCTGTCAGCACAGAGCCCGACATGGGGCTCGAACTCACGGACCCTGAGATCATAACTGGAGCCAAAGTCGGCCGCTTAACCGACTGAACCACCCAGGCGCCCCAAGGTTGTTCTTTTAAAGTTGAACAAACCGAGACCCTGCAGGTAACCTGTCGTAATGTCGTATAGCAGGTTCACGGGAGAAGTGGATTCAAACTCCAGCCCCCAGCATTTTGCTGTCTAGCTCTGATAGGTGGGGACTGAGGAAACTGGAGTCCGGCCTCAGGTTCATATCTCAGCTGTACTTTGTACCTGCTGTGTGGCCTTGGAGGTAGCACCCAGCTCCTCTGTTCCTCAGTTTCCTCTTACGGAAAATGGGGTCGTTGCTGACTGTGTGGCTGCCGTGACGATCAGGTAAGATTGCTCTTTGCACAGCATCTTGTATGGTGCTAGCACCTGGGAAGCAAGCAGTCCACGTAGGCTAGTGATACTCAGCTTGTGTTTTAAAGGTAGCGCTGGTGCCCATTCTACAGCCGGGGGCTTCCACTTGAGGGCTTAGAGAGGCTCCCCGAGACCCTGGGAAAGCAGGTGTTCTCCCCGATACTGTGGCTTCTAATGGGTCCATGGGCCAGCGAGGTAGTCAGGCTGGTGGTGGACAAGTCTGGGCTTTTCGGTGTAGCGAGTTGGTTTATAATCCAGCCTTTGGAGCATTTTGTCTTGGGTTTGTCCATTTGAATCACTTTCTGGTTACAGGATTGAGATTGTGAGACACTGCTCAGTTGCCGAAGAATCTTTATTTTTCCTTTTCTCTTCTTCCCACTAGGTTTTATAACGGTTAATTCAACTTGCACAGGGCAGGCCTTTCCTCCTTATTCTTCTGCCTTTTCTTTATTCAAGTGCTCAGGTGTTTTTCCATTTCTTTTCTTTTCTTTTTTTTTTTTTAATTTTTAATGTTTTTTTTTTTATTTTTGAGAGAGAGAGACAGAGAGAGAGAGAGACAGAGACAGAGTGTGAGCAGGGGAGGGGAGAGGGAGGGGAGAGGGAGACACAGCATCCGAAGCAGGCTCCAGGCTCCGAGCTGTCAGTACAGAGCCCGACGTGGGACTCAAACGCACGAACCATGAGATCATGACCTGAATACGACATGTCCGAATACGGACACTTAACCGACTGAGCCACCCAGGCGCCCCAGTATTTTTCCATTTCTGCAAGCAACAGTATTTAGCGTTTTCAGCCATGGAATTGTAACAATTTATCTGTTTCCTTATGAAATGCTGCATTTCTTATAGACAGCTTTTATATTGGGAAGACCCTAGTGTTAGGTTATTCTAAAGTTGTTACTTAAAACATTTTTAATTGTGGTAAACTACACATAACGTAGAATTTGCCATCTTAACCATTTTTAAGCGTACAGTTTAGTATTGTTTAGTGCAGTCACGCTGTTGAGCGAACCTACCTCCGGAACCTGTTCATCTTGCACAACTGAAATTCTGTGCCCCTTGGATTACAGCTCCCCATTCTTCCACCCTGCAGCCCCTGGCAGCCACCACTCTACTTTGTGTGTTTAGGAGTCTGACCACTCTAGGTGCTTTGTGTAAGTGGACTCATGCCGTACAAGTATTTGTGTTTTTGTGACTGGCTTATTTCATTTAGCATCACGTCCTGAAGGTGCATCTGTTGTGTTACCTGTGTCAATCCCCCTTTTTTTTTTCTCTTAATTTTTATTTATTTTTGAGAGAGACAAAGTGCGAGCAGGGGAGGGACAGAGAGAGAGGGAGACAGAATCCAAAGCACGTTCCAGGCTCTGTGTCATCACAGAGCCTGTTGCAGGGCTCCAACCCACGAACGGTGAGATCATGACCTGAGCTGAAGTCAGACTCTTAATGGATTGCGCCCCTCCTTCTTTTTTAAGGCTGAATAATATTCCATGGCATATACAAACCACATTTTACCTAGTCATCTCTGATGGGCACTTGGGTTGCTTTTACCCTTTTGTTTTTGTGAACAACGTGACAATGAACATGAGTGTAAAACTATCTCTTTGAGGCAACTGCTTTTAGTTCTTTGGGGTATGTACGCAAAAGTGGAATTGCTGGATCATGTGGTAATTCTATTTTTAATTTTTTTTGAGGAACCACTCTACTATTTTCCATAGAGGCTGCACCATTTAATGTTTCCAGCGGTAGGGCACAAGGGTTCTGGTTTCTTCGCATCCCTGCCAACCCTTGTTTTTTCTGTTTTTCTGTTTGTTTGTTTTTATAGCAGCCATCCTGACAGGTGTGAAGTGATATTGTGGTTTTCATTTGCATTTCCTTGATGATTCAGTGGTGCTGAGCACCTCTTTACAAGCTTGTTGGCCATTTGTATATTTTCTTTGAAGAAATGTCTATTCCAGTCCTTTCCCCATTTTTTAATCAAGTTCCTTGGGTTTTTGTTGTTGAGGAGTTCTTTATATATGCTGGATGTTAATCCTTGTCAGATAGAGATAGATATGGATAGATCCTTATCGGAGATAGATAGATAAACCTGTTGTCTTTATCTATAAGTCAACAACCTGTGAGTAGGATATATGGGTAGATGGATTGACGTACAGCTATAGATCTGTAGAGTTGTGATTTAACTGTATCTATATAAAGAATATACATAATGTAATGTATAAAGAATATATTTATATATATATATATATATATATTCCTATTCAGTTATACAATTTACAATATTTAAATAATTTCTCCCTTTCCATGGGTTGCCTTTTCACCATGGAGCGTGTTGTTTGATGCATAGAAGTTCTAAAATTTTGATGTAGTCCACTTTATCTATTTTTGCTTTTTTCCCTGCCTTTTGGTGTCGTATCCGAGACATCATCGACAAATCTGGTGTTACAAAGCTTTTCCCTTATGTTTTCTTCCAAATTCTCATTTTGTGTGTTCAAAAAAGGAAAACAAACTGCTCAAGACTCTCTGTTGGGGCACCTGAGTGGCTCAGTCGGTTGAGCGGCCAACTCTTGATTTCAGCTTAAGTCATGATCGCAGGATTGTGAGATCGAGCCCCATGTCCTGCAGTGTGGAACCTGCTTGAGATTCTCTCTCTCTCCCTCTGCCCCTCTCCCCTGATCGCTCGTGCTCTCTCTCTAAAACAACAACAACAAACCAAACAACCCAAAACTGTCTGTGCTTTTTTCATTGTTCTTCGAACCTGCAACCACATAAAACGAAATTGCTTGGTGTAGTATAAGGTGTATATGTCACCATATAAAACTTGTAAGAATTTTAAATTGTACTTTGCAGTTAAAGTGGAAATTCAAAACCATATTTCAACCAAGGGAGTATGTTATTTTTTTAATGTTTGTTTATTTATTTTGAGAGAGAAAGTATGTGAGCAGGGGGAGGGGCAGAAAGAGGGAGAGAGAGAATCCCAAGCAGGGTCTGCACTGTCAGACCCGGGATTCGATCCCACGACCCTGGGATTATGACCTGAGCTGAAATCAAGAGTCAGATGTTTAGCTGACTGAGCCACCCAGGCGCCCCTAGTATGTTACTTAATAGGTAACACAGTTAAGGGTCTTGCATTCATCTTAATACTAAATGACTTGTGGCAGATTTTGTGGGATAACCGAAGTGGTCCTCATGTGTAGTATTTTTTGTTTCTAATATATAGTCTGCTATTTATCCCACTTTCATATCATAAGCCAGACTATTTCTTAAATGGTGCTTTACTCTTGAAAAACATAACAAAGAAGTCTGTGTTCAAAAGAACTTCATTCCCATTTTGAAGCCCCAAGATCTTGTGAGTACTTAGGGATGATTGCTGTGGCATAGGTCGTGGCAGAGTGCTACGGGAGCACAGAGGAGTGGATGATTGGTCGGGAACGGCTTCATTTGGGGTCTCCAAGAATTAAATATGGAAGACGAATCTAGGCAGAAAGGCTGGGCAAGTCTTCAGGAAGAAACCGAGTCATGAAAGTGCATGTGTGTTCAGCCAACCGTGAGGCACTCCCTGTGGCTAGAATTTGGAGGAAGTTGGGGAAATGAGGCTGGATGAGGAAACTAGGGTGAGGTTGTGAAGCTACTAACATGTCAGACCAGACAGTTTGGACTTGATCCCGTGGACACTGGGGAGCCAGCTAAAGCCTTGATTGTTAAGGGTGGAGATAGGGGCCGGTGATAGATAAACTGGAAGGAGCGACCCATGATCAGAAGTTCTAGTGCAGGCCCCAAAAGAGAGAAGTAGGGGTGTAGCGATCTGAGCTGGGCAGTAGCAGAAGACAAAGAGGAAATGTTTCTCCAGTTCACTCAAAGGGAAGTGTGGGATAGTATGTGGCCGACGGGCTGGGTGGAGAGTCAAGAAGATTCCAAAGCATCCAGTTCAGCTGTGTTGTAGGAAACTGCATAAACTCCACTAGTAGTTAAAGTTTTGAAAAAGACATTTTAAACCTGGAGTTTGGGCGCCTGGGTGGCTCGGTCAGTTAAGCCTTCGACTCTTGATTTGGCTCAGGTCATGATCCCTGGATCGTGGGATCAAGCCCCATGTTGAGCTCTGTGTTGAGCATGGATCCTGCTTAAGATTCTCTCCCCCTCCCTCTGCCCCTCTCCCCTACATACACTCTCTCTCATACTCTCTCTCTCTCTCTCTCTCTAAAAAACAAACAAAAAACAAAACAACAACAAAAAACCCCTGAAATTGATATCTCTATGTTCAGGTTTTTTTCTTCTAAAGTGGTACCTTCTAATCCATTCTTGATTCTTCTTATAATGGTTTTGTTCGAGCTGAAACAAATAATATGCTTTCATATTAAATATGCTTTTAAAGAAAAATAAATGAGCAAACTAGTATCTGGGATTTTGTTCTTAAAATCTCACAAGTTACTGCTTATAGAAGAAAGTTCTGAGCTCTCCTTGGAGCAGAGATGGTGTATTGGAATGAGCAGTGTTCACGCTCTACTTTGATAATGAAGATTATTACAAAACCAGACTCATTTAGTGTAAGAAACAGCTCTTGGCACTTTGGTGAGCTCTTTAGGTACAGTAACAAGTCCAAGATTTGGCCCTGATTATTGCTTCTATTTTACAGATGAAGAGACAGACTTACAGTGTTTAGGTAACTGGCCAGGCTCACCTGCTGGTAAATGGATTTGAATCCTGCAGTCTGACTCCAAAGCCTGGTCTTCTACTGTGTAGTTACAATGTCTCCAACTTCACTGTGACCTCTCTAATTTTATTCCGTACTCTTCTCTGTGTGCCTTTGTAGAATTGGGCAAGATTAAGAAAAAACTCCCTTGGAACTCCTGCCTGTGTATAAAATGATATTTTGGGTGATGTTACAGATTTTGGCTTGTTCACCTAGTAGGAAAAAATACCAGTTTCAGAATCTTGGAACTTTGCTTCTTTTCTGGGGAATAGAGAATTGTCTTGTTAATTTATATATAACGTTAATAATTATAATAAATTCCTGTTTTGCCATAAAATAAATAATGTTACCAAAATAAATAATGTTACCTATTTAGAAAATAATAACATAAACATTTATAAAATATTTATAAAGTAAATGTTAGGTATAAGTTTGTCTCCTTTGAAAAGTACATCTATCTTTGTGTGCAGACATTTAGCTACAAGAGTGTTCATTGCAACTTTGTTTATAATATAAAAATTTAGAAACAGGCTAAATATCCAGAAAGGAATTGTATTATCTTTATAATTGGTAAGAGCTTTTTACAAAAATGTCATTTAGAGCAGAGGCTGGCAAGCTTTTTCTGTAAAGGTCTAGATAGTAAATACTTAAAGCTTTGCAGACAAAGAGGCAGTACTGAGGATATTATGTAGGTATGTAACCATATAAATATGTAAAAACATGCTCGAAATCTGTACCAAAACAGGCATCTGGCTAGATGGGCTGGTTGTAGTTTACTGATTCCTGATTTAGAGTATAATCCAGTTTTTCTCCACCCTCCAAAATCCACATGTAAGCATAGAAAAAAAGATCACAAGACCATGTTGTCATTGGATCATGTGATTCTTATTTACTATCATTATTTGCCTTAATTTTCTAAAGTTTTGCAAATAGGCATTACTTACATACTTAGCAAAACAATATGATTATTTTTTTTAACAAAACATATTAATCTCTGCACGTAATCTTACTGTGTTATGTGTCGATGTTACAGAACTTTTGGGTTGCATAGCAATGGGACTCAAAATGAAACTGCACTGTCCTCCCTTTCTTACCTCAAACTCAAACTAGGGAGTTAGGAGAAAAGGTTTGGTTTGTTTCTTGCTGTCTTTATTTCATCCAAGATTACGTAAGGCAAAAATTGTTCTTAACTCTAGTGTACATTTTTTCCTGAAGATTTTTTAAATGTAATTTATTGTCAAGTTAGCTAACGTAACAGTGTATATAGTGGGCTCTTGTCCATCAAGTGAAGAACGGACAAAGAAGATGTGGTTGTATATATACAACGGAATACTACTTGACAATGAAAAAGAATGAAGCCTTGCTATTTGCAAAACGTGGATGGAAGTGGAGTGTATTATGCTAAGTGAAATAAGTCAGAGGAAGACACATATCCTATGTTTTCACTCATATCTGAAGATTTTTTTTAAGTTTTAATTTTGAGATAAATGTGGAGTCACATGCGGTTAGAAGAAATAATAGAGAGATTCTGTATATAATGTATATAACATCTCGCATAACTTTGGTGCAACATCACAAGCAGGAAATCAATATTGATAACAATACAGGGACTTGATTCCGATTTCATGAGTTTTACATGCGATTGTTTGTGCATGTGTGCGTACATGTGTTAGTTCTATGCGCTTCTTTTTTTTGATATTTTTTTACATATTTGAGAGGGAGTGCAAGCAGGGGTGGGGCAGAGAGAGGGAGAGGGAGAGAGAATCCCAAGCAGGCTCCATGCTGTCTGTGCAGAGCCTGACACAGGGCTCGATCCCACGAACCGGGAGATCATGACCTGAGCTGAAATCAAGAGTCGCATGCTTAACCGACTGAGCCACCCCGGGGCCCACTTGTGTGCACTTCTGTCACATGTGAAAAGTCAGGTGATCACCTCTGCAGTGAAGATGCAAGAGCAGTTCACCACAAGGTTCGCTTATATAATCACGCCCGCTCCCTCCCCAGCGCCAGCCCTTCTCTCTCTCCGTAGTTTTGTCATTTCAAGCACATTATATGAATTGAACCACACAGTGTGTAATGTTTCCAGATTGACTTTTTTCCACTCTGCCAATTTGTCTTTGAATTGGCATGGTTTGGTCATTCACATTTAAGGTAATTATTGATATTTTGGGGCTTACGTCTGCCATCTTTTACTTTCTGGTTCCTCTGCTTTTCATTTCTCTTGTTTCTCGTTTCTTCCCTGTGAGTTAATTGAAACTCTTTTTTAAATATTCTTAAATATTTCTTAAAACGTATCCATAGTTCTTTTTTTTTGAGTGTATTACTTTGTATGGTTTTCTTAATGTTGCTCTAGGTATTAAAATATGCATATATAACGTATCCGGCTACTGGTGTCCTTGATATTTTACCACTACTGGTCAAGTATGAAAACCTTACTTCCATTTACGTCTGTCTCCTGTTCCCACTTTTTAAACACAGTTGTCTTAAATATTTACATTCATTGAGCACCCATGTCAGAGAGTTGTTATTAAACTTTTTCTTCAACTATATCTTAAAAACTCATAACAAGAAGGATAATTTACCCCAATTTTTACCCATTCCTGTGTTCATTTTAAAGTTCTAAGCCTCCAGGGCGCCGAGTCGCTCAGTGACTTAAGTGTCGGACTTCAGTTCAGGGAATGCTCTCACGGTTTGTGGGTTTGAGCCCCGTGTCAGGCTCAGTGCTGACAACTCAGAGCTTTGGAATCTGTGTCTCCCTCTCTCTGCCCCAGCCCCGGTTGTGCTCACTCCCTCAAAAATAAATAAACATTAAAAAAAGAAAGTCCTAAGCTTCGTGTTATCTTCTATCTTCTGTTTCTTCCTATTTAGAACACTTCTTTAGCCATTCTTTAGGCTTTCATTTTTGAGGGATATTTTCACCAAGTATCACCAGATATTCACCAAAACATTTGTGATCGATAATTCTTTTCTTGAAAACTGCTCTGCAGTCCCTTCTGGCCTCTGTCATTTCAAATGACAGTTGTGCTGTCATTGATGCTTCTCTATAAGTAATGTGTCCTGTTTCCCAGGCTGCCTTCAAGATTTTTTTTTTTTTTTTTTTTGCCTTAGTTTCCAGAAGCTTAATTATGATGTCTCTTGGTGTGGCTTTCTTTGATTTGTCTTAACTGGAGTTTGCTCAGCTTCTTGAATCTGTAAGGTTATGTCTTAGACCAAATTTGGAAAGTCTTCAGCCATTATTTCTTTGACTACTTTTTCAAATTCACTCTCTCTTCTTCTGGGACTTGAGTAATTTGAATGTTAGCTCTTTTGTTATTGTCCCACAGGTCCCTGAGACTCTGGTCATGTTTTTTCAGTTTTCTTTCTCTTGTTCAGATTGGTAAATGCTGTTGATCTGTTCTCAGGTTCATTGGTTATGTTCTCTGTCGTCTCCACTCTCCTGTTGAGCCCATCCACTGAGTTATTTCCTTTGGTTATTTTATTTTTTAGTCCTAAAGTTTCCATGTCTTTTTTTTTTTTTTTAACTTCCATTTCTTTGCTGAAATACTACTTCATTGGTTTCAAGAGAATTTATAATTGCTTGCTTATTGGAGCACTTTTACGATGGTTGCTTTAAATATCTTTTTTTTAATGTTTATTTTTAAGAGAGAGAGAGAGAGCATGAGCAGGGGAGAGGCAGAGAGATAGGGAGAGAGAGAATCCCAAGCAGGCTCTGTTCTATCAGTATGGAGCCTGATGCCGAGTTTGATCCCATAAACCACAAGACCTGAGCTGAAATCAAGAGTTGGATGTGTAACCGACTGAGCTACCCAGGTGCCCCAGTGATGGATGCTTTACACTTGATCTTAGCCAAAAGGCTGAGAAGTGATGATGATGGTTGCTTTGAAATCCTTGCCAGAGGGGCACATGGGTAGCACAGTCGGTTGAGCCTCCAACTTCGGCTCAGGTCATGATCTCTCACTTCGTGGGTTCAAGCCCTGTGTCAGGCTCCAGGCTAACAGCTCAGAGCCTGGAGCCTGCTTTGGATTCTGTGTCTCCCTTTGTCTGCCCCTCCCTTGGTTGCACTTTCTCTCTCTTCTCTCCCTCTCTCAAAAATAAACAAACATTAAAAAAAAATTTTAAATCCTTGCCAGAGAATTCTAACATCTGATTCATTTCATTCTTACAATATACATTTTAATCAAACTCTGTAAATCCTGAAGAGTCATCAATTATTTCAACTTCTTCAAGTCCCTTTCCTTATGTACCGTGTATCGTGCTGAAAGCTCTGCATGGAGTATTCCCTCCAATATGATCCATAATTCTATCAGGTACTATAGTAGGCAGGAGAGGTTGGCTATGCTACAGTAACAATCAGTTCCAAAATTTTAACAGCTTAACACAACATGGATTTGCTTCTGAGTAGAACCAGTGGTGCAGGGAGAGGAAGTTGTGGCATCAACAACTCAGAAATGTCCTCATCTTCCGTAGGGTCTTGCCTGTTAATGGACCAGAAATGATGTGCCATGGAGTACTTTGGTCACAGAGCTGAAACCTGAGGCAGCTCTGCTCTGGGCAGAGATGTATTTTCTTAGACCTGGCTTCCTCTGAGTATAGGTTCCTAGGGTATCGTTTAATTAGAAGTGTATTCCACCTTATCTGCAGAGAGTTTAGTGTGCCATACAAAGGACTTCGCAGCAAGAGCATCAAACTGTTAGCCTAACATTTCAAGATGAAACTTGCACAGCGAAGAGAGGAATAACAAGGGAAACAGCATCAGGCTAAAGAGGAGTGGCAAGGGAAGAGAACACCTGTGGGAGCAGTAGTCAGTCTGCTTTGTATCAGGTGAGGGTTCTGGTGACCTTTTGTTATTTGGGAACACCACTCAGTGCCTGTAGTAAGTTCCTTTGAAGTGAAGATTGCATGTAAATTACATTACCCCTGGCCTAGGCCCAGCATGTAATAACAGAGAGCTAATTAGTGTCACCACTGTCTTGATTTTTGCTACCATTATTAATAAACATGCCTCCTGAATAGAGACCCATTCACATCTGGCTTAGTTCCTCGCAAATGTCCCAATCAGACTGCTTTGAATATGTTAGATATATTAATTTTAATAAACCAGGTGGACTGACAAATAACCGAACCTATTTAAAATAAACCTAGAATGCAATCTATGTTGAATGAGAAATTAATATTAAAATAAAAGGCAACTTCCAGATGCATCCGCGACAAGGATTGTTCTTTTCATTTTGTTAAAATGAAAACCAGTCATTGTGAGAAATCAGGAGATAGCTTTTTTTTAATCAGAAAATGCATCACACAAAAATAATTTATTTATCTTACCTGGTGGGTAGAACATGGTGAATCATTTATTGAAACTCAAATTGATTCTTTACATGTATTAATTTTAATAAACAAATTTAGAGCAACTAGTAACTAAAATGGTAATGTACCTTGTTATGAGATTGATTGCTGAGAAAAATGGAGCGTGGGGTTATAATATATCCTTCCAAATAGCCTTTGGATCAAAAATTTGCTCTTTCATTTAATGAGCTATTAATATTAACAGGTTCTACTGATTATTGCATCACTCAGGCATGGATAAACATTCCCTTTGAAGCATATATTATAAAAATTATATTTTTGGAAACTTAGTAGAAACTTTCTGGATGCAAATACATATTTGTGAACCTGTATTTCTACCATTTGTTAGGGATTAAAAGATGAACACGACTCTGGTATGATATATCCTTGAACAGGAGAAAAATTAGTCAGTCCAAGATGGACTGATTGATCATTTTATGTATTTGGCAGATATTTATGGAGTACTTTTGTTTTCTGGGTTCTAGGATACCCCAATATTTGATGAAGGAGGCAGACAGTAAACCAAAACTTATGTATTAGGTGGTAGCAAAAGTTGTGGATGAAAATAACATTGAATTAAGGGACTGTGGTGCTGTTTTGCCCTGGGTGGTCAGGGAGGGCCTCTCTGATAAGATGACATTTGAGTAAATATATGGGAGAAAGTTGTTGTAGGGAAAAGGAAGAGCAGACAGTACTTTCAAACAGGGTTGCACTAGACGTCTTTGAGGTTGCTATTGGGGCTGGAACTGAGTGTTAGGAAGTGAAGGAGTGAGTGGCCAGAACAGAGAGGCTATAAACCAACTGATGGACTTTGGTTTTTACTGCAAGATGGGAAGCCATCGGAGGGTATTGTTTTCACGAGAGCACCCTGGATGCTGTTTGAAAAAAGTCTTGGGACAACAAGTAGGCGGCTTGCTACAAGACCACATAGGAGGCTTTGGCAGAGCTCTAGCTAGAGGTGGTGAAGGACTTGGGGTCTTTTTTGAAGTAGAGCCAATAGATGTCTTGACTAGGACATGGGGGTGTAAGTGAAAGAGTGGAATCAAGGGTGAACAACCAGAAAGGTGGAGCTGTCAACTGAGATAGGGTCAGGTGTTGGTGGTGGGGTAGATCAGAAGTTCCATTTTGGCTGTTTTAAGCTGGAGATGTCATTTCCAAGTGGAAATGTCAAGTACGTAGTGAGATAAAGAAGACTAGTGCAGGTCTGGGCTGGAGATGAGAAGTTCTGAGTCAGCATTTAGGTGGTGTTTAATGCCATGAAACTGGATGAGATCATTTAGGGCCTGAGGTTGGGTGAATGAGAAGCCTGATGCTTGGACCTGAGGGGTACTACCACATTTTTGAGACCTGCTAGATGAAGGGAAGTCCGCAAAGGACACTGAGAAGGAGTAGCCAGTGAGGTAGGAAGAAAGCCAAATGAGAGTGGTGTTCGAGGAGTTGAGGGAGGAACGCATTGCGGGAAAAAGCATGGCCAACTGTGCCAAGTGGCCATGGAGAAGATTAGTAAGAGGGGCTCTAGGGATTCACCCTTGAATCTGCCAAGGTGAGGCCATTGGCCATCCGTATAGAAGCAGTCATGGTGACTCATGGCAGTGGAATGGGCTCAAGATAGATTGGCTTGGGCAATGTCTTTGATGCTCTTCTAAGTTCTTGTACTGTGTGTCACAAAATGGTGACATGTAGAATGCTCATAAGGGACGTGTTTGTTGTGTGACTGTTAATGGAGCTGATATGTATTTCGTGCTTCGCCTGTCATGGGAAGGTGTGCATTAAGCATGCTGCTGCTGCTGCTTTGTTACTTTCATCCACCTCTGGGCCCGGTACTGTCATGAGGGCAGGGCCCCTGCCACTAGGGTCTCATTAGCAGAGCTGCTTGCGAATGAATAGATGAATTGATTACATGACTCCAACAATTATAGGAAACTGGCATTATGTTCTTTTTTCGGAGATCGTGAAACCAGAGCTTTGAGAGATCCTTTGTCAAAAACAGATATACCGAGGACCTCCTGACTCAGGCTGAGAATGGTTTTAGCCCATGCTGTGTCCTCAGAAGGATCATGATTTAATTTAGGGATAAGCAAGTGAGAACTCTTAGCTTCTGGTTTGGCTTGGGGCATCCAGCTCCAGGGCCCACTATCATTTTTATCCTCTCAGTAATAGACAGAATAATGGTAGGCAGAATAATGGTCCCCCAGAGATGCCTATGTCCTGATTGCTGAAATCTGTGAATATGTTACATGGCAAGAGGAATTAAGGTTGCAAATGGAACCTGAGCTGACTGTAAAATAGGGAGATTGTTCTGGATGATCCAAGTGGGACCAGTATAGTCACAAGAGTCTCTACAAGCAGGTGAGAGGTAGAGGAGGCTGGAGTGATATGATGTGGGAAGGACTTTCCTGGCTTTGCAGGTGCGGGAAGGAGGGGGCCCCACAGCCAAGGAATGCAGGTGGCCTCTAGAAGCTAGAAAGGATAAGGAAACAGATTCTTTCCTAGAGCCTCCAGAGGAATACAGCCCTTCCGGCATCTTGATTTTCGCCCAGTGGTAGCTGTATTGGAGTATGAGTCGACAAGTGTGTTGTTCCAAGCCACTGAGTGTGATAATTTGTTACAGCATCCATAGGAAACAAACACAGTGAATAATGTGATTGGATGATCTTACTCACTTAGCACTTTGCCTTTAGCACAGAAAATAGTTGCAGTGAAATTGCTGATACTGTCAGGAGCTGTATTTATAAAAATGTATGTGTCTCTTTTCTGATACCCAAGAATGTTGTTTAAATAATAATCACATTTGATAATTAGGGCCTGATTCTACCCTGTCAGGACTTGAAAGCATTCCTTTCTCAGAAGACTTTTATGGAAGTGCCATAACAAATCTAATTTCTAAAAACCGTACGTTTCTTTTTACCCATGAGCTCCTTCGGTTTTAATGGAGTTTTTTTTTTTTTATACTTTAACTTTATTTTTTATTTTTTAAAATTTACATCCAAATTAGTTCGTATATAGCGAAGCAATGATTTCAGGACTAGATTCCTTAATACCCCTCACCCATTTAGCCCATCCCCCCTCCCACAACCCCTCCAGCAACCCTCAGTTTGTTCTCCATATTTGTGAGTCTCTTTTGTTTTGTCCCCCTCCCTGTTTTTATATTATTTTTGTTTCCCTTCCCTTATGTTCATCTGTTTTGTCTCTTAAAGTCCTCATATGAGTGAAGTCATATGATTTTTGTCTTTCTCTGACTAATTTCACTTAGCATAATACCCTTCAGTTCCATCCACATAGTTAGTGCAGCCATTTTTAAATATACAGATTCACAGGCGTCCATGTTAACATAATTCTTTCTTTGAGAATATGATTGTCTGCTCCAAAGATCTCAGTGAATGAAATAAATCTCTCAAAATAGTATCTGAAGGGATGAGAGTGGGGAAACCTTTGATAAAGCTTGAGGTTTCAGTCTTTTGTCATCATTTCCATCTGTCACTGGGCGCTTTTGACATATTTGGCCTGTGATGGTGTAGGAATGCTGATAACACTGACTCCATCTTGTTGGCTCCTCTGTTGCCACTTTAGGTAACTACTACAGACCCCTAGGCACACAGGTGGCACCACTGTAGAATACAGACCCTCAGGTGCACAGGTGGTGCCACTTTAGATAACTACTCCAGCCCCCCTCAGACACAGGTGACATCACTTTCGATTGCTACAGACCCTCAGGTGGACAGGTGGTGCCAGTGTAGATAACTACCCAGTGATCTCACTACCCTGCCCCTAGCTCTATAAAAACTGTGGGTTGAGGTCCAGGGTTTGTGGAGAATGTGTGGTGGAGGGTGCGGGGTGGGGGGAAGGGGGAAGGAGAACAGCTACTTGGTGCTCTGGATCGTCTGTCTGCCCGCCCGCCTGATTGTCCCTATTAGTAAGTTACCCTGAATAGAATCCTGTGTAAATGGTGTGGAGTGGTTTCCTTCACTTTTTTGGCATTAAAGTACCTTCTGAGTCTGGAGGATACTTACCTTCCTCCACCCTCGAATGGATTAGCTGCTTCTGGTGTGTACAGGCTTCCAGTACCTGTAGAGACCGTAGCTTTCCCCTTCCTTTTCTAATAATGTGTTTGAAGACATTGTTTCAACGATGTGGCAAAATCAGAAGTAATGTATGTTCATTTTTTGAAATACTATAAAACAAGTAAAAAGAGGTAATTAGGTTTAGATAATTTTTCTCTCCCTTCTCCCATCCTTTTTAAAATTGTTTTTTATTTTTTAAATGTTTTATTTTTGAGAGGGAGAGAGAGGGAGAGCAAGGGAGGGGCAAGAGAGAGAGGGAGACAGAGAATCCCAAGCAAGCTTTGTACTGTCAGCACAGAGCCCGGCTCAGGGCTCACACTCAAGAACCCTAAGATCATGACCTGAGCCAAAATCAAGAGTCGGATGCATAATGGACTGAGCCACCCAGGTGCCCATCCTTTTTTTAAATTTTTTAATGGCATTAGTAAACTTTACCAGGATTTTTTTTTTATTTCTTGTTATTATCTTTCATATCTCTTCCAGCATCCCCTAGATTTTTTTTGTATTTGAATACTTCCTTGGAAAGTATGTTTCAGTGTGAGAATTTGTGCCCCGAGTCTTCTGAGTCCTGGTAAAGTGCCCTTTAGGCAGATCTGCTGGAGGCAGCAGCGCTGGGGGAGTTAATCTCCACTCGGTAGGGGGAGGGATAGAAGACCAGGAGTGAATGCACCCAGGCCAGGGTGGAGCTGTTGCTGCCCATTTCTCTAGTGAATGGGGGTGGTTAACAAAACCTCAGAAGCCACCTTGGGGAGAGGTGAACGCTGGGTCTCAACAACTCCCCCTTCTGGATGATTTCGATTGCCTCCAGAGTTTCTCACTTGGGATGTTAGGTTCTGGAATCCCTCTTTCCTTTTATAGTGTCTTCAGGGCTGGTTTGGAGGGAAGAGGTCAGCATTCCCGGTAAGCTGTCTGTCTTGGCAGGAGCTGTGTCTTAGGGTTTTGTAGAGAAACAGAATGAATAGGATCAGAGAGAGAGAGAGAGAGAGAGAGAACATCTGAGAGAGATCAGAGGGATCTGAAAGAGAGAAAGAGATTTGTTATAAGGAACTTGCTCATGGGATTATGGAGCTGGCAAATCCCCAAGTCTGCAGGGTGAGCAGCGAGCCAGAGATCCAGGAGAGCCAGTGGTTTCACAGGCTCAATGCCAAGAAAGAGCCAGTGTTTCAGTTCAAATTCGAATACAGGAAAAAAAAAAAAGCTGCCCAGTTTGAAGGCAGTTAGGTAGAAAGAACTTTGAGAGCTACTTGAGAAGGTTGGCCTTTTTTAATTTTTTTAATTTTTAAAAATTTATTTACTTAAATTCAAGTTAGTTAACATACAGTGCAATTTTGGTTTCAGAAGTAGAACGCAGTGATTCCTCTCTTACATATAACAGCCAGTGCGCATCCCCACAGGTGCCCTCCTTCATGCCCATCACCCGTTTAGCCCATCCTCCCACCCACCTCCCCTCCAGCAACCCTCAGTTTGTTCACAGTATTCAAGATTCTCTTATGATTTGCCTCCCTCTCTGTTTATATCTTATTTTTCCTTCCCTTCCCATATGTTCATCTGTTGTGTTTCTTAAATTCCGCATAGGAGTGAAATCATACTTGTCTTTCTCTGACTAATTTCGCTTAGCATAATACACTCTAGTCCCATCCACGTTGTGGCAGATGGCAAGATTTCATTCGTTTTGAACATCGACTAATACTCCATTGTGTATACATACACCACATCCTCTTTCTGTTCGTCAGTCAATGGACATTTGGGCTCTTTCCATACTTTGGCTATTGTCGATAGCACTGCGATAAACATTGGGGTGCGTGTGCCCCTTCGAATCAGCATTTTTGTATCCTTTGAATAAATACCTAGTAGTGCAATTGCTGGGTCTTAGGGTAGTTCTATTTTTAACTTTATGAGGAACCTCCATACTGTTTTCCAGAGGGGCTGCTCCAGTTTGCATTCCCACCGGCGGTGCAAAAGTGTTCCTCTTTCTCTGTATCCTTGCCAACATCTGTTGTTGCCTGAGTTGTTCACTTTAGCCATTCTGACAGGTGTGAGGTGGTATCTCATTGTGGTTTTGATTTGTATTTCCCTGATGATGAGTGATGTGGAGCATTTTTTCATGTGTTGGTTGGCCATCTGGATGTCTTTGGAGAAGTGTCTACTCATGTCTTTTTCCCATTTCTTCACTGGTGTATTTGTTTTTTGGGTGTTGAGTTTGATAAGTTCTTTATAGATTTTGGATACTAATCCTTTATCTGATCTGTCGTTTGCAAATATCTTTTCCCATTCCGTCGGTTGCCTTTCAGTTTTGTTGTTTCCTTCACTGTGCAGAAGCTTTTTACCTTGATGAGGTCCATTTCTGCTTTCATTTCCCTTGCCTCTGGAGACGTGTCTAGTAAGAAGTTACTGTGGCCTGCAGGAAATTTTGAGGAGGATTCTCTGAGTGGAGGGTGGGGGAAGACCAAAGTGGCAAAGAGTACAAAGGACCAGAGAACATCACCACAAACAACAAATCTGCAGATAATACAACAGCACTAAACTCATATATTTCAGTAATCACTCTGAAGGTAAAGACTAAGTGCTCCAATGGAAATACGTAGGTTGTTAGAATGTATTGATAGATAAGATCCATCTATCTGCTGCCTACAAGAGACTCATTTTAGATCTAAGGACACCTGCAGATTGAAAGTGAGGAGATGGAGAACCATCTGTCATGCCAGTGGAAGTCAAAGAAAGCCGGAGTAGCCGTACTTATATCAGCCTTTTTGTTCTGTTCAGGCCTTCAACTGATTGGATGAGGCCCACCCACACTGGAAAGCACAATCTGCTTTAAATTAGTCTACCAGTTTAAATGTTAATTTCATCTGGGGCACCTGGGTGGCTCAGTCAGTTAAGCGTCCGACTTTGGCTCAGGTAATGATCTCACGGTCTGTGAGTTCGAGCCCCTTGTCGGGCTCTGTGCTGACAGCTCAGAGCCTGGAGCCTGCTTCGGATTCTTTGTCCCCCGCTCTCTGCCTCTCTCTCTCTCTCTCTCTCTCTCTCTCTCTCTGTCAAAAATAAATAAAACATTAAATAAAAAATAAACATTAAAAACTTTTTTAAATGTTAATCTCATCCCAAAAATCTTCCTCACAAAAACACCCAGAATAATGATGGACCAAATATCTGGGCATTTCATGGCCCAAACAGGTTGATACAAAATTATCACAAGCCTTGAGAGTTTTGTTCTTTCCATACAGTCGTATCCTCTGTGAGATCATCCAACAATGATGTATTTGTTTTTCATTTTCTTGTCTTTGACCTTGACTGAAAGTTCTAGATCCGCTTTGAAAAATAGTGATTAATAGACATCAGTGAGGCTTGTTGCTTCTTTTCATTGTTAAGTGAAGTGTCATGTTGGCTTTGATTTCAAATGGTTGTTCTCAGCTCTTGAAAGAAACCTTTTTATTTACTGAAAGCTTTTCTTTTTTTTCTCTCAAAGAATCAGAAATGAGTGTGGAACTTTGTAAATGCTATTTCAGTGTCTGTCAGTGTGGTGCTACAGTTTTTTTTTTTCCTTTGGTCTATTAAATAATGAAATCAGATTTCTTAATATTCAGTCTTTGTGTTTCTGTGATATTTGATCTTAAAAGTATTCTATTAATGTATTTGCTGGGTTTAATTTGTGAACTCCTGTTTGGAATTTTTACACTTAAATTCTCCCATGAGATGACTGAACTCTGCTTTTTTCCCTGTGATGTACTCTTTGGGAGTTTTGGTATCAGGTTATGCCGCCTTTTCAGAATGAATTGGGAAGTTTTTATTTCCCTGTTATGGGACAGTTTAAATAACTTAGGCACTTACCTTTTTTGCCTTTATTTTTGAGGGTGGGGGTGGGAAGAGAGTGTGAGTAAGGGAGGGGCAGAGATAGGGTTCCAAGCAGGCTCTGTGCTGTCAGCACAGAGCCCCAGGCAGGACTCGAACTCACATACTGGGAGATCATGCGCTGAAATCAAGAGTCAGACACTCAACCGACTGAGCCACCCAGGCGCCCCATAACTTAGGCATTTTCTGCTTGAGTGAGAGTTTTCAATAGAACATGCTTAACAGTCTAGGCCAGATACCCTTCTGCAGGTAGTACTGAGATGACTTTTATTTTCCGTTTATTCTGTTTGTGTTTAAAAAGCGCCAGCCCTTGGACTTAAGATTCAGTTTTCTAGTTGACTAATGCATTCTTAACTTTACCTTTCTTGAGTGTTCTCTGGTTCCCTGCAGTGCCCCCCTCCCTGCTTCCAGCGTTCTCCTGGTCCTGCAGTGCTTATGGCTGGGGCTCCCAGACTGTCCATAATGCCCTGCCATGTGTTAGGGGCTTTTGGTCTCTGCTGGTAGAAGAAAGAGGTAGACTGATGGTGGCCAGGGCTGGAAGTGCAGGCATGGAGAAACAGCGGGCAGAGGTTGCACATAGATGCCGCCTCCTGGAGAAAACAGCCGCTAAGGGGTGGGCGGTCCTCTTTCTGGTGGAGTGGGTCAGGCTCGAGGTCATGGGCATGGAGGATGGTGGGAAAGCTAAACATCTTTCTACTTTTGTTCAGATTATGTTTTCATGGAACACATCAAGGTGTGTCATAAACTTACCGTTCATTTTCAGCATTTGTATCAGTTTCTCCTTGATTCTGGTAATATTTCGTCTTAATTGTTATTGCTAGTGTAGGTTTTTAAATCTGTTTCTTCATTGAAATTTTTGAGAAGCTGTCAGACTCTGGTCGGGGGGGCCGGCAGGGTGCTTCTCTGCATCAAATATGGAGTGTGCAATTGAAAGATGTTTGGGAGGTATTTAATCTCCTCTAAAACATAAAATAGTCTCGGGAATTGTAGCATTTTCCTTTCCCATATAACAAGAAACTCGTGCCTTATAAATGTAGATTTTTCATGAACAGTGTTTTAGCTGGCAAGGTTTCTGTCTGCTGTTGCAGTTAGAAGATGATAGAGCTTCATTTCTGTGAATTTCTCTGTAATTCTAATTTCTACCACTAACCGAATAGCCACTAGCTTCCCTCTGGGAAGCTTCCACTTCCCAGCCTCCCTCCATTCCATCCCTCCCCCCGTGTCTGCAGAACACATAGTTTAGATGATCTGTGTAGTTCCTTTTGACTGATAGCTTATGATTTGGATTTTCCTGTGCGGAAATCTAAATGAGAAGGTCGTAGAAAAGCTTCTACTGAACTCGGTCTGCTGGTACCGCATACTTTTGTTTTCGCTGGTCTTTATTAGGTACCCACAGTTTTGTTAGGTGACGTTCAGAACAGTGAAAAGGCATAAACCCTGCTTCTCAGGATCTTGTGATCACCAAGGGATATTGGGAAGAAAGGAAAAGAGGGTTATGTTGGCTTTTGGGACGGAAATTGTCCACCTGAATGGCATACCTTGAAGATTGGTGAGGTTATTCCATATTGGTGGAAGGAAATGAAAAGCTTACTTGCTTTTTTCATTCCCCCCCTCCTCTATATATTCTTATCGCTTTCCCAATATAAAATAAATGATGGGAGTTGATCCTGTTTATGGTATATGGCTTAGGGCACGGGAACCTTCACCTTATTTTTTTTCCTCCTTGAATTGAACATGCAATTCTGATGCTACAGGGCAAAGGAGAGACCAGGGTTTATGAAGACTGCATATCTTGTGAATCTTAAGTAGAGCTCTTCAATTATTAGAGGCTCAACTTTTTCTCACCTTCGTACTCCGTGTTGCGGTAAGGAAAGCAGCTTTGAGAGATAAGGATCTGAGTTCAGTAGACATCAAGTTTTGAAGAGGATGTTGAACAATGACTTTAAAAATAGCATTTATTTCTATAATAACAGAAAATATAGAAAATATGGGCAATAGCTCGCAATAGTGATTATTTGTTATTGTCTTTAGTGGTCACATCAACCCTGTGATGGGGGTCCTGCTATCATTCCCCCATTCTACAGATGAAAAAAACTGAAGCTTAGAAAGGTTACTATTTTGGTGCTTATTCTTCTGACTCCCCCCCCCCCCCCCCCCATAAGCTTCTCCAATAAAATTTGGATCACGCAGGGACGCCCGGGTGGCTGTCAGTCGGTTAAGCATCTAACTCTTGATTTTGGCTCAGGTTGTGATCTCATCATTCATGAGATTCAGCCCCACATCAGGCTCTGCACTATCAGCACAGAACCTTCTTGGGATTCTCGCTCTTCTTTCTCTGCCCCCCTACCTTCAAAATAAATAATGTTAAAAAAGGGGTCATGCAACGCACATTTTATGATCTACTTTTTCAATTAATAGGACATTTTGAGAACACTTCCCTTGTTATTAAATAGTCTTTGAAAAATGATTTTAGTGCCTTTATAGCATTTAATCTTACGAAATGTATTTAACCCAGAGTTTCTCAGTCTTGACGCTGTTGGCATTTGGGGCCGGATAACATTTTGTTCTGGAGATTGTCCTGTGCATTGTAGGACGGTTAGCATCCTCTCTGGCCTCTCCCCACTAGATGCTAGCAGTCTTTCTCCTCCCACTCAGTCGTGACAACAAAAATGTCCCCAGACATTGTCAAATAAATGTCTTGGGGGAATAAAATTACCCTTGGTTTAAGAACCTCTTATTTAACCATATGTATTTTATGCTTTTAAAAATATATGGATATGTATAGACTCATTGTGAATTAACTATCTGTATGAAAAAGTAGACCCATGTCATCTAGATTACATCTATCAGCTCTAATTTCAGCTACTTTCTTTGGTTCATATATTTTCAGTAATAGCAATATTGCTTGGAAGTCAAAACTTAACAACATTATTTGCATTCATATAAGAATGTAATTGCTTATCTGTCACCAGTCTGATGGAAAGGCATCCTGGGAGCATTGACCACAGTTGTTTTATTGTAGATGAATTCCATTATCTCCATGTCACTTTCCTAAAAAGTTTGGTCATTGAGGCAGCTATAATACCTAGGGTTATTAATGGAAACCAGAAGTTACTTTTTCAGCTTGTTTAGGTAGTTTTCTTGATACGTTTTGACATTTAAGGATATATAAAGCCATCTTTTTTCCAGTCATCTTTTTATCTAAAGAAAATTGTATTTTGTAATAGAACTGTGTAGCCTCCAATAATTAATAGTTGCACTTGACCTTTTAAGGTAGTAGCCTTCATTTGGTGGGCAGGGGATGGTAGGCAAAACAAAGCTAATTGGAATCGTTAGTCCTTGGTTAATTGTGAATCTTACGTTCAGGGATTTTACGTAGTTTTTTCTCATCATAGATATGTTCTTTCAGGAAAAGTTCAAGATTGGCATGAGGTATTTGGAGATGTCCTGTAATGTGCATGTATATGCATGTATATTTACTGATAATGTTATAGTTTCAAATAGATGTATTTACACAATAATGTATAGTTCTTGACTTTGTTGACAATACGGTATTGTAGTGAATAGGTCTGTTTCTTAAAAATTTGTTAGTTATGGCGTGCCGGGGTGGCTCAATCAGTGAAACATCTGATTCTTGATTTCAGCCCAGGTCATGATCTCACAGTTTGTGGGTTCCAGCCCCACGTTGGGCAGAGCCTGCTTGGGATTCTGTCTCGCCCTCTCTCTCTGCCCCTCCCCTGCTTGCTCACGCTTTCAAAATAAATTATCTTTTAAAAAAATTCATGTTTTTGAAACTTAAATTATTTCTTTTGATTGACTTAAAGTATAGTTTGAATTATGCTTAAAAATTTTCATTTGTATTTGGCACAATTGTTTTATTTTTCTCTTTTCCCTCTCCCTTCTCTATTAAGTAGTGATTACAGAGATTTTAATAGACCATGGGACTTCTTTCAAAGTGAATTACTTGTAAAGAAAGAACATTTTTTAAAATATAGATTTTCTAAAATTCAGATGTCCTGGTACTAGATTTCAATAGCTTTTTAAAACCTATTTTACAATACCAATTACATAGATTTCAAACATACAAGGGTGAGTACCAGTTTTGAATATTTCAGTTCCCCTTAAGCTAATTAGAATTCTAGAGAGAATGTTCTAGGTTTTCTTTTATACCTTCATACCCATGATTATTCATTTGCTTTTTATTAACACTTGATTTTTTACTGCAGAAGTTCAAACTGCATTTTTTTTTTGATGATGGCAGTGTCCTTATTGTATCTAGCTTTAAAGCATTGATTGATTATTTCCTAAAAAGATTTGCCCCTTGTCAGATGCAGTGGTGACATGAGGCCAAGTAAACAGTTCATCTTATCACACTTTCTTTTTTTTTTTTAATTTTTTTTTAATTTTTTATTTTTGAGAGAGAGTGAGACAGAGTGTGAGTGGGGGAGGAATAGAGAGAAAGGGAGACATGGAATTCAAAGCGGGATCCAGGCTCTGAGCTGCCAGCACAGAGCCTGACACGGGGCTTGAACCCACAAACTGCGAGATCATGGCCTGAGCTGAAGTCAGACGCTCAACCGACTGAGCCACCCAGGCGCCCTGTCACACTCCCTTCCCTGAATGTTCAGCTGAGGTCTTTCTCCTAGATGAAGCTGGCTGGGACAAAGCCCATCTCTGTAGAGTGAGGTTGTGATTTGTCAGGGAGTGCTCACCTGCTGGCATTTTCCACTAGCTTAACTTGGGTGTTATATCTCCCCTGTCCCTTTCAGCATGTCTAGTATTTTATTTCGGGGGCGGGGGGGACAGAACAAAAAAAATCCCACTGCATTTTCATAAAGAGATAGTATCCAGAAATAACATTTTAAGCTCTGTATTAATAATAACAATAAAAAATACAGCGATCTTTGTTTGCTGCCTGAATACATGTGACGCACATTTTTTCAAAGTAAAATTCTTGGTCCTCTGGGCAGTGGTATATATAAAATATACCCATGTGCGAAGGACTTGGATAAAGTTAAAACAGGATGAAAAATTGGTTCTAAACACCAAAAAAGCTTTTCTTGTACATGAATTTTAAGTTATCAGGTGAAAAGTGCAGTATTTCTTGTGCCTATACACATCTAAGTTAGGTGACAGGATTTCTGCTGTGAAGATTTACCCTACAGTGTTAGGAACAAATGCCCAAATAGTTTCTCAGGTGGAAATCTTTAATTGCCTTAATTGGTTATCCGCAAAAGCCATTCTTTTGCTTTTAAGTTTCAACTCCGTAGGAGTGATATGATTGGGATATCAGATTGGGATATGATAGGATTATGATATGAAATTTGTTTTTCAGATACTGTTTTAGAATCCTATAGGGTGGTTTAAAGGACTTTTAATTAAAAGTGCTATACACTTAGTGAAAATCCGTGTTAGCTGAGGAATTGATTCTTGTGAAAGGAAAGCTGCAAATTTTTCTTGTATGGGTAAATGTCACTCTTTTCATATCTTCGCTTTGCTGCAAGCCAGGACTTCTACTATTCCACTAGGTTGTCATAGAAACGCACTTAACTGTCATCTCCACTCGACTGTTGATGGTTTTATTTGTAGGTTTGCAAGATTATTAAAATTTAACAAAAATTATTGATTTGCCTTTTATTAGCACTGGGTTGTTTTCCATGGAAATTAAAACTGCACAAAAGTCTTTTTTTTTTTTCCTCTTAAAATTTTTTAAAGGTGACACTATATTAAATCTGCTTGATTTAAAAAAAAATACATATATTTAAAATGTGATCTATAGTCTGCAGCAGAATAACCTCCGTGAATTGTATTTTTGAGTCACTTTCCATTTTCTTTGTTTACGGCATGCAGAAAAAAAAAACAACTTAAGTTAAAAAGCAGGCTAGAGGTGAATTTTTAACATAAAAGATACCTGTCAGAAAGCGTGCAGTGCTACATCAAGTGCCTAATATTGGAGTTTTCATTTTATTTATGGTTTTTGAAGCCTAGCACGAATGCTTCAGTGAGCTGTGTTGTGAAAGTATTTATTTTTGTATATTTATGTGAGAGAAATTATTTAGTTTTCACTTATAAATAAGACAGGCAAACCTTATTTACAGTAACTTTATCTAATGGCCCGTGGATGACTGCTTTTATGCAAAATAGTGAAGAGGCTAGAATTAACTTTTCACATTGGATGCACATTTGATGTCCAGACTTCAGCAACATGTGGCATCTTATTATAAAGACTAGCATTCAGGGTTCAATTTGTATTTAACACATTTCCTCCAGAAGGCACACATCATCTTTGCCACATTTAATGTTAACTTTGTAAGGATTTCTGTTTCTTGCCTGTAGGTACATAAGTAGAAATCTTTCTTTTGGTGCTTTTTGTAATTTTCCTTTTTATAGGTTTTCTTAGACTTGGTTAATTTGTTATTTTAACAACAGGTCACTTCTAACATACGACAGCTCCTTGGGTTGACTTTCATCAGTTATCTTTTTATTTTTACTTTTTAGAGCATGCAAGTGGGGGAGAAGGGTGGAGGGAGGGAGGGGGAGAGTGGTGGGGGGAGACAGAGAGAGAATCTTAAGTAGGCTCCATATTTAGTGCAGAGCCTGATGCAAGGTGCAGTCCCACAACCCTGAGATCATGACCCAAGCTGCAATCAGGAGACAGATGCTCAATTGAATTAACCATCTAGGCATTCCCTGTCAGTTACCTTTTTAAAGAAGTATGGATCTTTTAGATAACCATATGTATTATACTTCCTTTTGTCACTATTCTTAAAGTTATTCTTACAAAGTTAGTAGTGGGTACATCATCTTTGATTTTTCACACTTAACTAAATAACTAATAGCTTGTATATACTTGGGGAAGAATATTTGATAGCTCATCAGAGACATGGAATACTGATTTTTTTTTTTTTCTTAAACCAGATTTTTTGCTTTTAAAATGTCATTACTTCTGTAGCTAGCCTGCACAATAGCCCCCTGATGATCCTCACCTGTTATTCCTGCCCTTGTGACCTCCCCCCCAAAACTGAATTGTGGCTGACCTGTATGATAAATGGAATATTGCAGGAGTGTGCCTCTTAGGCTAGGTCATATATAACTGCTTTCTCTTGGATCACTCACTGTGGGAGAAGTCCCTTTCCATGTCCTGAGGACACTCAGGCAGCATTAAGGAGAGGTCCATGAAGTGAGGAACCAAAGCCTCCTGCCAGCAACCAGCATCGACTTGACAACTGAGTGAGCCATTGTGGAAGCAGATGCTCTAACCCCAGTCCTGCCTTCAGATGATTGCAGCCTCAGCTGACATCTTGGCCTGCGACCCCACGAGAGACCTTAAGTCTGAACCACCCAGCTAAGCCAGTCCTGTATTGCTTACCCACAGAAATATTAAATATTTAAAAAATTTTTTAATTTTGAGAGCGAGCATGTGAAGGGGTAGGGGAGAGAGAGAGAGAGAGAGAGAGAGACAGACAGACAGACAGACGGACAGACAGACACAGAGAGGAAGGAAGGAAGGGAGGGAGAGAATCCCAAGTAGGCTCTGTGCTCAGCACAGAGCCCAATGCTGGGCTCGATCCCATGACCCCAGGACCATGACTTGAGCTGAAATCAAGAGTTGGATGCTCAACCAACTGAGCCACCCAGGAGCCCCTAAATTAATATTTAAATAGTTAAAATAATGTGTATTAAATGTGTCTTAAATAATAATATTATATATATTATATATACATATATAATAATAATAATGTGTCTTAAATCAGTACATTTTTGCATAATGTGTTAGGCAGCAATAGAGGACTAATGCAGCTACTAAACACTTTTAAACGTTTCCTGTTGATCACATAGTTCATAGTTATTTGTAGGCATAGAGGTTGTGGAGGCTTCTGTTATGATTTGTAGCATTTGATAGGAGATTAGGTAGTGTACTATACAAGTCATTGACTTTAGGGCATTCATAACTCTGAATTTTGGCTCTGCGTATGTGCCTTGATGAAATTAAAATCTATGATCATAATTTTATGCTGAAAATCTGTAAAATGGAATAATTATTCTTAACTCTTGAGTGTTTTTTTAAGTCAAGATGAAGTGAGATATCTGATGTTAAGTCTGTTATATGACGTTCTGTTATATGAATGTCACCCTTTCCCCCGGTGACGATGTGCTTCTGTGACCTAGAGGTAAAGACCACTCTTGCCATTTGAGTTTGCACCTCTGCCTGGTGCGTCATAATCTTCAACAGGCCCACCACAATCATTTTCCTTTTACTTACTTTTTCTTTTTACTAGGACGTGCCTAGGTGTGATTTTCTTCATATTTATCTTGCTTGGGATTACAGAACTTCTTGAATTTGTGGGTTGATGTCTGTCAGTTTCAGGAAATTCTCAGTTCTCTCCTGTTCTCCCCCAACCCCAGGCTCATTTTCCTTATTCTTCTGCGACTGTAATTAAAAGTGTTAGCCCTTTTCACTGTGCTCCACATATCTCCTATCCTTTTTCTGTATTTTTCATCCATTTTTCTACTCTGGCTTCCCTTTGGAGATCTATTTGACCTGTTTTACACTTCATTAAGCCTTTCCTTAGCTTTGCTAACCTTCTGGTAAGCCATCTGTTGCATTCTTAGTTTCAGTTTTAAAATTTCTACTTGATTCTTTTTTACAGATTATAATTCCCTGTTGAAAATTTATATCTCTTTCATCTGTCTTCTCCATCTTCTTTTATTGACCGTACTAATCATAGTTACAGTAAAGCCCTTTTTGATGATTCCAGGTCACCTGTGGGTCTACTTTTATGGTCTTTTCTCCTCTTTGAGTTTTAGTCACTGGGTCCTATCTTGTGGCATACCTTGTCATTTTTTTTTTTTTAATTGATTTTGCTCTTCTCATTATTGTGAGTGAAAATGGTAGAGGCCCCAGTACTTTTATACTCCAAAGAGAAGTTTTCTTTTTCCCAGGAGTCCCCTTGTCCTTTACTGGACAGATAGGTTGGGGGTTACATACCTTAATCCAGTCAGGGGTTGAACTGAGTCAGAGACACACTGAAGTTTGGGTAAGCTACTTTTTCATGTCCCCTGGGTACCTGGGGATCCAAGTAACGTGTGGTGTTCATCAGGACCTCATTTGTTGGTAATTCCTGGACTCTAATTCTTATCTTCTAAGCACATCAAGGCAGCTGTTTTGTATTTCTGAGGCTTTGTGTTTAGCTTTTTAACCTCATGCCCCATGTAGCTTTGGAAATTGGCAATTGTCTCATGGGGAAAATTGGCTGTGTAACAGGCTTACTTCTCTGCCCCTCTCCTCCATTGGGATCTTAGCCCCTCAAGTTTCCTGTTTTGTTACTTGAGTCCTACAAGTGCCAGAAGATTTGCGGCTTTTCCTACCCTCAGCGGTGGCCATCTTCTGAGGCAGAGCTTGGGTTCTCAGCCTCTTGTCCTATACCCAGAATCAGTAAATGGCTGGAGATTGCTAGCTCACCGTTCTGTGGTTTCTCCACCATCTTGGAATCTTGGCCCTTCTAGTTCAGGTTGCTTCAGCAGCCCTTTAATTGATGCCTTAGACTTGTGCTATGTATTTCATTCAGCTTTTCTAGAGGCTTAGAGGTGGGAGCATTGGTGTGCCTGAAGCTATCTGAATGTTAGCGGGAAAGTGAGGACTATACAATTACAGTACTTTTGAAGGGAATGTCAGTGAGTAGGTTGTTTTCATGAGCTTCTGTTTTGGCCAGCTTTATCCTGTCACACTTATTGGTACATGCACATTTTATAGTTTGTCATTACATGTTGATACAGTAAAATAACATCTTTTCCTGAGTCCTCATAATAATTTTTCATAATTCTCCTTGATTTAATTCAGAACCATTATAGGCCACATAGATTCCTAACTTTGTTCCATAACTGTGAGGATTAAGGATATCTTTTGTTGTTGTATCAATAGTTAGGTTGAACATAGAAAGTGAGTAATAATACATACAAAACAACTAAGAAATTTTTAACACATGTAAAAAAAATTTTTAATGCATTAGGTTTATTCAGATGAAAGTAAATGGTACATTTTCTAACATAAACAAATGATCATGGGTTATCAGTTTTTATAATTAAAATATTTTTTGATGTATGAATACATTTTGTACATAAAATTTCCAATTTCCTTTCTTTGATTTTTTTTTTTTTGTAATTATATTTTTCTAACTAAAATAAGATATTCTCAAATCCAGCAAAAGTATTTATGGTCTTGAAATACAAAATCCACATCTTTAGAGGTTTATTGTATTCCTGTCTCACTGCTGTGTTTTTTGTCCATGATGTCAAAGTGACCAGTATTTTGCCCACACATCTTTTATTGGCATATATGGACATACAGTTTTTGTATTTATTTATTTATTTGCTTTTATTTATTTTTGAGACAGAGAGAGACAGAGCATGAACGGGGGAGGGTCAGAGAGAGGGAGACACAGAATCCAAAACAGGCTCCAGGCTCTGAGCTGTCAGCACAGAGCCTGACGTGGGGCTCGAACCCATGGGCTGTGAGATCGTGACCTGAGCCAAAGTCGGACACTTAACCAACTGAGCCATCCAGGCGCCCGTTTTTTTTTTTTTTTTGTTTTGTTTTGTTTTTTTTTTTTTTTTTTAAGTTTAGGTATTTATTTTGAGAGAGAGAGAGACTGTGTGAGTGGGGAAAGGGCAGGGAGTGAGGGGAGAGAGAATCCCAAGCAGGTTCAGCACTGTCAGCTCAGAGCCCTATGCAAGGCTCAAAGTCACAAAATCATAAGATCATGACCTAAGCTGAAACCAAGAGTTGGATGCTTAACTGTCTGAGCCCCCCAGGTGTCCCTGGGTAGATAGTTTTATATTTAATATGCCAAGGTTGATTACTGTCGACGGTAAGTATGTATACTGCTGTCCTCAACTTTTGAATGTATTCTACTTGTGAAGTTGTAACAGTTGATGTACCCAATTGGAAAAATGGAAACCTGAAGCTCTATTTTTTTTTTTAATTTTAATTAATTTTTTTGAGAGCTAGAGAGCACAAGCAGGTGAGGGGTAGAGAAGGCGAGACAGAATCCCAAGCATGCTCTGTGCTTCAGTGCAGAGCCCAGTGCGGGGCTTGAACTTGCAAACTGTGAGATCATGACCTGAGCCGAGATCAAGAGTCAGACACTCAACTGACTGAGCCACTGGGGCACCCCAAAACATTAAGATCTTAACCTTTACCTATAGTTGTAGTTATTGACGATCATGGAGGAAGCCATCTCTGTTCCCCCTTAAGAATAATGTGTTTCGAGTCTATTTCAAATCTGTGATGGCTGTCATTTTCTGTTTTTTGTGTAGGAAGAAGAAAGTGAGGAGGAACCCAAACTGAAGTATGAAAGGCTTTCCAATGGGGTAACTGAAATCCTTCAGAAGGACGCGGCTGGCTGCATGACTGTCCATGACAAGGTAAGGTAGCCCTTGCAGAGGATTTTTCTCGAAGTCCTTTCTGTTGTTAAGTTTGTGTCTCCTCTCGACTCCTAATGATTTTGGTGGTGGCTTTTTCCAGTAATTGTATCTCCCTCCCACTCTTCTTCCTCTCCAACAGAAGAATGAGAACGACAACCAAAAACCTGATACGTATGTACACACATGCGCGTGCGCGCGCACACACACACACACACACACACACACACACACACACACACAGAGAACACATTGCAAGGGTGTATCAAGTAGAATTTAGATAGATGTGAAAGATTTCTAGCAAGTAGTTCTCGGCAGCTCTATCGCTTTAAATTCTTCAAACTGTTAGTAGTAGAGTTGGGAAGTGTTCAGACTGGAAATCATGTAACAGTGCTTTCATGATGGGAGGAGATGTTGCATTGGAGGTGTTAGGAATCATTACAGCGGCCCCAAATGATTACTTACATATTTTATGGGTTAATACGTTCCACATCTGGGGCTCTGCCATAACAAAACCCCCACCAGCTTTGTGAGTCCCCCACCAGCACCCTTTGCCTCTTCTTGGACCAAAACAAAATGTGTTCTGAGGGGGGAGTATTGGAGGCCTGGCGGTTTGAGCCACTGTCCTCTTCTCCCCTGTGGGCCTCCACAAGTGAGGCAGTCTCCCCAACTCTGATCCATCCCCTGGCTTCATCCTGAATCACCTGTAGTGTTTCTTCATCCTCCTCCTTCCCTCTACCCTTCCTTGTGTTTTTAATGTTTTTTTCTTTTTGAGAGAGAAAGCTCAGAAGCAGGGGAGGGGCGGGGGCGGCGGGGGACAGAGGATCTGAAGTGGGCTCTGCACCCATAGCCGAGAGCCCAGTGTGGGGTTCAAACTCCCGAACTGTGAGATCATGACCTGAGCAGAAGTCAGACACTCAGCCGACTGAGCCACCCAGGCTCCCCCTACCTTCCTTTTTACTTCAGGTTTCATCCCGCTGTTCATAGAATGCTTGTTCTCTCTTGCTTTAACCAGAAACCGCCTCCCTCGGGGCACCTCTTGTTGTGGCTGTCCCACCATGTACCCCTTCTCATTGTTGCCATCTTCCAGTCTGGCATGGCGACCACATCCCAGCCTGCTCGTCACCTTGCTTCGCTCGCTGAAGACTGGCCTTGCCATCCTTCTTGCGGGCCTTTTTCTTGATCTTAAATTTCAGTTTCCATGACTGCCCCCCAGGGACACCTCCCCAGAATAGCGTGCCCGTTTATCCAGGTGCCTCATTAACAGTTCCACCTTTTGTTCCATTTTTGCCAGAAGCTCGGCTCCCCCATCATGAGCGCCCCTTCTGCTCCCTCTGTAATCTCACATCTGGTTTTTGTTCTCTGTCCCATTTGGCAGCACCACAGTCCCTTTTGTCACCTAAGCCAAAGCTGGCTCTTCCTCTGCATCCACCCAGTCATTCCTAAGTCCTGGTGATTTTCTCCCTTCCCCTGCCTGTGCTCCCAGACCACTCCCTTTTCTAGTTTAACTTTTTTTTTTTTTTATGTTTATTTATTTTTGAGACAGAGGGAGACAGAGCGCAAGTGGGGGAGGGGCAGAGAGAGAGGGAGACACAGAATCCGAAGCAGGCTCCAGGCTCTGAGCTGTCAGCACGGAGCCTGATGCAGGGCTTGAACCCATGAACTGTGAGATCATGACCTGAGCCGAAGTCGGACGCTTAACCAACTGAGCCACCCAGGCACCCTTCCCTTTTCTAGTTTAAACCCCTCTGCTGCCTGGTTGCCAGATCGTCTGTTGAAAATACAGGTTTAAAACCCTTGGGTGATTTTCACCATCTGCTACGTAAAGTCTCAGCTCCTTCATGTGTGGCACGTGAGGCCCCCTAAGATTCTGCCCTCTCGTGTAACTGGCTTTATGTCTTACCCCTTTCTGCTGTATGGGTGGTATTCTGGTAGCAGCGTGTGGCTGTTTTTACTCACACCCTCTGTTCTGCCCGGATGCTACCCCCATCCCACCTGCTCGAGTCTGTCGGTGTAGGCATTTGTCTCTTCTCTTTGGAACTTATGCACATGTTGCTTCGCAAATCCACAGCACTTCTTTCTACTAAAAGCAATCTTCCAGGGGTGCCTGGGTGACCCAGTCAGTTAAGCATCCGACTTCGGCTCGCATCATGATCTCACGGCTCATGAGTTCGAGCCCTGCGCCGGGCTCTGTGCTGACAGCTCAGAGCCTGGAGCCTGCTCCAGATTCTGTCTCCCTCTGCCCCTCCCCTGCTCATGCTCTGTCTCTCCCTCTCTCAAAAATAAACACTTAAAAAAAAAAAAATCTTCCAGAAATTCAAGTCTGATCATGTAATCCTCTGTAGAATTCTTTAGTGGTTTCCTGATGTGGAAACATTCTCCCACACCCTTTTCCTCACCTGTCTTTCATCTCCATAAATATTCAGATGCTTTCTGTTAGCCAACCTTTCCAGCCTTATTACCTGTCTCTTCCTTGGACGCAAACTGGATGCCCCCACCATGTAAAACTATTTGTCATTTCTTGACTTTGTCCTGCCCTTTTTTTTTTTTTTTTTTCCAAAGCTTATTTATTTAGAAAGAGAGAGAATGTGAGGAGAGGAGCAGAGAAAAGGAAACAGAATCCCAAGCAGGCTCCACACCATCAGTGCAGAGCCCAACATGGCACTCGAATACACGAACTGTGAGATCATGACCTGAACCAAGATCAAGAGATGAACACTTAAACGACTGAGCCACCCAGTGCCCCGACTTTGTCCTGCTTTTTGTAGGACTCCATGCCTTTGAGCAAGTTGTAGTCACTCTGCCTAAAATGATCTTTACCGCGTTCTGTCCCATCAGCCTCAGGGTGTACAGTCTAACTCCTCCTTCAAAGCTCAGCGAGCTGACACCTGCTGTGTTCCAGAGGGTCTTAGAGATGCTCCCATTTTAGGCATACTCTTTAAATTTAATTAATCAGCCCTTTCAATCTATCTCCTTCATTATACCATCACCTTTGAAGTTACACCTGCTTATTATCGAAGCGTATATAGGTGTTTTTTGTCTGTTGAATGAACCTCTGGATGAAGTGGGGAGCACAGTTTGCCTGCCCAGAGACCACACTTTAACACCATAATTAACCAGGTTGGTCAAGGAGCCTTCTGACAGTGGGAACTGTACTCAGTACTGACTTTTAGAACATGCACTCTTAACATGATGCCCATGTTTCTATTTATGAAGCCTCTGATCCAGTTGAGAGTATCTTGGCTCTTAATTCTAGCCTTAGGTGTGCCAGTGATTGACTGTTTCCAGGGAGGGCCTATCAACTCCCGGGGCTGCTTTTCTCATGTCGAGTTAAAGGCACTCCCTGCTCTAATATTTTGAATACTATAAAATGGTATGTGAAACATAGATGATTTTATACAGCTGATCACGTATGAAACGGGCTCCTTCTTGTTTCCTTCGTGGGGTCTGAAGGACTGCTTATGCTTTTCTTCTGCTTCCACAAAGTCCACTCATTCAGACTAAAAGCAGTTAAGCAGTTATTCCAGGGTATGGGATGGGTCAGAAGGATTGGATGCCCATTCTGCTAGTTTATAAAAGGAGTCAAGTTTCTATAATTAAATATGGAAGGGACTAATTAAATTATGCTTATCCTTTGCCCATCCTGGATTTTAAGTGTTCCCAGGTTAAAAATGCAATGGTTACAACAGCTCAAGGCTTTTAATGGCTGGAAAGAATCACATGATTCTGCAGACATGGGCAGAGAGAGAGGCAGACACAGAATCCAAAGCAGGCTCCAGGCTCTGAGCTGTCAGCACAGAGCCTGACGTGGGGCTTGAACTTGTGAACCGCGAGATTGTGACCTGAGCCACCCAGGTGCCCCTGGGAAGAATCACATTTAAAGGGTTTCTATTTACCTTTGTGATTTGTGGCCAGATTGCATTTTTGTTGTATTTTGAATAGTCTGAAACGTGTAAGGGAAAGTGTGACTCCTCAATAGTCTCAGTAGTTAGATTGTCTAAGACCTATACACTTGTCTTATCGGGCTTTTTTTTTTTTTTTTTTAAGGGCACGTATTTATTTCTAAAAGGCAGCAGCAACAATTGATCTAATCCAAGTGATGAAATGTTTTAGTAAACAAAAGGTAGCTTGTCCTAGAAACTGCTGCATTTGTGTTCAGAAGTGTTCTAAAGTAATTATGGTTTCAGGTTGAAACAGGAAAATCAAAATAATTACGTTTTCTTTCTATCTGAAATATTAAGTGAATGAAACTAGCAATTTTGAAAGAAAGAAAAAGGGAAGGAATTAATATTTGGGTGCTCTGTATAGAACCTTTAAAACTTTTGATAAAATCAAGTATAATTGGAAGTTCAAGAATGGCCTCCACAGAGGTGTTGCAGAATCATCCAGTGTTAAAGCAGTTTAAGGATCCAAGCCCCCTTAGTTTTCTAACAAACTAAATACAGTATTTATGAGGAGAATCAATACCGTCCAGTACTTGGGGCCCAGTGAGCTTTTAAGACTCATTGTTTCACCATAGACCGCTGCGGAATGAAGCGGAGTATTTGTTTTTAGCTAGTAGTATGTGGGTTTTTTTCTACTCAAATACTGTCCGAGTGTCACTGTGGAGAAAAAATTACAAGCATCTGAGCCATCTGAGTCCTCTGTTTCTGATTAGAATGTTCTTTTGCTTTGGAGGCAACGTCCCGGTTTGGTTTAAATATTCAGACTAATTTCCCCCTAGAATTACCTCTTGCCCCTTCGTTTGCAGGGCCCGGGCATCCACTTACACCAGGCTGGCTGTCTGCCCTGGATGAATAATCGGCACGGCACCTGGTGCATTCAGGCAGGCCTGTGCGGCCAAATCGTCATACCTAGTTATGTCTGCACACCTGATGTTTTATTAACCAGTATTGATTTTTTTACCCGGGGGACTTTTTTCTTTCTGAAAAAAGGCAACCTTGCAGGAGTGAAAGGCATTGCAGGGGATGAATTTCTAATGAGCCCCTTCTCTCCCTTTTTGTGACTTCTCTTTAATGTAGCTTCATATTTTAAATGAAATTTCATTTTCAGCAATTCCATTTTGATAAAATCCTTTTAAACCTTGACTTCCTGTAAGGTTATTCTTATAAACATTGTGCTGCTTGGCTAAAACGCTTAGTAGTGACTGTAAATTTCAGCATTTCATTATAGGTTGCAACGAAGCATGCTCACATGCAATGAAAGACCTAGAATTCGGAACATTTGAGTAATGGGGAAAGGAGTAAAATGGAAGAAAAAAATCTCCTGTTCTATTTCAGGTAGTTCTCAACTTTCTTCAGGTTTGTTTAGGGTTGGTTCAAAGAATTAAAGGAACGGTGGGAGTCCAGAACTTGTTCCTACCATAAACTGAATACGTAGCTCATCAGTTATTTTGTGACGGGAAAGGATTCTTTTTTGCATTGGGATATAAACCTCTGTAGTCAGTGTTACCCACTAACTTTTAGAGAGCGTCTAATGCTAACTGATGATGTAAATGCTTCTGAGCTTTTCATCCCCCAACAGGACTCAGATTTTGCTTCCTAAAAAACAGTACTCTGTTGTTTGTGTGCATGTACATATATGTTTGTTAAACCCACATGATAGCACAGATTTACACATTTGCCATAAATTAAGGGGGGTTTCATCATTTCCTTTTGACTTTGAGCTCAACTGTAGGTTGTTCGTGCTTTCCCAGCTGCATGTGAATTTGCTGCCCCAGTCCGTCAGGCATTGTGTACAGACCGCAGACAAACCATTAGTCGTCAGTAGATGAGGGTCGTCATGAGTCATTCTGACAGCCAGCGTGCACTCCTACGGCAGTCAGCCCTGCTCTCTTCTTTCCCTGAAGCTGGAAACAAGCCTCCTCCAATGCATGCACATCTTCCGAGGCACTGCAGAGATCACTTACGCATTCAGAGTGTCGACTTTGAAATTGGTTTGATTGCTAAATGTGCGTTGGTGGGCTCGCTAATAAACTCCCCCCTCTGTTCTTCTTGCAGTTTTTGGCACTGGGCACACATTATGGCAAGGTTTATTTACTTGATGTCCAGGGGAACATCACTCAGAAGTTTGATGTAGTAAGTATACGGTGTAAAATAATGTATGAGCTAAACTTCATGCTGAAATTTTATGCTTTACATTATTAATTTTAGCAGTGTAATAGTATAAAGAAAGGGTCTCTATCAATTAAATCAGAGTGCTTAAATGTAACTCTGAATTTTACAGTATGCTAAAAATTATAACGGTGAACATAAAAGGAAAGAGGTCTATATATATACATACATTTTATGTTTTGGCTGAGTATCTTTTGTATATAAACTCCATTTAAAAATTAATTTTTATAAATCCATTGAATTGTAATTCTTGAGTTGATGATACTCATCCCTTTGGCTTTGAATGGTATTCAAAATATTTCTCTGTGCATTTTAAATTAGAACAATGTGGAATATCTAGGCGAGTTGTTATTTAAAAAAAAAAAGTCTTTTATTAGTGAATACTGATCTTAATTTACATATCGGGGGAGGTTGTAGAATCCTTAAAGTGTAAAGCCGTCTCATTTGGTCGGTGGTAAGCATATGCCCCACCATCTTCTCTAGATGCCAGATGTAACTGAAGATTGATCGGTCACCTTGCTGGTTCAGGTTATCTCTCCTAGATACATAAAGCTAGTATTTTATGTGAATGTTTTCATGCTTGGTCCCTTAGGGGATTATATGGATTGAAAGTGAAGAGCGAAGCTTTTTAATTTATTAATTTTGATTCGGAATCATTGAGGATGAAGGAAATGTTGAATCTGAAGTTGGATTTTGGTGTTTAAGATATACCTTGAAAGCTTCAAGAGCGTCCATGCTACTGTGAATGTGAACACTTGGGGTGAACGGGGTGCTCGTTTTAAAGGGCAGATACTACTTTTTCAAAGAGTGCATCAGCACCTGTTGAAAGATCGATTGTAAGGGATTGGTGTAGTTTACAAAGGAGACCACAGTTTCTGATTTGGGCACATTGTGTCTGAAAGGAATAGGTTCCTTTGTTTTATTTAAAAGAGACTGAACCACTGAATGTTGATGGATTCTTTTGGAACAGTCCACGAAAGGGACTTGTGTGCACTAATCATACTAACATATCAGGCAAATTGTGGGTTCTGGTTTTTCTTCAGCATCTTTCAGACCAGAGAAATATACTTTTGATCCTCCCTATACCTCTTGGACACCCATCTTGGTGACTTAAGCATCTGTTTTTTCAGTTGCCCTCCATTAAAATATGTATGTAGTTGGTGCTGGGGAGAGCTCTTTTTCGTCGTGTTACCTGTATCTCCTCACCTATAAAACAAAAACGAACACAAACAAAACAAACAACAACAAAAAAATTCCACCTTTCTGGTCTCTTGAACCTCCTGCTCCAGTTTGATTATCTGACACTGTGCTTCTAAATCAGTCTCTGTTAAGTATTGTATAGAAATTGCAGTGCTTGGGGCGCCTGGCTGGCGAGGTCAGTTAAGTGTGTCCGACTCCATTTGGGCTCAGGTAGGTCATGATCTCCCAGTTCGTGGATTCGGGCCCCTCATTGGGCTCTGTCTGTCAGTGGAGGAGCTTGGGATTCTCTCTCTCTCTCTCTCTCTCTCTCTCTCTCTGCCCCTCCCCCATTCTCTTTCTCTCTGTCTCAAATAAATACACTTAAAAAATTGCAGTGCTTGATTGCTGAGGATTATGGGCATACCTGCTGGTTCAGTTGCCAAAAGAGAAACCAAGAAAAATACTGTAGGAGTTCATTCATGTGTTTGTTCACTCATTCATTCATTCATTCATTCAGTCCTGTGTCTACTCAGTATAAACCTTCACTACCTCTTCTCTCCTGTCAGTTGTATCCGGTATATCACGTATCCTTTTTCAGGTAATTTATGGTGTCATCTCTAAATTTGCCCACAGCTTTTTTTTTTTTTTTTTTTTTTTTTTTTTAATATTTTCCCATATGACATCTTCGAAAAATGTTTTCTGGAACCTTGCCTGCCCCCCTCCCTTTTTTTTTTTTTTTTTTTTTTTTTTTTTGGCAAGGAGAGAAAGATGGTTTGGTGGTATTTTGTTTACCTTCCCAAAGAATTTGATAATATTCTGTATTAAGGTTTTTCATGAGACCCCGGCTTCTTCATGATCATTACCATATTAGGCATATGACTTTCAGGTGACAAGTTTCCTATTGTCCTTTTTTGAAAGGAGCCTTAATGTACAGCTTTTCATCTGAGTTTTTCCTTCTAGTATTTTATTTTTCTGTTTCTGATGATGTGATTGCTTTGTGGGTCTCTGTATCACTTTTTTTTTTTTTAAGTTTATTTATTTTGAGAGAGAGAATATGTGTGTGTACCTGAGCAGGGGAGGAATTGAGAGAGAGAAAGAGAGAGAGAGAGAGAGAGAAGACAGATTGAGAGAGATAATCCCAAACAGGCTCTGTGCTGTCAGTGAAGAACCCATGAATCCTGAGATCATGACCTGAGCTGAAAGCAAGAGTTGGACACTCAATTGACTGAGACACCCAGGCGCCCCTGTGTCACTCCTTTTAAAAAAGGATTCTTTCAGTAAATACTATGATGCCTTGAATTTGCCGGTTTTCTTCGAATGTAATGATTGCTGTTTTAATCCGAAACTTCATTCTTCATTAGAAATGCAGTGAGAGTGAACAAATATTTTTAAAAATTAATGAATAAACACTCCTGACTTTAGTTTTCAGTTCTAAGTGAGAATAATTTAAACAAATTAAAGTTAGAGAAAATAATACCTCACGTTTGCATAACATTTATTTTCTCCAGAAAGATCTCTTTACCCCATTCAATGCATTTTTGGTTTTGATTGCAGTAGTTTTGTTTGGCAGGGGGGTGGGGGCACGGAAGGATCTCTTAACAAAGTTTCCCGAGTGATTGTGCTGTTTGAGCTGGGATGGAATAATTGCTCTAGATGTCTAACTTTACTTTAAATACATATGATGTAAAAGAAAATAATGAAATAAATCATTCTGCATGTTGAAGAAAGGGATTTCTCTGCATTTCCACTTGCAGATATATATTCATGACAACTGAATGCTGTGTTTATGTACACGAACACACACACACACGCACGCACACACACATGCACACACAAAATGTATATAGAAGAGTGTTAGAGTAGCTCAATTCATAATAACTCCAAACTAGAAACAACCCAGATATTCATTGGTGGTAGAATGGATAAGTAAATTGTGGTAGATTCGGAGCACTCGGAAAGAATAAACTGTCTATACATGTAACAACATACGTGAATTGCACAGATTTAATGTTTGGCCAAAGAAACCAGACACAAATGTGTACGTGTTGTAGGATTCCTTTTACGTGATGGTCAAGAAAAGGTGAAATTAAACTGTGGTGCTAGAAGTCAAATATTATTTGACCTGGGAGAGAGCACAGGAGAATCTTCTGGAATACTGATGATAATCTCTATCATGATAGTTTTCCATATACACACACACATACACACACACACACACACACACACACACACACAGGTATTTACACACAGGTAAAAATCACTGAACTATGTATTTGAGGTTTGTGCTCATTAGTCTATGTGAGTTATACCTCCATCACACGCACACGCGCGCGCACACACACACACACACACACACAGAAATACCTATACACTTGTCTGTATCTTTGACCTTGAGCAAAACTCACATTATCCTTTGTCTGTTGAAACAACCCTTTCTTCTCAGTTCTAAATACCAGTAAATTTAAGTTGTTTCCTGTTCAGAGATTTTTTATATGAATGGATCATGCCTACAACTGTATATTCTTATACAATTACATAAAAATGTAGGTAGAGAGGATTCTGTGTTACCCCATCTATGACTGTTCTTTTGTACTTTATTTTAGATGTGGATTTTGCGATTTCAGAACACTTAAAAGAATATTCAGGTGTTAATGTTTTAACCACATATGTGGTTTTTAGAGGTTATTTCTACATATAACTTTGTTAATTCAGACTTAAGTGATAAAGTTCACTGCTTAACTCCCAGAGTAAAATTAAAATAGGCCTCGCTTCTCCTATAAAAGTGCTCAGGTTGCTAAGAAAACTGCCTTTAACATAACATAGATCAGGCCATATTCCCCTGAGTAATGGTTGTCTCCATGCTTCCACAGTATATGACATCTGACTTCAAAATTCTTAGAGGATCTCAAAAACCTTTGAAATATCCACATGGTATTCGTACCCATATAATGCCGTTAAAAATCATTGTAGTTACTTTCTCTTTAATAGCTTCCACTTTCCTTGAAGTATATTAATGTTAAGGCTTACTAGTTAGGAGTGCTTTCTTGGAAGCAATGAGCAAATTATTTGGGAGCATTATTCCATGTGTTTTAAGTCTTTGTTCTTTTAAGTGTGCTAGAGGGAGAGCAGAGAATTCCACTGACCGGACATAAATTTCTGCTGTTTACCTCTAGGTGTTTTTCTTCCTTTGCTTGAAATAGAAAACGAACCAGCTTTGCTGTCATGGTGCCGTGGCAGGAGGCATCAGATAAATACGGATGGTCACAAAAGGAAAGGGATAAGAAAACAAAATAAAACAGAACAGGGGCTTATTGGGCATTTTGTATTCAGATAAATACCAATTTTTTGAACTAAATCTCTTAAGAGGTGTGTTCAGGATTCTTCTTGAACTCCAGATAGCAGAGTCCATTGATGTTTCTATTCTTGTTTTTTATTTAGGATTAAACTAACACACTGTGCTTCCTACAGCTAATCTTTTCTACTTCCTCGTGTTCATATGCTAATAAAATCCCAGATCTCTATCACACCTTAAGTACCTTCACAGGATGGTATGGTATCTTAACATCCCTTCTACTGGGGGGGAGGGTCTTGTTTCTGTCCCCCCACCCCCGCCTCCATCAGTCTGATCACTGCCTCTGAGAACACTGGATGGCCCCTCATGCCTCCCCGGGTAGAGTTACTCTAGCTCAACACTCAAGACCCTGGTTTGGTCATATGGCCAAACCTACCTTTGTGACCTTCGTTTTAGTTTCTTTTTCCTCCAGACATTCTGATCCACTGACCATTTTCTGAGTATTGCCTTGGACATGCATGCTTGCTTCCAAGCTTTTTATCACATCTTTCTGGAATGCCCTCCTTCCATTAGTTCCATTCTTTTTGTAATGTGCTTGCCCTGGATTGTTGTCCTGAGGGTCCTCTCCTCACTCTGAACTCCTGTGTTATTACTGTTTTATTTGCACTGTTAACCCCTCGGAGGGTCAGTCCAGCTTCACATTCATATATATATTTAAGGTTTAGGAGAGCAGGGGCCGTTCCCTCTGCTGGGCGTCTCTCCTCTTTCTCTCTCTCTTGCTCTTTTCTTTGGGACTGTTTAGTACCCGATAAGCATATATTGGCTGATAATATCCTCTTGAAACATACCCACAAAACTGGTTATTTATCTGTCCTTACTTAACCTCTGGGAGTCAGATCTCTGCTCTCCTATGTATTTTTCAACCCCCCACTTCCCCATTTGGGTTTATGATTAGGACTTTTTATATTGAAATGTGAAACTTAACTCCTACTTTCAAAAAGTAACCCTTTTATTTCATAGTAGTTACCAAGTGGTTAACATATACTCAGATTTTTCCTAGTTGCTATGGGTAATTCAGGAAGTCATCCAAGTTTAGAAGCTGAGGACACTTAGCTCGTTCTAGATATAAAAGGTGCCTGGTAAGGAAGCCTGAAGGAAATTGGGCTTGAGCCACTTTGGTTCTGTCTTCCCTGCCTCTGTTCTTGCTTGTCTGGGTTATCGTAGGCCTCCCTCAAATATGTAGACATTCTGATCAGGTCATTTCCTCTACCAAACTTTGAGATGTTCCTGGCCTGTGATTGACCATGGTTTCATTTCTCTCTCTGGGCTTTGGGACTTGGCCATCTTTGAGATTGCACCCCTGGCCTTCTGCTTTCTGTGGCTCAGAGGAATTCATCTCTGATATAAATCAGCTCCTTTTTCCTCTTTCGTGTGTGTTAAGACCTAAGTGTTTGCAGGATCATACATCTTTATTTCCCGTTTCAGGAAAAGAAATGCTTCCTTCCCATCTCCTCCCTTTGTTAGTCTAATCCTGGAAACTTAGAGTTCCTTTCAGCTTCCTGGACTGCTGTTTAAATATTCACTAACACCTTTTATCCTTCACATGATTTGAATTCCACCTCCTCCGTGTTTTTACCACTTCTTGAACATCCAGTACTTGTGTTGAGATTATTAGAATAGAATAGAATAATAATATTCTATTAGAATGTGAGCTTCCTGAGGGCAGTTTTATGTGCAGTTTACCTGTGCATCCTTGGTGCTCAGCCTAAAAACTGGTAAATAAGAGATTGATACAAGTTGGCTGAACTCTGATAGTTCTATATCTGTAACAGATACCTTGTATTTGGACTCCCTTCCAGATAATCAGGAGGTTTTTACACCTTCCTTTGCCACATCCAGCTGGGTGTGTGTACATTATGGGAAATTGTATGGACATGACCATTTCTGTCAGAGTTAATACCGATACTTTAGGCTCATTCATGATGTGGCCAGGATGATATTGGGCTGATTATTGATGAAAAGAACCTTTGAGCAGATTGAAAAACATAAACTATCATTGAACAAAGAAATTGTGCTCTCCTCTTGGTCTCGTGGCACTTGCTTACCCACCTGATGTAAATCCCATCTATAGTATGTTCTTCCAGATATGGCACCATTACTTGGGAAGCATGGCATGTATCTTTTGATATTATCAGAGTCGTACATTGTTGGCTCAAATGTGTCAGTGTCTTTGATGCCTAAGAGTGATTGACAGGTCTCAGATTCCTAGGTGTTTAAAGAATCTGCCTTCTATATTTGGACTCAGTATTTTGAGTGATAAGAGTTGTGTCAAAAGAGTTGAGAATTACTTAAGTGGAAATCATTCTAACAGACGCCAAGGAAAATCATATTTCCAGTTTTCTGCATTTTCGTATTAAATCATCTCCAGTTTGTGGATTATTTATGGGTATCTTGGTAACTTTGGTAGCATCTGTGCCTCGAGGTGGCTAAGAAAACATAATCAACTTTAAGTTGAAGCAATTAAAGCATTATGCTTACAGAAAATTGTAATAGATGACTCTTTAGCGGTAACTACATTTGGGCAAATACCTCTTAAGTAGCTGAAGTTTAAAGTATTTCTTCACTGAATGAAATCACCCTGGTACTTCACACATTTCAAAGTCAGGGTTGTGGTGATTTTAACTTTCTGGAATGAGTCTGAACTGGGTAGTAGATTGGGGCCTCACAGAAAACCTGTGGATTCCATTCTACATACAGTATAGGGGATCCTCTGTTCTAGTGCTTTCTTTCCGGGTCAGACACATGTTGCAAAATGAGCACATTGAAAGGATGATAAACAATGTGGAGACTCAGAAGGTGTGATTAGCTTTGCAGGTGGGAGAAAGTGACAATTTGAGGCGAATCTTGAAGGGTGGATGAGCATTTTTCGATTGTCTGAGCAGAGTGATGCAAGCTTCATACAAAATGGAATCTGAAAGGACACTTAACACAGCCTTTTTATCTACATACAGGTTTATTTTTTTTCCACTAGTAGCTTGAGAATTGGAGAATGGAAAGGGAAAAATGGTGAGATGCAACGAGAGAGACTTTTTCAGCAGGTTTAGTAAGAGAAGGACCAAAGGTGAAAGAAAGGGAATGTTTTCACGCGAGTATCTTCATGGTGACTGGCTTTGGAGTTGAGCGTGTTTAGCAAACTAAATGAAACCATTATAGTGATGGTAAATCAGATGTCCTGGACCAGGAGGCAGAGGCTTTTATATATGGGTAAGGTAAGAGTGTCTGTGTATAGTTTAATAACAAATAATTTTTACCTTGAGTTGATGGTATATTACTTTTTCCTTAAACAAGCTTTCACTTTCTGTTTGAATAGCTTTGTTTTATTAGCTTTATCTAGAAACTATTTATTTGGCTACAATTCCCAGGTAGTTTTCACTTGACACGATCATGATATATTGTGATAGTTGGGAACCTCTAGGATATTTTGTTCATCTCCCCACCCAAGACATGAGATTCTTCAAAAGCATTCTTGTCCTTTCCTTTTCAGTTCTTATAAAATAATTTTATATTCAGTCCTTTATAAAATAATTTTATACCTCCAGTAAGAAGAAACTTTTTACTTCCGGGGGCAGCTATTAGCTCTTAACACTTTAGATTTTGTTAGCTTAATTGGTAGCAAGGAAAAAACATCCTTATTAAAACGAAATACAATGGAATACTACTACTAACAACCTCTTAGAATGGCTTACATGACAAAGACTGACCATACTAGGTGTGGGTAAGCCATTAGAAAAACTGGGACTCGCGTACACTACTGGTGGGAATGGAAAATGGTATAACCGTTTTGGAAAACAGTTCAGCAGTTTTCGAAAACATTAACATGTACCTACTACACGATCTCGCCCTTTTACCCCAAGGAAATGAAAGCATATGCTTGTACAATCGCTTGTACATGAGTGTTCATGTCAGTTTATTTTTTCTTAGCCCTACAGTGGAAGCCATCTACACGTCCGTCTGCGGGGGAATGGATAAACAAAAGGTGGTATATCCATACAATGGAATTCTACTTAATCAGTAAAAAGGAACAACCGATGCATGCTGTATAACATGGATGAGTTTCAGATCTGTCCTATTAAGTGAAAGAGGTCAATACTTGTAGTATTAGGCCTTTTAGACCTACCTATTATATGGCTACATTTTATATAAAATGCTGGAAAATGCAAACAAGTCTATAGTGGAAAAAAAGCAGATCAGTGATTGCTTTGAGATAGGCAGAGGGCTTCTAGAGTGGCATGAGGAAACTTTCAGGGCTGATAGATACATTCATTATATTGATTTTGATGAAGGTTTTACAAGTACGTATACATGTCAGGACTTAACCAAATTTATACTTTAAATATGTGCAGTTTATTGTATGTCAATTGTATCTGAGTAAAGCTGTTAAAAAATAACAATAAAAAGACAAGCTGCAGAAAAGATGGAATAATGTGTTCCAAAAGGTAATGTTTACATATTAGTTCCATTTATGCAACCCCAAATTGTTTGGTATGCATTAAGGTGCTTGACATTATAAATGGCACCATACAGAATGGGGTCTAGGTTATCAAATTGCTGGCTGCTTTGACTTTTCTTTAAATTGAGTTAAAAAAAAAATACTTTTATAAATTTTTATTTTTATTTTTTTAATGTTTATTTTTGAGAGAGAGAGAGAGAGAGAGAGAGAGAGAGAGAGAGAGAGGGGGAGAATGAATAATGGAGCAGAAGCAGAGGAGGGGCAGAGAGAGAGGGAGACACAGATCTGAAGCAGGCTCCAGGCTCTGAGCTGTCAGCACAGGGCCCAGCAGTGGGGCTTGAACTCACGAACTGGGAGATCATGACCTGAGCCAAAGTCGGATGCTTAACCGACTGAGCCACCCAGGGGCCCCAACTTTTATAAATTTTTATGTAACTTCTTATTTCTGACCAATGAAATATAGCTGGGGGGAAAATACCCAAAGTTTAGCTTCTACATGAGCGGTAGGAGAATTTTACCAATATTATCTTTTTTCCTGTTTTAGTTCTGTTTGCATAAGTAATATATGTCCCTTTTCGGGGAGAGTACCACCTTTTATAGAAATGATATAGTAACTGGGAGTGAAATCACTGGATAGGTAAGGATTTGACGTATGATTAAAAGGGGGCTTGTTTGAAATAGTAGAAATGTGCTAAGTATCTTGGGGTACATCTTCCAACATAGCAGGAAGTCTCCCCTAATTTTGTTAACTTTTTTTTTTTTTTTTTTTTTAGATTTTAGATCAGTATCTCAGAGTATTAAATGCCCTGTGAGGTAGTGAGGTAGTCTAAAAATCTAATTCCATTTTACTTATATGGAAAAAAATTAATATATCAGGGCACTTTGGTTGCCCAGTGATGGAAACCCAACTCAGCCAGGCTTAAACAACAGTGGGATTTACCAGCTCCTGTTGTAAGTCAAGTTGAAGTGGGGACGCGAGGCTCCGATGTTGTCTTGCGGTACCATCTCTGGGATAGGCTCTTTTCATCCGGTGGGCGTCATGGTCAGCCCACAATGCAAGACTAATGTCACTAATCCTCATAAGCGCGGCTCCTTCGGTAACTTTGGCAAAAACCTGCCAAGAAGGGCTCTGATGGGTCTGGTTGGGTATATACTTCTGTTTTAATAGGCTGCTCTGGCCAGGTTCGGGTTAGAAGTAGAACTAGATGGGGGCAGGGTGATCCCCACTCTAATAGAATCCGTTTCTTAAAGTAAAACGCTGCTCTGTTAACTGTCAGGAGCTGTCCAGGAACCAGCTTCCCAGTGCCTTATACACTTGATGAACTCTGCTCAATCTTGGAGTGATATTGGGCTGGGCTAAGGAGTCTAGTGACTGATTCTTTCCTTTGAATGCATCCTTTGAGGTGAAGTCCCTTGTTCAGACACTATGAACACTTTTAAGGTTTTGCTATAGATTGTTGCATTTCAGTATACTGAGATGATACTGAACTGTACTCCCAGCAACCCTGTATGAAAATATGCTACTGTATCTTGTCACCAGCATTAGGCGTTGTCATTCAAAAATTCGTTTCCGCTTAGATTTCCAGAGAATGGGAATTTATTGACTTACTTTGTATTTTTCTGGTTACTAATGAGGCTGTTTACTCTTTTGAGAATTGTTAGTTCATATACTTTGTCAGTATCTGTGTAAAGTTCTAAATTGATTTGTAATTAAAAAGTTCACCGTTGACAAGGAAAAATAACAACATTGATCAGGGAGAATCATGTGATGGCTCAAAATCAGAAGTCACCAGCAAGTCAAATTTAACACTTGCCAATAAATCTTTCTGTCAAACGAAACACTGATGATTTGCCATTAGGGTGACATCCATTTTCACCCTAAATTAATACTTTAAATCTGAACTTCATGATTTTTGTTCATTCACTTGTTTGATTTTTCAAGTTCTATAAACCTGTAATCATAAGGTATTTATAGCACATTTTAACTACATGTTTGTTAAAATACTACTTCTACAACAAGCTCTTATAGATCAATAAGGAAAACACACACACCGTGAAAGAAACAGGACAAACAGATGAACAGGAAGTTCTCAGATAGAGAAGCCCAAATGTCTCCAATAACCACATGAAAACACACCCAATTCTCTAGTACTCCTGGGATAATCAGGAAAATGTGAAATTATCTTACCCATAAGATACCATTTTACACTCCTCAGTTCAGCCAAACATCTAAAAGTCTGCTGAGTACCAGGCACAGACACTGGTGGTGGGCAGGGAATCGGGCCCTTCCAGTGGCAAACAGAAGAGTCTGGACATCTCCTTGCTGGAAACAGGGACAGATGCCTTCCAGTCTAACTTTATCTTTTTTTGTTTTTTAAGTTTTACTTATTTATTTTGAGAGAGACAGAGACAGCGTGAACAGGAGAGAGGGAGAGAGAGCGAGAGAGCCTCCCAAAGCAGTCTCTGCACGCCATCAGCGCGGAGCCCAGCGCAGGGGCCGAACTCATGAAACCGTGAGATCATGACTTGAGCTGAAACCGAGTCAGACACTTAACCGACTGAGTCAGCCAGGTGCCCCTATCTTTATCTTTTAATTCCACATTTGTGGTATTTCAGTTCAGAAGCTTTTTTATTTGAACACAGCAAATATACGTTAATCTTCTCATTTAGAGTTTGTATCTTTCATGTCTTTGGAGAGAGAATTTTTTTGCCCCTACTAAGTCATAAAGCTTTCCTTCTGGGTACAGAGTTTTCCTTCTCACATTTAACTTTCCGTTCTTCTGCAAGAAAAAAACCCTGACTGTATAAAGGGGAAGGATTTATTACTTGGTATTGAGATGGAGTCTGAAGTTCTTGTCTTACCAGGAAAAAAATATATATATATACAAAAATTTGCTACCCCCTGAGCCTACCAGTTTCTCATCTTCTTTCCCCTGTAATTTTGACTCGGTTGCATTATTGGAAATGCAGCTACCCCGGAACAGATGTGGAAAAAGAAGCTTTGAGGGGGTGGTTGGAGATGCAGGCTGACAGGGCAGTAATGCCCAGCAGAAGGGTGGCTGGCCAGGCTCTGGGGTTGGCAGGTTGCGGTCCTGAGGCGGGAGTTGGGCAACGTGGCACTGCAGCCACCAGCCGGACGTGGGGTCCATCTCTTGGCTTCCAGCTCTTGTACCACGTTCAGTAGTTCAGGCAGGCTCCCTGCACCTCCCTTGTGCTTTCTTTCTGTGAAATGTAGGGCATAGTCTCACCCCTGACCAGTATGATTCATTTGAGGGTTATTTGAGATCTGCATGTAAAATATTTCGTGCAACGCTCAGTATTAACTACCACGAGGAATGGGATCAGGTCAAGTGTCTGATTGCCGACATTTACGACACTTCAGAAAGAGAGCTGTTGTTTTTTAATTCATTTATATATTGGGCTCTAACGGTGTTCATGGTGTCTAGGACATGCAAAAATAGAAGAGGGAGGGACGGAGGAAAGGAAAAAACAGAAAAAGAGAAGAAAGAGAAACTTTCTCAACACTCCCATTTTTAGACTGATTTTGCTGCCTGCTCCATCCGATCCTTTGTTTATTTGGGGCGTTGGGTCCCTTTTATAGTATGTCACAAATAGGTGTGTTTCTGTCATGTTACAAGAGCACGCTTACTTAGGTAATGATGCTCTGTGAAACTGTTCCCAGTGCAGGTCCGGTGAGCTGACTTCAGGAATTCCTTTTTAGTGTTGAGACATTGCAACTTAGTTCACAGGGTGCTCTTTTTGAGAACTGTTGAGAGCTGACCATCTACTTGGGAAAGTGCCCTAATGGAGAATTGATAAAACAATGTTTTTACACTGGAGAGCATTCTAACGGTTTCCGTAGTGAAAGTACAGAGGCAATGGTGGAAGTTTAAATGGTCCTTCTTTGTCTTCTGCCTGAAAAATAAATTAGGTGTTTTCTATCTGATTAATAATTCGGTCTCCATTATTTAAGCCATGTGTGCTGCTTACCTTTTTAGGTAAGTGATTCCCCCACCCAAACCCATGGAAGCACCAAGCTTTTGCTTTCTCTAATGCTGTTTTTAGGCATATAGAATGCATTAGCATTGTTGCTGTTGTTATTCAGTTATAAATGAAAGAAGTAAGTAAGAACATCTTTGCTCCTAACAGATTTTTCCTTTATCATTGGTGGTATCATGAATGTGCAGGTCGAGAAATGATGCAGGGTTACCTGTGGGCCCTGGTGAGATGTTCACATAGCCCTGCGGTTGGCATGGATTTACACTCTCTCCGGCTTTCTGCACCTGCTTTTGTTAATGAAGTTTGTCCTTCAGGGTCTGGCATAGCAGATGCTTAGGACTTGGCCAGTCTAGGGGGCTCTCTAAGACTTAATTTAAAAAAAATTTTTTTTTAATGTTTATTTTATTTTTGAGAGTGAGAGACAGACAGAGTGCAAGTAGGGGAAGGGCAGAGAGAGAGAGGGAGACACAGAATCCGAAGCAGGCTCCAGGCTCCAAGCTGTCAGCACAGAGCCTGACGCGGGACTCGAACTCACAAACTGCAATATGACCTGAGCCGAAGCCGGCGCTTAACCAACTGAGCCACCCAGGTGCCCCTAATACTTGATTTTAAAGAATAGTAATATGCTTGTTCTTTCTCTATTTATATAGTTACAGGGATGATAATCCCATTTCTGTTATATTAACTTTTATAGAAAAAACTTATATGCTCAGAGCAACGTTCTCTGGGGGAAAAGTGAATTTTTTTTTTTTTTTTCTGGAATTGTAGCAATAGAACCCTGTAGGCTAGGAACCTCGGGGCGATGGCCACTTGCAGAGGATACCTTATCCATTGTGCCCCTCCCCCCCATTCAGCTGAATTTACTTGGGTAGTAAAACATCAGTAATTATTTCTATGCTAAATTATTATGTGAAGTAACTTAGACAAGTTGGCTTGTGCGATGCATGGAAGCCTCTGTGTCGGACACAAGGAACCGCTCTGCCCCTTCCCTGCTGAGCCCTGGCTCCCTGGCCTGATGGCACCAAAGTGCCCCCAGCAAGGTCCTGCCTTTGAATCAGACCCTGTGTCTTTCGGAAGTGCTTGTTTCTTCATCAGGCCGGTTGAGTGGGCCAGACGAGGTATAGTCTCTTCTTGAATCTAAATACTGTAGCCAAGAAAAAGCCAATCTTTGCCTAACTGCAAAGATCAGCCTTTTCCAGGCATCTGATGGATGTTCCGTCTTCAGGAAGCCCCGTCCTCTTCTCCTTCTTGGGGTTTACTTCCGTCTCTGTGATGTTGATCCTCCCTCGTGTGCCTCCATTACCTTGTATATCCCCGAGATTCTTTCCTGAGCTTGTTCGTTCTTTTGCTCGCTCTTTATATTGCCGCCACTCTTGGTCAAAGCCTTTATTGAATCTCCCCTGGGTTATTGCAGTGAAACCCAGCTGAGCACCCTGCCTCATGTCCCCCTTAATCCATCCTTCACACAGCTGCCCAAGTAATCTTCCCAAAGGAGTGCCGGGGTTTTGCTGCTCCCCTCCCCGAAACACTGCTGGCTGCTTCTGCGATGGCTGTGGGATAAAACAGAGCTCCTCTCTTCAGCCCTCAGGCTTCCACTGTCTCGGCTACAGTGTCCCCTGCCCCCCTCACTGTGGCCTGTGCCGTATCTGGGCTTTGTCTTTTGGCTTTTGCTGGAATGTGCTTTCCTGTCTTTGCCTGTGGAAATACCCAGTATCTCACCGACTTCATGACCGCTTTCTCGATGGCCCACACGGAAGAGTGCCCTTTTCGTATTCATTCACTGATTGCTTCTTCCTCCTTCAGTAAACCTTTTGTAAGGATGTAGAAGGGATCTAGAGAATGATACAACACAGCTCCTGTTCTCGGGTCCGGTCATTATGGAGCTGGTTATATAAATAATCTGTAACATAAGGTACTAAATGCTAAAATAGAAATGTTACAAAGTGCTGGAATCACAGCCTCTGTATGCAAACCCCTTGAAGGCAGGCAACGTTGCTACATTTTTTGTTTAATCCTCTTTGTATCATGTAGGCTTTTTGGTAATATTAGTTGCTCTTTTGCTAAATGCATTTATTCTTATTTTTCTTCTGCATTATTCCCTTGCAGTGCCCAAACGACTTCGCGTTTCTGTGGTGACCCCGCTTTCCTTTTTCTGTCACTCCTTCCTTTGTATCTTTGTTGGATACGTGTGTATGTAAGGAAAATATTAACTTGGTTAAGAACAGATAGGGGTTTTTTTTCATCCTACTTCACACATTGTATTTCACCATTTTGAAAACCGTCCATTGTGTTTCTTTCCAGGTCATTTATATATGTAAGAAATGTTTATTCTTCTAACTGTGGTTTTCCGGCCACACGAATTGTTTTATGGTGGCATCACAAATGTCACACAGTGTCTGGTAGGCCGCAGGTGCTCAGCAGTTCTTCTGGTATGGGTACTGGAAAGAGAAACTTTGCTGGCTCCTTACGCTATTGCCTGGACTGCTTTCCTATTCAAGTTTTTCTCCCTCAACTGCCAAATTTAGCATTGTAGACAACTACCCAAGGCATCACAGGGAGACTTCTCCACAGTGCCTACTCTGAATTGCTCAGCAAATGGGCATTGCAAACTCTAGGGAAAATGCATTTGGACTCCAAGGACAGAGGACAGCAGCACATTTGTAGCAGCCCTGGGAGGTCATGGTCTTAAACGTGAATAGCGCATCAGTGGTTTGCAAGCCTCAAAAGGGCAAGGACTGCATTTACTGTCTTCTCTGGGCATCCAGCAATAGCCGCTGGCAAGTGAATGAAAGACAATTGAATAAATACATAGGAGAAGTTGACCAAAAGCCTGGTTCTTGCCTTTTTACTGACGCGGTGTTGTGATCGGTGCCCAGCTGTGAAGGACTGTGTCGAGGACCTGTTGTGTGCAAGCCTGCCTCCCACCGTTGTGTGTGGGGACGTGGCACGCACCGGCAGATGAGGACGTTTAGACAAAAGGAAAACGGCTCTAGGAATCAGCAGTGTGCCGGCTTCTTAGGCGGCAATCCCTTCCAAATCCTCCCCGTGCTTTGAAAGGTTGTTAGGATTTAGAAGGCGAACGTCTGTGTAATAAGTCTTCTGCTGTTCTGTGCTCCTGTCTCTGGGAGGTTGTACCGTCCCGGCGGGGCGCAGCAGCGGGGTGAACGGCTGAGCCTTTCACCGGCGAGCCGTGCCTGGGAGCTGTGGGTGCTGGGCCCCGGGCGCGGGCAGCTGCCTGGGCTTTGAGGGGTCGGAGGAGGTTGCAAATGCCGCTCTCAGTTTACAGCATTGAAGTCATAACCCCGCGTGCTCTTCTGGGGGAGGTGGTTAAACCTCCTGATTAGAGGATACTCTTGAAAGGTTAAAGTATTTAGTGGCTCAGTAAAGCATCCAACTCTTGATTTTGGCTCAGGTCATGGTCTCGAAGTTCGTGGGTCTGAGCCCCACATCGGGCTCTGCGCTCACATTGCAGAGCCTGCTTGGGATTCTCTCTCTCACTCCCTCTGTCTCTGTCTCTGTCTCTCTCTCAAATAAATTAAAAAAAAAAAAAAGAGGTTAAAGTATTTGGGAATGTGTCAGCGGCTCTCAAAGACTGATTTGTAAGTATTGTTACAAATGCAGAAAATTTGAGCTCGAGTGTTAAAACAGTCATGGCACCATTGAACGGACAAAATCCTTTTCTTTTCCAACAAGATGACTCTTCCTGAGAACGTCTTTCCACTCTTCTCGTTCCCACATGACTTTTTACTTCTTGTAGATTATTTCCAAGGTATCAGAGTTTAGATCACTTTCTAGGGACGTCGTTTTTCTAATAGGGAATTTCAGCTTTTGATCGTCAAAATGCAAGTTAAATCTAAGTGACAGATTAGAGATAATTAATTTATGTTTTACTAGCAAACTGCATTCTTGTGGAAGTTGTGGAATATTTATTAAGGCTGTTGGGAAATGTAGACAGTGTACTGTGTGTTTTAGGTTGATATACACTCAGTTTTGCCGCGTCAGAGGAAGGCTGTGATGAACCAGAAAGCTACTCCAAGCACTGCGGCCAGATTGGAGTCACTGAGGAGTGCCTTTAATAGACGATGATATCGGGGGAGTAATTCAGAGTCCCTGCATTAGGAATACAGTGGACATTACCTCAAATAGCAGACCAGTCATTGTGTCACATTAAAATAGCTGTCAGTATGCCCAGCATTTTAACCAACATGTCATTTAAACTACTTTTCACTTAGAGATCAGCTTTGCTTATGTAATAGGTTAGTACTTTATTTTGAGAACATGTGACTTCATTTCTTCGAGCTTTATTGCATTATAATTGAAGTATGGTGTTACGTTAAGTTTACGGTGTAGGGTCTTATGATCTGATACACATATATATTTTAAACTATTTACCACAGTAAGGTTAACCTTGGCCTCACAGAATTGTCGTTTGATGGTGATGTTATGGTGAGGGCGTTAAGTCTCATAGCAACTCTCAAGTATATGATACAGTATTGTTAATTATACCTCAGATGGTACCTCAGATCTCCTGAACTTTTTCATCTTATAACTTCGTACCTTTGACCAACATCTCCCTATTTCCTCACCTCCTAACTTCTGCAGCCACCATTTTATTCAGTTTCCGTGAATTGGATGTTTTTAGATTCCACATATAAGTGAGATCAGAAAGTATTTGTCTTTTTCACTTAGCGTTATGCCCTCAAGGTCCATCTGTGCCATTGTAAACAGCAGGATTTTTTTTTTTTTTAATGTGTGTTTATTTTCAGAGAGAGCGCGAGCAAGGGAAGGGCAGAGAGAGAGAGGGAGAGAGAGAATCCCAAGCAGTCTCCATGCTGTCAGCACAGAGCCCTATGTGGGGCTCGATCCCATGAACCAGGAGATCATGACCTGAGCTGAAATCAACAGTTGGACGCTTAACCAATTGAGCCACCCAAGTGCCCCAGCAGGATTTTTTTTTTTAATGGATGGATAATGATCTATATATATACACACCACATTTTCCTTATCCATTCATGTATGTGTCAGTGAACACTAAGGTTGTTCCCATATCCTGTCTGTTATGAATAATACTGCAGTGAACGTGGGGGTATAGATCCCTTGGAGGTCCTGATTCATTTCCTTTGGATATATACCCAGAAGTGAGATTGCTGGACCATGTGGCAATTCTGGTGTTAAGTTTTTGTGGAATTCCCACACTGTTTTCTGTAGAAACTGTACCAGTTTACATTCCCACCAACAGTGCCCTAAGGTTCCCTTTTCTCCGTATGCTTGCTGGGCATTTGGTATCTCTTATAATATAATATAATATAATATAATATAATATAATATAATATAATATAATAATGTAATGTAATGTAATAGCTGTCCTAACTCACTGTGGTTTTGAGTTGCATTTCCGTGGTGATTAGCGATGGTGAGCACCCTTCACGTACCTGATGGTCCTTTGTAGGTCTTTGGAGAAATGTCAGTTCAAGTCCTCTGCCCATTTTAAAGTCAGATTATTTTCTTGCTGTTGAGTTGTATGAATTCCTTATATATTTTGAGTATTAACCCCCCTTATCAGGTATGTGGTTTGTAAATATTGCCTTCCATTCTTCAGGCTGATCGTTTTGGTGACCATTGCTTTGCTGTACAGAAGCTTTTTAATCTGATGTAGTTCCGCTTATTGATTTGTGGTTCTGTTACTTGTACTTTTGTCATCCTATATAAAAAAAATCATTGCTAAGACTGTCAGGGATCTATGTTTTCCCCCTATGTTTTCTTCTAGGGGTTTTAGGGTTTCCTAGCTTACCTTTAAGTTCTTAATTCATTTCGAGTTAATTGTTGTGAGTGATGTGAGATAGGGGTCCGATTTCATTATTTACATATGAATATGAATTTCCCTACCATTTGTTAAGGAGACTATCCTTTCCTCTTTGAGTATTCTTGAAATAATACTAGGTGACCATATACGCATGGGTTTATTTCTGGCCTCTTGATTCTGTCGCATTGCATTGTGTGCCTGTGTTTATGTCAGTACCGTAATCCTGTTTTGACCATTATAGCTTTGTAATATAGTTTGAAATCAGGAAGTATGATGCCTCCAGCTTTTTCTTCCTCAAGATTGCATTGGTTATTTAGAGGCTTTTGTGGTTCCATATAAAGTTTAGGAATGTTTTTTTCTATTCACATGAAAAAGAATGTATTTTTGAAAGTATATAAATTTTTAACTGATGATCAGTTGTCTTGTTTGTAGAATAAGGAATATTTCAGCCACATCATCATACAAAATTTGAAACGTCACTTTTACGCAGCTGTGCCTCCTTTCACCACTTACCCCTTCTCCCCCCCCCCCCCATTTATTCAAAGTGGAGAATAATGACTTTGTAGGTTTTTACGTGTTCTAATTATTTCTCAAGTTGGAATGAATTGTTGTGATGGAGCTTTTTCCATCTGCAGAAACAGCAGCTTCTGTTAAAAGCTGGATTATCACATCAAGAGCCTCAAATTAATGTAGTTATTAAATCTTAGAGAGGTAGGATCATCTTTAAAACCTCACAAGAGGGGCGCCTGGGTGGCTCAGTCGGTTAAACGTCTGACTTCGGCTCAGGTCATGATCTCACGGTTCGTGGGTTTGAGCCCCGTGTCGAGCTCTGTGGTGACAGCTCAGAGCCTGGAGCCTGCTTCAGATTCTGTGTCTCCCTCTCTGTCTGCCCCTCCCCCACTCATGCTCCGTGTCTCTCTCTCTCTCACTCTCTCTCTCTCTCTCTCTCTCTGTCAGAAATAAATAAAAATTTAAAAAAATTAATAAAAATAAATAAAAACCTCACAAGAATACAGTTTTCTTGCATACTCATTTGAACAGTAAAATGTAGTCAGTATCACAGGGAAATGACTGCCAGATGTGGACCATCAGCTCTTTAGCCACTCAAGCCTGATACTGAGTACTGAAAACCAGAGATGAAATCTTAGAGCCACGGAGAAAATTTGAGGGTTTATAGTTAAAGGTTAGGTTGTTCTGGCCATAGAATAAGTCAGCGAGAAAATAAATGTTTGTTTTGCAGATTTGTAGAAAACCCACAAGGAGGTGTATTTTTCAGAGACTTGTTAAATCCAGCTGGAGGTCTTGCTCACCTCAGGGTGTATCATCGGGGGAGGGTAAAATAAGCAGTAAAAAGAGCTTTTCCCGAGTATGAAAGAATAGGCGTCTGCTTTTCACACATGTAATGTAAGGGCAGCTTGCTTGCTAACTGTGACTAAAGAGCATGAACCTGCATGGGCAACCATGTGGATGTTGGGATTGCTAACTAGCGGATCTCAGAGAACGAAAATGAAATCCATCTTCTGGTTCTTATTCATTCCACTCCGTGTCCATGGGGACGCAGCATTTGTGAAGGAATCAATTATCCATTTGTTAGTCAGAGGAGCCTTACAAATTATACATTAGCAGATTGATTTCTTAGGTTCACTGTTGGGGGACCGATAGCTTCAGGTGGGGTGATGAGGAGTGTCGGGGGAAAAGAAGTTGCCACAAAGAACACCATTAAAGGCAGCTTTCGAAATGACCGTGAATTTATTCCTAATTGAAGAGCTGACATAATCCATACTAAGTGTATTTATTTCCAGCATTTTACATTAGGTGATTGATTATCACATGAGGTGTACGTGTTGGTGATTTTGCCTTTTCTTTAAATTTAAGAACTTGAGGCCACCTGTAGTGGACTTGGGCTTAGAAGGGGTATGCTGGTCCTCGCCCCCTCCTGCTTACTCAGGCTTCTTTTTTTTTTTGGTTCCATTAAGGAAACATTTTTGTATGTTCTATAGTGTCAGCTTGACATTATTGATTTTTGAACAAACTCACTTATATTGTCCAGAATTCCAAACATGTCTCCATTAGGAATAAAATTGTAGCTAATGGAAAATACAGCTGAGGCCATTCTTCTCTGGTCTTCCCCACCCCCCCTCCCCCCTCGGTCCCTTTTTCTTGTCTACATCTACTTCAGTATCCCATCTTGGCAGATACCCCCCTCATCTGCCCACCCCCAAAATCTGTGTGTATAACAGGCAATTAGAAAATTCCATATTGAAAAAGAATCTTGTACTCTGTTTCCCCCTCCTGTACCCTTTCTGTTTTTCCCTTTATTTCAAGTATACAGAAATGGTACATATGTGTGAGGCATTTGTCCCTGTTTCTGTGAGACATGTTCATAGATGCCAGATCCGTTACTTGTACTAATTGGTTGACAGCTGTAATGTTGAAATCCTGCTATTCTTTATCAAATATTATGGAACTATGAATAGAAACCGGGCACAGTGATGATAGTTGTCTCTTTAGATAAAAATAGATGCTGCAGGTGTGATGGCTTTACCATTTTGGCATCTTTTTGGTTTTAAGTGAATGAACTGATTACATGATCATTTAAAAATATTTATCTTTGAATTACAAACAAAATAAATATATGTTTGTAGAAAACTAGCAAAACATAGGAAAGGACAATCTAAACAATAATAGGATCTCAGCACCCAGATATGACCAGTGCTAATATTTTGGAGTATCTACTTCCAATCACATATATTATGTACAAATACTTGTCGGTATAGTCATATTTATAAACATTGGCTCGTGTCTCATCAGAGCTAGCCAGATTGTTTGAGTTGAGGGCATAGTCTTCCAGATGAGTGAGTCTGCTGCAGACTTCTAACACCAGGTACAAGATCTGGGAGGTTCTCCATTCCATCCTCCTGATTGATGATTAGTTAGAGGCCTCACAGAACTCACTGAAAGTTATTATACTCACACTTTATTACAAAGAAAGGATACAGTCAAAAAAAATCAGCTCAGGTAAGAGACACATAGGGCAGACCCTAGGATACAAGATCCCATTGTCCTCAGGACATGTTACCACCCTGGCATAGGTATTTGACAACCAGGGAAGCTCACACTGGTGTTCAGGGTTTTTACTGGGAATCTGCTATGTAGGCATCATTGGTTACTGGGTTGTCCACATGCTTGAATTCAGCTTCCGGGTTGGTTGATACCCTGTGACCCAAAGCCCCCACCCGAAATCACAGGGTTAGTCTTTCTGGCATGGTCCACTGAAAGACTGTCGGGTTTTTAGCCTTTAACAAAGGCATCCCTATCAGGTGTGCAGGTGTGACAGATTATCTCCCGGAAGCCAAGGGCAAAGGACTGACTTCTCTTTGGAGAAAGTCAAATTCTTTACTACATAATACGTTTTTTAAGCTTCGTTGTTTTTTGTTGTTGTTCTTTTAATTTTCATCATTTACATTCCTTGCTTTTAGAAGTTTGGATCATTTCTATTTCTTAGTGCCTTAAGAAAGAAACCTGCCGTGGAAAGCATCTTTGCAAAATAACCTTACTACTTCTTATGTAAAACAGGCAATACACATTTTAATTTTTTTTTTTTAACGTTTATTTATTTTTGAGACAGAGAGAGACAGAGCATGAACAGGGGAGGGGCAGAGAGAGAGGGAGACACAGAATCTGAAACAGGCTCCAGGCTCTGAGCTGTCAGCACAGAGCCCGACGCGGGGCTCGAACTCACGGACCATGAGATCATGACCTGAGCTGAAGTCGGACGCTTAACCGACCAACCCACCCAGGCGCCCCGCAATACACATTTTAAAGAATTTTGACACACAATGCCAAATGATCCTTAGGAAAGTTTCTCCAGATTTGGCTCTACACCGATAGGGTATGAAGAGTGTCTGTTTTGGGGTTGCTTTGCCAAAACTGGATAAACAATCTTTGCTGGTTCCATAGACAAAATATCTCCTATTTTTATGTATTTGTTATTACTGAGGTTGACTCTTGTTGTCTACCTATAATTTGTACTATTTTTTTTGTGAGTTGACTTTACTTGATTTACATGAGTAAAAAAATCAAATATTTTCAAAACCTAAAGAAAATATTTAAGTGTACACAAGAGGTAAATATTCCTAATCCTTACCTGACGTCTCTTGAATCAGTTTTAAAATTATGGCCATCCCACTAGTTCAACAGTTTCTTCCTCTAGATTCAGACTTAGAACTTAACAGTTTAAGATTATAAATTTTACCAATGTATTAACTAGACTTTGTCTCCAATTCTGTTTGAAGTGACTTAGGAAATAGAAAATATTTCTTCTTTCACTTTGAAATAGGGAAAGGAAGGAGGTAGGAAATAAACATGTGGTAAATACCTCATCTTCTAAATGAGCCAGTGTATACAGTTGCATTGATTTGAAGTGAGAGGTAAAGTATAATTTCTAAAAATTTAAAGATAATCACTAACGGGATACAGACAGAATGAACAGCATTTAAGTTCATCCTAGACAGGCAAGAGAAAAGAATTTGAGGAGTGTAACAAGAGTAACAATGGAATGGGGAAACACACTTCTAAAAAGTACAAAATACTTCACTGTTAACTTAAAAATAGCCTCAGCTTTGATGTTTGAAATAAATATTAAGCATGTTGACAATAAAAATGTGAGGGAAAAGTAGAGTTGAAGGCGAAAGAGCATATTCGCTAGGAGACCCTGTATCCTATTGATTACATGTAAAGGTAAAAGGAAACTCTAACAATCATACCTTTGTGCCAAATTACAGGGCATCTAATATCTAGAGCAAACTTTACTTGAAATGCAGGGAGAAATGGACAGAACTGCTGTCGTAGTGGGACGTTGTTTAAACTTGTTTCTGTCAGTCTTTGATCAAGAAGAAAAAAGTAAATAAGAGTGTATAGAAAATAATACGATTTAAAAATGTGTATTTTGAACCACAAATAGGAGTTACTTTGAAATACCACTTTTTAATGTTTATTTATTTTGAGAGAGAGAGAAAAAAAAATGCATGTGTGTGAGCTGGGGAGGCACAGAGAGAGAGAGAGAGAGAGAGAGAGAGAGAGAGAGAGAGAGAATCTCAAGCAGGCTCTGCACTGACAGCAGACCTCATGAACTATAAGATCATGACCTGAGCCAAAACCAATAGTCAGACCCTTAACTGACTGAGCTATACCCAGGCACCCCTGATACGATATCTTAAGTTTCAAAGAGTAAACAACTAAAAAAAAGTTACATAAACCGTATTTCTGACCACAATTGTAGTTATACTAGAGCTTTATTAATAACTAGACAAATAAGCAGATAATACTGTCACCATCCTTAGAAATGAAATAAAACAAAATAAAGTGTTATTTTTCCCAAAGAGGAAATAATTACTGTAATTCTGTATTATTTTCTGGGCTCTGGCCAGTTGGTATACTCAAAGGCAAATGCCGAATGTATGGTTATTTTATGATTAACAGATGAGCAGTAACAACTAATGCACTATTTACTAATGTCAGGGAATTACAATAAGGTCAAGACAATTGTTCTAAGACCAAAAGGGAAAGTAAATATAGAATACATAGAAATTAATAAAGTAGAAAACCTTAAAATTATTTTTTCATATTTGCAAATAGGAAAAACAGTAGCTACCTCTTCGAATTGCGTGAGGACTAAGTGGTATATGTATAAAACTCTTAGAGCCTGATGCATGATAAGCATATGGTAAATGTTAGCAGTAGTGGTCATAGTAATGTCACTAGTGTTATTGCAATATGAAAAGAAGAAAAGGTAAAAATAAAAAAAATTTCATCACTAGCAATATGAAATGCAGTATTTTCTGGGAAAAATCTAGATGACCGGAATAGAAGAACTTTTGAGTTGCTTGACAGTCACGAGGAGCAGAACATAATCTAAGAAATAAATCTTTGATGGTATTGACCCCAGACGTTTTCATGGGCAAGTTCTTCGTAATTTTATTTTAAATTTTGTAATGCTTATTTTTATTGTGAAGTACAGCTTTACAAAGCACATAAAATGTGCAGTGAAACAAATAGTTATAAAGCAAACAATCACATAACTAACATTCTGGAGAATAGACCATATGACCTACCTCCTCTCCACGGCTCCCCTTTCAGTTCCCTTAGAGGGACCCCACTGCACTGACCTTTATAGTTAAAAATGCTTCGCTTTACTTTGTCATTTTCTGTCCTCTATGTGTACTACCTGTGCGCTATCTTGGAATTTTGTTGGTTTATTTATTTTTTTGAGAGAGTATGAGCTGGGGAGAGACAGGGAGACAGAGAATCCCAAGCGGGCTCCAAGAGTTGGACACTTAACTGACTGAGCCACCCAGGTGCCCCTTGCCTATTTTTGTATGTTGTGTAAATGGAGTCCTATTATACATATCAGGAATGAGAAAAGGGTGCTCACTGACGTTGCTACTCCCAGAATACAACAAAAGTATCAGAATTTACTTAGAGACGTTAAAGAAGGTCTAATAAATGGAGAAATGCTCCAGGTTTATGGATTAGAAGGGTCAATACTGTAAAGATATCAAAGGGAAAGTTTTCAACATTTCACCATTAAATAAGAATGAGGAATTTTTCTTTTATTATGCCAAGAGTTTTTACCATGAACGAGTGTTGAATTTGATCACTTTTGCATCTATTGAGGTGATCTTTTGATCATTTCCTCATTTCCCTGCTGTTTTTTAAAAAAATTTTAATGTTTATTTTTAGAGCTAAAGAGCGTGAGTGGGGGAGAGGCAGAGAGAGAGGGAGACACAGAATCTGAAGCAGGCTCCAGGCTCTGAGCTGTCAGCACAGAGCCCAACGCGGGGCTCAAACTCACAAACCGCGAGACCATGACCTGAGTCAAAGTTGGACGCCCAACTGACTGAGCCACCCAGGCACCCCCTCATTTACTTTATTAATGCAGAAAATTGTAACATTAATTTCCCTATGTTATACCAGCCTTAGTATTTCTGGAATAAACATGTTTTTTCTATATATGCTGATCTTACTAATATTTTCTTTAGGTTGTTTCATTCATGCTCATGACTGAGATTCCCTTGTACTTTTCCTTTCTCTTAATATCCTTGTTGAGCTTTGTTATTATAAGGTTATGCTGGCTTGGTGAAATGATTTGGGAAACATACATTCTGTTCTCTGGAAGAATTTGTGATTGGAGTTTTTTTTTCTTCAAACTGTCCCTCATGTATTTAATATTGTAGTGAGTGAGTAAAACTACATAGTAAGGTAGATAGTGGTGAGAGCTACAGGGGGCACCAAGCAGTGAAGCAGTTGCAATGTTCAGGTGAACATTGGAATTTTATATCACTGGCCAGGTGTCCCTGAGGAGGTGACTACGAGTGAAGATTTGGCGGAAACACGTTCTGGAAGTGGTCAAACAAGCACAAAGGCTCGAAGTCTGGAAAACAGCAAGAAGGTCATCGTGGCTAGAGGAGAGAGAACAAGGCAGAGAGTAGATGTGGGGGGCGGGAGTTGGAGGCAGGGCTGGGCCAGACTGTTTAGGACTCTCGGGTCATAGTAAAAACTTCGGGTTCATCCTGAGATGGGAGGCCATGGGGGGAGGTTAAACAAAGGAATGACATTATCTGATCACCCGTGAACAATAGCTCTCTGCTGACTCTTTGAGAACAGACTTCTGGGAGAGTTAGGGGAGAAGCATGTCGACCAGTTAGGAGACTGTTAGGATAATCCAGACAAGAATGATGGTGGCTTGGCCCAGGATGGCAGCTGTAGGGCTGGTGAGTGTGGTCAAAGTCTGGGTAAATTTGGTATAAGAGATGGTAAGAATTGTGCCGACAGATACACAGTAGTGTGTGAAAGGAAGACAGAAGTCAAGAATGGCTCCAAGGTTTTTTGTCCTGACAGCCAGAAGAATGTAGTAGTCCTTGACTGAAGTGAGAAAAGCGTTAAGAAGGGCCCTTTTCTAAGAGAGTATCAGGATCTGGGGTTTGGATACGCTTTAGTTGACATGCCTGTTAGGCATCCAAGTCCATCTATAAAATAGGCAATTGTATATATTGGTCTGAGGTAGGGAGAGGCCCAGTCTAGAGATAAAATTCAGGAGTCAGTTCATGGCTGGGAAGGAAATAACCAAAGGAACAAAGATATGTCAGAGAGAAGAGCTGCACAGACTGAACCGTGAAATACAGAAATCAGGAGATTGGGAGACAAAGATGGGAGCAAAAAAAAATTTTTTTTTAACGTTTGTTAATTTTTGAGAGACAGCAAGCGAGCCAGTGTGGGGAGGGTCTGAGAGGGGGCAGTGGGGACAGTATTTGAAGCGAGCTCTGTGCTGAGAGCCTCAGAGTTAGAAATTTAGAAGGAAAACCAGACAAGTATGGTTTCCTGGAAGTAAAGAGAGTTATCAGCAGTGTCACATGCTCTCATGAGGTAAAGTAAGCTAGGCACGAACAGTGACCACTCTGTTTAGTAACATGAGGGTCATTTCATCTTAAACTTCACATGGAAGTTGGGAAAAGCCAAGGAAAGTGCGAAGAATTGTGACTAGGTCTTGCCTCTTACCAGATAGGAGAACATGCTAGGTATGCTATGTATATTATAAATAGTTCAGTGATGGATTGATCTTGCAATGGACAAAAGAGACCACAATTGAAAACCCACAAGGTCATCTCGGTGTTTGTAAATATTTATTGTATGGCAGACGTAGTTCTCTTCAGATGAAGGATGGATTATTTAATGGGGCCAGCCCAACTGGATATCCTTTTGGAAGAAAATGAGTCCTGAAAGGATTAAACACTTAGACATTAAAATAAGGGATAAAACAATAGCCATCTTGCAAGAAAAGGAAAAAAAAAAAAGAGAGAGACCACATACACTGTCTGGGTGAGGTATTGTACCCAGACCTCATGCCCTAAAAATAAAAAGGAAATTAGCCAGAAAACAACAAACATATTCATAGAACAATGAGTAAGAGCTGTGAACAAACTAAGCTGCTTGAGCACATTAATTGGCCGACAGACTTAAGAAAAATGCTTAAGTTTATTAGCAGTCGGGGAAACAAATCAATGAATATTGATCATTGGCAGAAAAGTAAAAGAACAAATTTCTGTTGCTAATGGTGATGTGAGGGAAAGAGGATCCTTATACCTTGTAGATCTGATTCCCCTGTAATATTGCTACTGTGGATTCTACTCAGGAAGAAACAGGTTGTAATGAAAAGTTTGGCTTGTTTCTGCCCAGCCACTGAGAACTACTGTTTTGGACAGGACAGGAAACCTTGGCGTCGATAAGGCTTCATGCACCTATTAAATTATAATTTGAGATAGATTACAACCAATTGCCAATTAAATTACAGTCAGAGGGACGTGGGGTTTATATTTGCCAGGAACAAAATGGGTATTAAAATGTTGTTTGTGGAGCGCCTGGGTGGTTCAGTCGGTTAAGCATCTGACTCAGGTCATGATCTGACGGTATGTGAGTTTGAGCACAGAGCCTACTTGGGATCCTCTGTCTCCCTCTCACTGCCTCTGTCTCTCTCTCTCTAAGATAAATTCAAAAATATATAAAATGTTGTTTCGTGAGGGGCACCTACCTGGTGGCTCAGTCGATAAAGCATCCAACTCTTGATTTCGGCTCAGGTCGTGATCTCGCAGTTCGTGAGATTGAGCCTCATGTTGGGCTCCATGCTGAGCACAGAGCCTGCTTGGGACTCTCTCCCTCTCTCTCTCTGCCTGTTCCCCAAAATAAATAAACAAACTTTGGAAAATAAAATAAAATGTTGTTTGATGATCAAAAGATGAGAATTAGGGAACTGGTAACAGAAGATACTCTAGGAGGAAAGCACTTATCTGAAGAAGATTGGTTTTCTATATTCAGTGCTCCCCATGACAGCATTCCCTTTACAGGATGCCAGTCCACTGCTCTCAGGGTCGGATCCCTGGCTCGTTCTCTGTTGTGATTCTCATCCGTGGGCTTCAGTCTATGTTCCTGTCAGAGGGATCAAATCTGTCTTCAAGGTCTTTTCCTCTTTAACACTCTAGGAACTTTTAAGGAGATAGGTTGTTTTTCAAAGATTACATTTTACAGGGGTGTTGCTTGTGTGGTGATCGAGATGGGGAAAAATTGTGGAGTCTGCCGTCTCCACCTGGGATGGGGGGAGTTTCTCTCACTGTCATCAGCCAGTGAGTGGGTGGCCTTCCGAGATCTGGGAGTGTTGGTCTGCCCTGACCTTTGCTTACTAGCTCCAAGATGCGTTCCGCTGAGAAAAGAACATCCCATTTTGTATATTTCCATTTACTCCTATCCAAAAGCCAACTTATCTTAAGGTTAGAGACTTGAAAAAACTAATCTGCAGATTTCTGTCATAACTGATGAAGGCCAACTTTTCTTTCCATGGTTAGTTTGTTCTATCATGTTTTGGGTAAAATAGCTGGAAACTGCAGTTATTTAAGAAGGAAAACAAAAGCTGGCCATTGTTTAATGTTGTCAACATTTACCAATTTTTTAAATAAATGTTTAATGTTTATTTTTGAGAGAGAAAGAGAAACAGAGCATGAGCCAGGGAGGGGCAGAGAGAGAGGGAGACACAGAATCTGAAGGAGGCTTCAGGCTCTGAGCTTCCACAGAGCCCGATGCAGGGCTCGAACTCACGAACCGCGAGATCGTGACCTGAGCCGAAGTCGAATGCTTAACCGACTGAGCCACCCAGGCATCCCCAACATTTACCAATTTTGACTTCTATTAGAAAATCCACCTATCTGAATATTTTAGTAAGTAAACAGCTGTCTACATAGAGAACCAGAAAGCTGTGAAAAATAAAAGTTCGGTTGGGTGTTTACACTTGGGAAAATACATCCAAAATAGAATGCCTGCGTTCGGTCTTCACAGAATTTTTAAATTTGAGATTACTGGAAAGAATAAGGAGAACAAATTAGGGAATATCAACTAGACCCTGTGGATTTCCCTCCAGAAAGTACGAAGCATGAAGTATGAATACCAAGTTGATTCAGTGATTTGTGAGAGAAGGACAAATAGAGTGACTGATGAACTGAACTAAAACGGTGAACATTTTTCTTTACATCTTGATTTTTTTATTTTGGCTTTTGTTGTGTTCTTTTAATGGATCTGGTTGGGAAGGAATTTTAGGAGTATGGAATAAATAGAACAAATAAAAAGGCATGTAACCTGTAACAAAAATAACATTTTAGCTGGGACTTCAAGCACGCGAAATAAAAAATTTCGAGGCGATCTTTTTCCATGTGTGAGAACAAAGCTATATGTCACCATTTTCACCTGCAAAAACAAAATATGTGTTGCACTCCTGCGTCTAAGCTAAGAGATGATTTGTATCACTTCAGTGTTTACAAGGAGCCAAGGTATTTGGTTGTTGACGGATTATTTTCCTGAAGTTTTACATGTTTGTTTGTTTGTTTGTTTGTTTTTGATAGAGTCCTGTGAAGATAAATCAGATTAGCCTGGATGAAAGTGGAGAGCACATGGGTGTGTGTTCCGAGGATGGCAAGGTATGACCATGACCTGGTGTCGGAAGGCGTCTGAGGGCTGGGATGTCCCCCAACTGCAGGCGCTTGGAAAAGCCTTCTGCTCACTGTACCCCTGCCTTAGGAGAGCCTTGACTCTTCTTTTTGGGTATTGGACCTGCTTCCGATTGCTCATAATTAAAGTAAAATATATTTTGCACAAATGTGCCTGAGGAAAAGTAATTACAAGAATGTCAATAATGTAACTAGTATTAAGCTGATTAACAGCTGTGGCAGGGCAACGTGTCACCTTAATCATTATCCCTGTGCCACTTATACTTCAGTGACTAGTCTGCAGTTCCTGCAAGACAGTAGTTTAATGCCTTTCGGCCATAAATCCACAAAATTGGATTTTGTGGGTATGATTTCTGTGGGCCGGTGGTTTTCATTTCCACACAAGTTATGAATGTTTCTCTTGAATTATAGAATCTTTTGATAAGCAATCATAGTTTATCAGAAGAATAAAGTGTCTTACAATGGCCACATTAAATAAATGTAAAATCAATATATGTACAGTTTTCTAAAAACCTGGCACCCACTTCCTCAACCGAGGACATACATCATTTGTGTGGTGTGTAACTAACAATTATCAGTGCCTCTTGCTGGTGTTGAGCTGTGACATTTAGTGGCTGTGGTGATTGATTTTCCACTTATAAGAATGTCTTTTTTGTTTTTCAGTCGATGGAAGTCTTTTCTAATGTTGGTCAGCAATGATAAAATTCTAATGCATGGTGTATTTAAGCTACTTCTCTAAAATAACAGTTTCAGGAGAAAGTACATGAAGAGTCCTTCCAGAATCTCACATGATCCTGACCGAGTAGAACGCATTTCCTAACCTAATTTTGTATTTTTACATGACCTAAATTCAGTGGGTCATTAATATGAGTGGATGAAAGATCGTGTACTCCATCTAAAAAATTTATACCCGTTTAATCTGTTAACAAGAGAAAAATGAAGTCCTCCCACAAGAATGCATTTTATTTTTATTTATTTATTTAACATTTTTTTAATGTTTATTTATTTTTGAGACAGAGGGAGACAGATCATGAGTGGGGGAGGGGCAGAGAGAGAGGGAGGCACAGAATCCGAAGCAGGTTCCAGGCTCTGAGCTGTCAGTACAGAGCCCGATGTGGGGTAGAGCCCACGAACCCTGAGATAATGACCTGAGCCAACATCAGTAGCTTAACCGACTGAGCCACCCAGGAGCCCCAAGAATGCATTTTACATGTCTAAGTTGAATGTTGCCCAAAGAGTCTTTTGAAATGGTAATCGGTAACCTCTGCTTTCCAAAGAGCACTGTCAGATTTTGCAATACTTTCTAAAATTCTGTGGTCCACCAGATTGTCAGCGTTGAGGGAGGAGTTGGTATGTATGGAAATTGAGAATGATCCAAACTGTTGAAACCTTTTTACATTCATGGATTTGTACAGAAAGGTCAACTTTATTTTATTCTCTTAAAGAAAACAGAACAAAAAAGTCCTTGTGGACTGACAGCCAATTTAATTGAACTGAATTGGTTGAAAGAGAACATTCATTTTTCAAATTGAAAAAGGATTTTTATTAAAATACTTTGTCAAGGAATTTTCGAAGTTTTATTTATTTTATTTTTTAATTTTTTTTTTTAACGTTTATTTATCTTTGAGACAGAGAGAGACAGAGCATGAACAGGGGAGGGGCAGAGAGAGAGGGAGACACAGAATCTGAAACAGGCTCCAGGCTCTGAGCTGTCAGCACAGAGCCCGACGCGGGGCTCGAACTCACGGACTGTGAGATCATGACCTGAGCCGAAGTCGGACGCTTAACCGACTGAGCCACCCAGGCGCCCCTAATTTTCGAAGCTTTAAATGTTGAATAATTATTATTTGTGGAAAAGTGGGAGATTTTAACTCTGTCTGGTGGATAATGACCCTCAGATACCATCTGCTGCACTTCTTGGCAAATAGCTGCTTTTTCGTTTGAGTCCAATTCCTTACTGTCCTATTTTGGTGTTGACCCAGGATACAGTAAGAAAAAAAAATTTTTTTTAATGTTTCATTTGTTTTTGAGAGAGAGCATGCGAGTGAGCGTGAGTGGGGGAGGGGCACAGAGAGAGACACAGAATCCGAAGCAGGCTCTAGGCTCTGCGCTGTCAGCACGGGGCCCAAACTCGAACTCGCGAACCGCAAGATCATGACCTGAATCAAAGTCAGCCACTTAACCGACTGAGCCACCCAGGTGCCCCAACCCAGAATACATTTTTTAAAAATAGTTTTCACGTATGTTTTATTAGCATTGATAAAACTGAAAATAAATCTTCTGGTATGCATAATTTATATAAGCTAGCCAGTATTGTGAAAATTGAGCAGCTAGTATAGAATGATCTGGCAAAGTGGTTAGTAATGATGAAAACTAATGATGATAAAGGTTATTACGAAGATAAACTGCAGATATCTAGACCTAATGCATCTTTACATGGCTGTTGTGGTTTTTCTTTCTTTAGTGTACTAAGACCCCTAGATAAAAATATGTCGCCTTCATACGTAAACTAGAATCAATTTAGTACAGAGTGCAGGGTAGAGATACTTTCTCTTAAAATTTTGGAAATGTTGTTCCCTTTTGTCTGACCTTTATTTTTGTGGACGTGTCTGAGGCTAGCATACTTTTGTTCTTTCATGAAACCTTTTTAATTTTTTTTTTTTTTTTGTCCTGCCTTGGAGCTTAGACTAATAATAATAACAACAATAAAACAACAACATACGGCCCTTGTAGTTCAGTTTGCTAAGTTATGTCTTGTTCGGGTCTATTTTCATTAATTTTGTCTGGAACACAGTAAGTCCTTGTGATCCATATACTGAAGTATTGTTTTCATTTCAGGAAAGTTTACTTCAGTTCTGATTTTGATTATTGCTTCAGTTCCATTTATTTTCATTTCTTCAAAGAAACCCAATAATACTTAGGCTGGAGGCAGTTACCATGCAGAGGCTGAGAGCATGGCTCTGTATCCCTCCTGCCCTGGCGGGATTTCCGCTCCCCTGCACTGGGCTGGGCTCACTGCTTGCCCCCACCCCCCCCCCCACCCCACCCCAGTGCCTCCATTTCCTTAGCTGGGCAGTGGGCACACCGGGAGGTCTGCACGAGGATGTTGTGAGGTGCTGGATATATGGCGAGCCCTCCAGGTGTATGTTAACTGTTTTTATTGCTAACCATGCATGCCTTTTTAATTTTATTTAAAAAAAAATTTTTTTAACATTTGTTTTTGAGAGAGAGAGAGAGACAGAGTGCGAGCGGGGGAGGGGTGGAGAGAGAGGGAGACACAGAGTCCGAAGCAGGCTCTAGGCTCTGAGCTGTCAGCACAGAGCCTGACGCGGGGCTCGAACCCGTGAACCGTGAGATCATGACCCGAGCCAAAGTCGGGTGTTCAACCAACTGAGCCACCCAGGCACCCTAGTGAATGGTTAATTTCCTCCTTAACCCACTGTAGACTGGCCTTTTCCCCTCCTTGCATTATTGTACCAGAACTTTTCAAGGAAAGAGGGTGACTGGGTAAGCACTATTCACCCTTCTTTTGAAAATATGCAGGTTGTAAGGAAAATCGGTCCTATTGTGTGACACACACACATGTGTGCTTTCATTTCTCATTATTTTTATCCTGCTCACTTCTCTGGAGTGGGGGACACTTTCTTGTCTGTTTCCTTTGCTGATTTGCTTTTATCCCACTGTCCATTTTGCCCTAGGGAGTAGAGTTTTGTTCCATCTCGGATTTTTAATTTTCCTGAAATCTTTCTCTTGCTCCCAGCTCTATTTTCATATCAGCCAGACATATATTTAATTAAACAAAAAAATTTACAACTTGTCGTATGTCTTAGGGTGCCGGGCAGTGCAGTCTAATGGTTAGGAATGGAATTCTGCCACATAGTAGCCATGTGAGTGCAGGTAAGTTATTGTCATCTCTCTGTGCCTCAGCCTGTTTCCTTCTCTATAAAATGGGAATAACCATGGCACTTGCCTCAGTGATGATTGGAAATAAATGAGCTAATACTTATAAATCGTTTGGAATAGTTATCAGGAACAGAAGAAACACGTAATAATTGCTAGCTCTCATGATCCTGTCTTTCCGCTCCAGACTCATGAAGGCCTTTTCTTCTTATTGAAGTCACCCAATGGTTTTGTAGTTTCCTTTCTTTGCTGGTTACTAGTAAACACTTGTAAAAGCATGCTTTATCTCCCTCCAAGTCGTTGGAATGGCATTCTTCGATATCCTTTTTAGAGACCTCGTGTCCATTTTGTATTGCTTGTTTATCCAGCCCAGAACGAGGAGAAGAGCTCTTTCTGAATGTGGGTTGGCAAAGACGTTCTGGGTCTGATTGCTCTCAGCCCAGCCTGTTACAATTTTGGGTAGCTCTGCACAGGGGCCTCATGAAGGAGCTTGATTTCCTCTGACCAGAGGGAGTCAGTTTAAGGCAGCCCCACCAGCGACAGCCTCTGCTGTCCTCTCTCCCGGGTCTCTGACAGTCTCCGCGGGCGGAGAACGTGAAAACCAGCCACCTCCTCTGTGATGGTCTCTTCAGCCACCACCCTAGATGAAATGGCAGCTTACATGTTCATCCCTGTTCTAATCTGACCCGTTACTGTTTGGAACCTGGGGTTTGAGAAAGGCCATTTCTCGGGAGGTTGTCTGATACTCTGGCTACCTCATTCGTGGTTCTCCTACATCAGATGGGCTGTCACCTGTTTTCTGGTTGACAGATCCGTAGAACTCCATGCTCGAGTGGAGAAGAATACACAACTTCCTTATCAATTCGTGAGGATAGGCTTTCTTGACTTCAGGCAGTAAAACACATACCACATCTCCTCCGTGGTCCTCATACGGCCACCAAAGAGATGGTCTGGAGTTAGTGAGAACTCCTCCAGGACTGCAGTAGATGGACTCTACGGCCAAGTGTTCAGAACTTTGTTTTTCTTCGTTAGGTATTTTTTGTGACTAGTTGGGGGAGGTTGTTGGGGAACACCATTTTTTTTAAAAAAAATTTTTAGTGTTTGTTTATTTTTGACAGAGAGGGAGACAGAAGATGAGTGGGGGAGGGAGGGAGAGAGAGGGAGACACACACACACACACACACACACACACACAGAATCTGAAGCAGGCTCCAGGCCCTGAGCTGTCATCCCAGAGCCCAACTCGGGGCTCAGACTCACGGACCGTGAGATCACGACCTGAGCCGAAGTCGGACGCTCAACTGACTGAGCCATCCAGGCGCCCCAAAGGACACCATTTTCAAAGGGAGCCCCACAATTTTAACCTTTAATTCTATGATCCTTATTTGGGATGAGATTTTCCTTAAAGCCAAACTGTCTAGGCAGACGTTGAACAGGTTCCTTTCACAGGCGAGTATGATATTTAACAGACAAGATGGCAAAATAAATCAAGAGGGAGAGAGAAAAAATGAGTAAGAACGGTTTTGGATTTTATTGGCTATCGTAGTGTAATTGTGACTGAGTTTCGCTTGTTACATTAGTGAAGTGAACCAAAACATCGAGGGTTTTACAAATCACCCTGCTTGTCCCGATCAAGTTAGGAGATTTGTCTCAAGAAGTTACAGTGTTCTTCCATACTGGAAGAGAAAATAACAGTTATTTGACCAAGAGATGATTCAACTAAACACAGCAGTAGAGACTGACGCCAGAGTTCTAGTCTGACCTCTTTTCTGTTGATTCCCCCCCTTATTGGTCTACTATTACATCTTCAGTATTGGTCCCTAATGTTTAAAGGGGCACTTATCCCTGGTAATTCATCACTTATTTCACCATTAGATTCACAGTCCTGATATTTATCTTCTCATTTACTGATGCCTCCATCTTTCTCAGTGGGTTCATACATCATTTATTTACATCTCATGTACTTTTTCCCCACAGTAAAAATCACCTAGGGGCGCCTGAGGGGCTCAGTTGGTTATGTGTCTAACTTCAGCTCAGGTCACAATCTTGCATTTCTTGGTTTCGGGCCCCACGTCGGGCTCTGTGCTGACAGCTCAGAGCCTGGAGCCTGCTTCGGATTCTGTGTCTCCCTCTCTCTCTATCCCTCTCCTGCTCTGTCTCTCAAAAATAAGTAAACATTTAAAAAATTAGGAAAAAAAAAAAAAAGTCCCCTAACCTTTGTTCTTAAAATCACCTTTAGCCTGTTGTAGCCACAAGGAAGTTGATCCATTTGAATAAAAAGTCTGCTCTGTTTCGTTTCAGCTTTTTATCACAGTTGTCTAATTCAGAGTCTGACATTCACCTTTACTTAAGTTTGGGAAACATTTGAGGCTTTTGAATGGTATTTTCCTGTTCCACTTTTCTTATACTTTATGCAGAAAGATCCCTTATTTCCATATTTTAGGCTATCTCATATAATGTTAGTGTGTAAGAGAATAGGGTATGAAACACTCATCTTGTTCTTTGTGGCCTTGGCCAAGTCACTTATTTTTCTGCACACTCCTCTGTTAAGCAGGCATAATGGTGTTTGCAGTCCATACCTCATGGTGTTGCTTAAAGGACCAAATGAGGCAGAGCAGGATTGTCAGTGCTAGGTACATAATTTCAGTTGTGGACCTTTTAAAATACCATTTTACTCCACCAGAACTGTTTGGTTTATCTAGGGTGGGGTCTTGCCATTAGTTTCCAGGGATCTTAACTGTGGAGTAATGATGATTCCCTCTAAACAATGAGAAGTAAGGTGGTGGGGGGGGCCTGCCTGCGTTTATCGTGTCAATAATACATCCTAAGGACTACCTCAGGGTAAATCCAATTCCCTCTCTGTCATATCATACCATATGCTGTTGTTGGAACCCAAATAACATACTTGGCACAGGTTATAAAAACAGTAGGCCCAAAATGAGTGTCCTGAAAATTTTATCTCTTACCGAATGAATTTGTTTCCAGTAATTATATCGTGAGTAAGTTTTCCTCTTTGAACTTGCAAAAATGAACCACTCACAACTTACTAAGATGAAAACAAGAAATCAGAAGTCTGAATAGTTTTATCACTGTTTAAGCATTTGGATGTGTAATTATTTTCTCACATAGAGCCATCCAACCTAGATAGCTTCACCAGTGAGTCCTTACAAAATTAAAGAAAAAAATAATACCACTCTTCTAGAGACTGGAGACAGAGTGCACACATCCCAAGTGTTGGGAAATAGTTCTAAGTGCCCCTAACGGTTAGCTCCAAGTGTTTGAGAGCTCCTGGAATCTTAAGCCCTGTTTGGTAAGAGTGTAAATTGATCAGAACCACTTTGTGAAATGGTTTGGCTGTTTATTAAAAGTGAACAGATGCATAGCCTATGGCAACAATTCCATTCCTACTTACGTATACCCTTCATAAATGTGTACCTAAGTGCACCAAAAAATTTGTAAAGAGTGTTCATTGCATGCAGCTTATTTATAATAGCCCCGATCTGGACACAACCCAAAGGATCAACAAATGGTAGATACATGTATTGCGGTGTATTCACACATTGAAATACTATACGGCAATGGCAGACAACCAGGCACTGCTATCCACAACAGTCTGGACACATGTTACAAGGAAGATGTTGAGTGAAAGAAGCCAGTGAAATAGTTTGATTGTATTTATAAAAACTTCAAACATCAGGACAGCTTCTCTGTGGTGATAGATTTCAGGGTAGTGGTTAATTTGTGAAGGTGTTACTAAATGGGAAGGAACACAAAAGTGCTTCTTGGGCTCTGCCTCTTGATCTCGATGGTGTCTGGAGGGGTATGTTTACGTCGAAAAAATTTGTCAAGCTGTAAATTTGTGATCCGCACCCTTTGCGGTATGGATATTAATCAGTTTTTAAGTAAACCACTCAGAAAGGAGATTAAGTATGAATAAAGTACGGTAGTCTCGAGCAACTTCAAGGGAGGCAGTGATAAGTAGAAACTTAAATCTTACATTTATACACTCTCAGTAGATTCAACATAAGATTATAAATGAAGTGCAGATCACCTAACCTCTTGCCACATTGATCTGCATGTTTGATTTATGTATGTATGACTCAAAAAAGAAGCACCTATTTCCTTCAGGAAAAGGAAGAAAACAGTTCCTTTAAGGATAGCCTATGGAAGTTCATAAAAGAATATTAATAAATGATTCATAACTATTTCATTTTTAAAAGTTGGCATCCCTTTAATAAATTAAATTTGTGGTGAGTAAAGGGAACCGTGTCCACGAGATGCTTATGAAAGCTTAATTGCGTTGGAGTACTCCCACCCTGATAGAATGGTTTTCATTGGATATTTGATAGAGATCACAAGGGCCCTAGATTATTAAATATTCTACTTTTTGTTAATCAATAGTATGTGTTCTCACTGACTCAGCAGCCTTCTTTGTTGCCGTCCTGGTGAACTGACCGGATCCATTTTACTTTTTAGGTGCAGGTGTTTGGACTATATTCTGGAGAAGAATTTCATGAGACTTTTGACTGTCCCATTAAAGTAAGTATTCAGTAAGTTTTAATTTTTCTAAGGATTTTCTCAACAAAGGCGTAAGGATTATAATACTTTGAGCACTATCTGTTTCCCATCAATTTCATCACCGAGCGTCTCTTCAGCACTTCGAATGTACTAGATACTATTTGATGGTATTAGAAGAGCATAGGATGTGTCTTATGTGACTGTGATCTCAGGCTGTCCTCAGGAATTTTTTTTTTTTTTTTGTAGTGAGTGAGATGATACATACAAACACCCAGTCTGTCGTTAATGACCCAAAGTGGTAAAAACAATATTAAGGAGTCCAAAGCCGAGAGAAGTTACTTCTAGCTGTTCTTGGCGGTGATGGCTTCACAGGGGGCGTGATGTTTGAGTGAGCTTTAAGAAATGGACAGGGCAGACAGAGAAGCTGGCTTTCCATGTGGAAGAACGATATAATACAAACGGAGAGGGCAGAAAGTTCAAGTTGTGTTCAGGAAGTGGCAAAAATGGCCTCGTTTAGATGGCGCATAAAACACGGACTTGGCAGGAGAGCCATAGAGGCAGATTGGGGCTGGCTGTATTTTCAGGCAAAGGAATTTGGACTCTGTGTGGTAGATAAGGAGAAATTATTGAATGTGTAAGAGCAGAGAAGTGACATAAACTGAGCTAAGCTTAAGGAAAATTAATACGGCGACTATATACAGTATAGATTGGAGGGCTGATAGGCGCGCGAGGCAGGAGGAACAGTCTTAGATAACAGTTATGGCCCTTAAAGTGACGATTAGAGTTGTTGAAGGAAGAGGTCATTCGTTGTTTTCACTTGTTTATTCAAACACTTATTGATCAACAGGTAAAGGAGAGATAGGATCTGATGTGTCTTTTAGGAAGGCAGCTCTGCCGGAGTGAAGGGTGATTTAAGCAGGAGAGGGATTGCAGGCAAAAGGCAATTTAGAAGGCTCATGCTGTCCTGGAGACAGGGCATCACGGGGTCTCAGTGACAGGAGCAGTCAGGAGCGTTCAAGGTGGAGTCGAAGACGTGAAGGCGGAAAGCCTTTAGGAGGTAGACTTCGCAAGCCTTCGTGTTGGGTTGGATGGGGTGACGAGAGAGGGAGGAGCTGGCCCTTGGCTCTGGCCGTGGTGTGTGGCGATGCCACCACTTGCAAGAAGGGATGATTTGAATAAGGACATTGCTAATTTGGTCTTGAGTTCAGATAACCGCGGTGTATCTGGTGGAAACGGTGTGGAGGTGTTGGAGATGTGAGTGCAGAGCGCAGGGTAGAGACTGGCCCTAAAAACACAAAGTTGATACTCGTTGAGTAAGATGAAACCATCATTCAAAATCTCATCCAGTTAAAAACTAACTGGGGGACTGGCTCAGTGGAGAGCAAATGAAGAACTTCGGCTGCAGGGAAAGGGGCATGTCCTGCACGGTCAGCTCTGTAAGTGCGGTCCTGCAGCCCCTTTGTCTCCCACTGACGGAGGCTTGCTGTGACGACCCTAAATGCCTTTGAGGCTGCGTTGCCCCACCTGTTCCACTTGGTTCCCTCAAATCACTGGTGGGCATCCTGAACGAGGAGACAGCTGGGTTCTCTCTCTGGGTTTCTTCAGCTCATGGTGTTCAGTTACAAACATTTGTGAGCTCTTGCTGCCTCGGTTGACCCTAAAGAGGAGATGTGCACTCAGAGAGTCCTCGCGCAGCCAGAAACTAGAACGAACTCACTTCTGTCTTTTAGCTTTCACCTGGCTTTCCAGAAGAGCAAAAACTCCGATGTCCTCAGTTGCAGACTGTTGCCTGAAGAGACCACTTCTTACCTAGATCTCAGGATAAGTTTTAGATCCTGTTGCCTATAATACATAAAGGGTTTTCATTCTGTGGGTTGGTTTTCATTCTGTGCGTTAACAGTGGCTCCTTAACCAGTGATGGGTCCTTGTTCCTTGTAGATCATTGCTGTGAACCCGCATTTTGTGAGGACAAGCTGCAAGCAATTCGTGACTGGAGGGAAGAAGGTAAATGCTTTGGTCTACCGTCACATGCCGTCTTGGGGTAGGGGGTGGAGATTCTGTGTGCTTTTTAATTTGTAATATTTTTAACATCTGACTATTCAGTAGGAGGAATTGTGAGAAAGACCAATGGGGTGAAATTCTAAGCCCATCATCTCTCTGGGGAGATGTGATTCATGCCTGTCACGATACTCCTTTGTAGTAGGTAAAGGGCAAGAAAAAAAAAGGGGTGCCTGGCTGGCTCAGTCAGTTAAGCATCCAGCTCTTGATTTCTGCTCAGGTCATGATCTCACAGCCCCCATGTTGGGCTCTGTGCTGACAGCGCAGAGCCTGCTTGGGCTTCTCTTTCTCTCTGCCCCCACCTCTCAAAAGTGAATAAATAAACATAAAAACAAAAGGAAAGAGAGAGCTGTTACTGGAACTGCCTAGTGCTTTGAAATGTCCCTTCCACAAAAAAGGAGGTAGCATTTAAAAATAACAAAAAGAAATGGGGCGCCTGGGTGACTCAGTTGGTTGAGCATCCGACTTCAGCTCAGGTCATGATCTCACAGCTTGTGGGTTTGAGCCCCGCATCGGGCTCTGTGCTGACAGCTCAGAGCCTGGAACCTGCTTCGGATTCTTTCTCTGTTTCTCTGTGCCCCTCTCCTACTCACGATCTGTCCCTCACTCTTTCTCAAAGATAAAAATATATATATATATAAAAAAATAACAAAAGAGCGATTAAACTTATGTTTTTCCACTTATTGTAGAAATCTCTAGCAGGCCTTGATAAAGTTTTAGAACAATTATGGCTATTTCTTTACTGACCTGTTTCTGACATATTTCATGATCTTAGTGCTGTTTTAAAAATAAGGGAGTGAAATAATCCTTGTATATGTTTACATGTTTGTTTACAGACATAGTAAATTCTAAAATTAAAGAATCTTTCTGCTTATGGAACAAATCAAGTTAATCATCTTCTGGTTTTTATTAACCAGTGGTATTTTTTAACCATTTGTATAACAAAACACTGTCATCGTACTGAAACAGTGAATATTAACTTCATACGCAGTTTCGAGCTCAGTGATGATAAGGTAGTCTTGCAGTTATTTCCGTTGTAGTGCACGCCTACGGAATGGCACCGTGAGGCACAGCCACCAGAGGTTTTTTGAGAGTTTCATGGTAGTTGTCTGTTGTTTTCCCCTGGTTTTGCTGCTTCCTAGACTGATAGGGCAGGAAAGCATCCTGGTCCATACCCAGCATTTCTCAAGCCCTGGTTTTAGCTCATCATAGTGGCCGAGTGACGGGTCCCGTAGATCCCCGATTCCATCCCACCGCATGAAGCCGGCATTGCACCAGCTCTGATTTCTGGTTGTGAGCCAGCCAGCTTGCCAGCTCCCGCCCTCTCCAGTTCATCATTATCCTTAGGCTGTACCCTCATTAACCTCACATAAAAATATGGGATCAACCGGTGGGAATTACGGATTTAATCTAACATTCTTTAGCTTAGATCTGCAGCTGATTCACTGCTGAACAATACAAAACAAAGCAAACAAACAAACAAAAAACTATCTTACTTGTCTTTGCTGACCTCAGGAAGGAGCAGCTTTAAAATTCCTCTATTAAAGTATTTCTTTATGAAATACTTCTCTAGTTAAAAATTTTTAGGTGAGATATAGCATAAATTCATTAAGCTATAATTTAAACCCACACATTTGTATTTAAAACTCAGTGGGGATAAAAAATGCTGAGTATTCTTTTGTGTGTTTGTTTTTTAAGTGGCTTAAAACAACAAACTTTTACTGTCTCACAGTTCAGAAAAAATCAGAGTGGTTTACTTCTGTAGTGCCGCCTCAGATTCTCTCCCTAGGCTTCAGTCTGCATTTTGGCTGGGGCTCCTGTCATCTGAAGGCTTGACCGGGGCTGCAGAATCTGCTTCATCTGCCTTCTTAATAATAATCCCTCAGATACTTAAAATTGATAAATCACTTTGGCGTGAGTATTTTCCTAGTGTAGAATGCAATTTTGTGTTCCAGTTTCCAATTTTAGGAGTTAGGAAGTTCACACTTGTCTCCTATTTCTTGGAGGTCTTGGTATGAAAGAACATATCAGAGATAATAGGAGTGGTGATGTCCAAATGGTAGGACTCAAACTCTGAAGGTGGAATTTTTCTGTGTTAATTTGTGTACTTAATGATCAGGTTATTCGTGAAGCTTAATTAATAGTTGCTTTTATACTGTGAGGGATACCTGTGGTCTCATCAAGTCTGCCACAGTTGTCTTGCTACATGGGTGTTTTGCCAACCTGCAGGATGCCTGGGTGAACTGTGCCAATCACATACTCTT